>NC_089504.1:26276872-26628372 GCF_036850995.1 Saccopteryx leptura | reverse complement strand
CTACCCGTGGTGCTGACCTTGGGCACGTGACTCCATGTCTCTGAGTCTCATTCTCCACACCTGTAAAATGAGAGTAGTCGTTTCTACCCCTTGGAACTCTGGGGGTGGTGCTTTTCCAACTTTCTGTGGGAAAGCACCAGGGTTTTAAAAAAATCATTGTTTTTAAAATTTTTAATTTTCTAATAGCAGAGACCAATGGTAGAATGCAGCTTGTGCCATTTCTAAGCTGAGTTCAATGACGTTCGAACTAGTCTAGATAGACTCTGTTCCACGAGACAAGTCCTCTAATCTGTGCTTGAATGTCACAGCGATGTCAACTGTTATGAGGATTCCTAACCACTCACTTTTCATTTCTGTGTTTATCGTGAACTGGAAATAAACAGCTTGTGAACCAGCATCGGTACAGGGACCGTTTTGAGTAACACCGCTTTAGGAGTCTTATGAAATCAACTCTTTAGAGCTTTGAGAGCAGAGAGTGCTTTATATGTAACTTATGTGTGTGTGATCTGTGTTTATGAGGTCATAATGTGATGCTGATCTGTTTCCTGAACTTGTTTAACTCTTTCTGTAGCTTCTGCAATTACATTCCTACACGGACTTAATGTCTTCTGGTGTGTCCCTTACTCATTACTGTGGCTTTAGCCATTGTGTGTGGACCCCGGAAGTGACATGTCTGCAGGTCTTAGAGTCGGGCGGCTTGAGCCTGAGTCTTGGTTCTGCCACTTTCAAGCTGTGGGATGTTGGGCAAGTTCTTTAATCACGCCTCAGCGTCCTCATTTATAGCGGAGTGCCAGCGATACTCAGCTGGCAGTCCTTGTGAGAATGAAATGATCTAGTGAGGAGAAAAATGCCTGGTGTCTGGCAGGTGCCCAATAAAGTGCTGCCTTTGCCCTTGTCCCTGACTATTGTATCCTCTGAGACTGGGAAGCCTTGGGAAGTGGCATAGGCAGCAACAACCGGCCGTGCCAGCAGTGCCATAAATCATTGTGTCAGCACATCCCCACATACTTTAATGACGCCCTAAGTGGAGCCAGAAGCAAACACCATGGGTGACCCAGTGCCAGAGCCCTTCCCTTCCATGGTCTCTTCCTGAAGGGACTTCTGGGTCCCAGGCAGCGTAGAACCCGGGAACGGTCCCTTGATGAGGGGACATTTTGCACAGGTGCTGTCAACTGCCTGCCCTTTGTTGCTCCCCCTTTCTTCTCGGCGAATTGCCGTTAGTTTAACTAGTTACAGTAATCCCACTTTCCGTGGTCATCAGAGGATTTTAGGATAGGCATATTATCTACCGTGGCCTAAGAGAGATAAAGGGGGAGCTGATGGGAGGCATCTAGGAGAGTTTTCTTCAACTTCTCAAAAGGGGAACCTAGAAGACTCAGTCTCTTTTCTGCCTCTGTATGTTTTCATGTTCAGATGTGATGCCTGGAACTATGGCAACCCTCTTGTCACCATGAGGGAAAGTACACATCCCAATGTACTTTCGCTGGGTCTTGCATTTTTATCTACAGCTTATTATGTTCAATACAACATGTGTTTATTTTATTTTATTTTTTCATTTTTAGAGGGGAGAGAGAGAGGGAGAGAGACAGAGAAGGAGAGAGAGGAGAGAGAGACAGAGAAAGAGAAGGGGGGAGGAGCTGCAAGCATCAACTCCCATATGTGCCTTGACCAGGCAAGCCCAGGGTTTCGAACCGGCGACCTCAGCATTTCCAGGTCGACGCTTTATCCACTGCGCCACCACAGGTCAGGCCAACATGTGTTTATTGACTTGAGCTAAGCAAGAGGTGCAAGGGACACCTAAATGTATCAGACATTAGTCTGTGTGGGACTCAGGAACTAGTGAGGGGATGGACAGGTAGACATACTCTGAAAGCTCAGTAGCTGAGTGTCACCCTAGTGAGGTACACGTGGCTGAGGGAGCACAGAGATGGGGCCATGAGAGCTCGTATTGATTTGAGGGAGCAGCTATGAGTTCAGTGTGACCAAAGCAGAGTGTCCAAGTGCTAAGAGTAGCAAAACAGACGTCTGGGAGAGAGGCTCAGGTTCTGCCATGGAGAGATAGCCTGGCTGCTTTTAGATGATGGATTTTATCCTCTAAGGGGCAGGAATCAATTGGCAGGTTTTATGCTGGGGTGCACATAGTCAGGTTTCCTTCCTCCCTCCTTTTCTCCCTTCTTACCTTTCTTTTGTTTTTCATTTTTTATAATAAACTATTAACAGGCCTCTGATATTCCCTCTAGTCTTTGTGATGATGATGACGACGATAATGATAAGAATAATTGCTACCACTTTTTGAATACATACTATGTTTCAGGCCTCATGCTAACAGCCATCCCCAAATCTCATTTAATTTTCAGAATAGCCTCCTTAGGAAGCAGGCTCAGAGAGTTTAAATAACCTGCCTGAAGTCACACAGCTAGGAGGAGGTAGAACTAGAATTTAAATAGAGACACAGTTTGACTATTAACCGGTTTCCCTCCCTTGAATGGGGATGTCTAGGGCAGCGGTTCTCAACCTGTGGGTCGCAACCCCGGCGGGGGTTGAACGACCAAAACACAGGGGTCGCCTAAAGCCATCGGAAATATATATATTTTATTTTAAAAATGTATTGTATAATAAATATGTATTTTCCGATGGCTTTAGGCGACCCCTGTGTTTTGGTCGTTCGACCCCTGCCGGGGTCGCGACCCACAGGTTGAGAACCGCTGGTCTAGGGCCTGCTCTAAGATGCTTGGGGTGAGGGATGTAAGGCAATAGACAGAGGTAAGTGAGACAGAGAGGAATGAATCATCGGAGCACAGGGCGGATGAGATAGTTGTCTGATTCTCTTCTGTTGCATGGCAATGAAGAGCTGGGTATAAAGTCCTCCTGCTCTTTAAGTCGTTCTGACTGTCTTTGCAACTTGAGTGACAGCTCCTTGTGAGCACAAATGCATGCACTACTTTATCCCAGAGCTTGAGAACACAGCAGGCCTGAGAAGAGAGCGAAGGTGGCTTAGGCTTCCTCTACGTGACACCTAGAACATAGCTTGTAAGTGCTTGCAAACCATTTTCCAACCACCCTTTTGATGTGACTTAAGAATAATAAAAGAAATTCCTCTCTCTTGAAAGATCCAACAATTCACTTCTTTCTACACTTCTTGCTCCTCTGAAGCCCTTCCCCTGAGCTCAGTTAAAAGCAATAAAGGGACCGTCAATATCAACCAGATGGAGGGACACAATAATTTGGGGCCTGATTGAAGTTTTGTTCCTTACAATTCTTATTGCTTGGTGGTGATGAAGATGATGATGATGATGTTGATGTCTTCTGAGTGCTACTATATTCAAGGCAGCTTCATAAGAACTATGAAAAGTAGACACTCTCATCATCTTCTTTTACATATGGGGAAACTGAGGCTTAGCGACAGTAAATGTTTTCCCCATGGTCACATAGATAATGGTGGAGCCAATTCCCTTATCCTCATAATATGATACTTATCAGCGCTATGCTTTGATGATGGTGCTTGTTAGTATCATTATTATTAAATTTTATGGAACAGACATTTATGCCTGACCTGGACTGGCCACTTCTGACTCCGGGAACCCAATTTAATTTTCAACAGCCCTGTGCTTGGCATTATTCCTGTAGCCCAACGTTCCCCAGCATCTAATTCTGAATCTGGGCATTTTGTACAATGCCGTGGGGCCTTTTTATTGTTGAATCCACTTGTGAGGAAAGAAAGGCCCTGGAGAAAATATGGCCTAGGTTCGGACACCTTCCTCATCACCTGTGCCTTTTGCACTCTCCTTTCCTGTACTGAGCCACGTGGGTTTAGATTTTGATTAAAGGTATATATTCATTTTTTTCCTTTTTTTTTTGATTTTTATTTTTTTAAATTTTATTTATTCATTTTTAGAGAGGAGAGAGAGACAGAGAGGGAGAGAGACGAGAGAGAGACAGAGAGAGAGAGAAGGAGGGAGGAGCTGGAAGCATCAACTCCCATATGTGCCTTGACCAGGCAAGCCCAGGGTTTTGAACCGGCGACCTCAGCATTTCCAGGTCGACGCTTTATCCACTGCGCCACCACAGGTCAGGCCTTATATTCATTTTTAAAAATAGGTGCAATCCATACAATGTTTTAGCCTTCCTTTATCACATGACATTATTTGGGGAAGCTTTTCTAATTCTTTATCATTTTCTCTGACTGCAGTAATAACCTTGTGAGTATGCCGTTCTTCACTTAAAGACCTTGATTTTTGGACAGTTTAGTTTGCAATTATTATCTGAATCTCTGTTATCTACAAGATTTCTTTTGAGTTTGCTTTTTGAAATAATTGTCAGAAGAAGGCTTACCGGTCAAAAGATAGCCATCACTACCCTTTTATTGAGCACCTGCTGTGTTTATTGAGCACCTGTTGTGTTCCAGGCTGTGTATAGGAGCTAGAGACACAGTTGCGAATAGGAATAGGAAAGACACAGTCTCTGTCCTCCTGAAGCGGACATTCATTCCTCTGGGGGAGACAGAGGCCAAAGGTAAACAAATAATGAGACAGCTATGGACTGTGACAGTGCTATGAAGGGAGAGAGAAAGTGATGGGACAGAAAAAAATTGGAGAAAACCATTTGGGTAGATTTCCTAGCAGCCACTCTGAGAAAGGGTCATTTAGCTGAGACCTGGAGCAGGAGGGGGGTCCAGGCAGAGGGAGGGAGCACATGCAAAGTCAAGTGCCTCCCCATATAAAGTGAGCTGGGTATGTGAGCAGTGTCCAGTGTGGAGATGCCACTCACTTCAGCGTAGGCATTTGTTTCCAAGATCTGGATCCTATTTACTGGGACTCTCCAGTCCTGCTCTCCTGACTCCTACAGCGGCCCCCCAATGGTTTTCTCAGTTTGTAATTTTTTGTCCCCCCTCAATCAATGTGCCACTCAGCAGCCAGCATAATTGTGTGAGGTGGATCCGTTGGAGAAGCTCTGTCTCAAACTCGGTTGAGCAAACAAAAAACAAAACAAAAAACCCCAGAGAACACATTGACTAGCTCACAGTCTTCAAGGACAAACAATAGCTACAGGGCTCACTCTCAGCCCTGCTTTCCTCTGGGCTGGCTTCAGACTTAAGCACGGTCTCCTCTTGTGGTGGCGAGAGGGTCGCCAGCAGCTCACACTTACATCTTGACCAACGGCTCTGGCTGGAGTCTTGTTTATGCCTGGTTGAATTACATGGTGGCCTGGTGGGGGTGGGATGTGTGGGTGAACTGGGGGGGTGGAATGCAGTGAATGATCATCCAAGCACGGACGGTGTGCCCATTTCTGGTGCTGGGCTGTGCGTCGATACCACCTAAACCTCATGGGATGAGATGAGTGGAAGGGTAATTACTCCGAGGAAACTGACATTCCGGTGCCAGAGAAGGAGGTAGGATGCTGGGTAGGCAAAACCGGAATGATGTGCATCTACATCTATATTACGTTTACCTCTATGGATGATTCTTCTTTCCCACTCACTATTTTCCATTATACTCCAGCCCCCTTCGCCCCCTTCCTCATCCTGGAACTCCTGAACGTTGACCACCTCCCACCCTTGACACATGCTTGCAGGAAGACTTGCTCATTCTCGTCCTGTAGCTCTTAGCTCAAACGATGCCTTCTCAGATCTTCTCTGGCCGTCCATCCAAGTGGACTCCCTCAATTATTTTCTATTTGATCATCTTAGCTCTCTTATTCATAGCACTCATCACAATCTATAATTACCTTGTTTATGCCTTTGTTCTCCCCTTTGGTCTCTCTCTCTCTCACCAGCAAATCAGTTTGGGGAGGACAGGGACTGTGTCTGTCCTA
Organism: Saccopteryx leptura; assembly: GCF_036850995.1. Classification (NCBI taxonomy): domain Eukaryota; kingdom Metazoa; phylum Chordata; class Mammalia; order Chiroptera; family Emballonuridae; genus Saccopteryx; species Saccopteryx leptura. The sequence goes on along the minus strand of NC_089504.1, from coordinate 26,622,561 downwards.
TTTCTTGCCGACTCTCTACCTCCTCAAACACAGCCTGGAGCATAAGGGTGGCCATGACATATGTGTTGAGTAAAGGAATGAATGAATAGGTGTTCTTAGTTCTCCAGTCTTCCTGAGTTGTCATGGAGGCACTGGCTTGAATAGGGTAGATTTAGACTGGAGGTCCCAAATCGTAGACCAGGAGCTGTCAGAGCTCGAGCTTTGAGTTGAAAAGTTTCAGCTCCTAGCTTTGCTTCTTTCTACCTTGGACAAACCAGCAGACCTGTCTGGGCTTTAGTTTCTTCTTCTACAACATGAGCGCAAAGACTCTTACCTCTTGGTAGTGGGATGAGAATTAAAAGTTATGTGGGACGTGGAGGGGCTTTGTAATTTGAAAAGTGCTATGCAACTGTCAGATCTTGTTATTGCCAATAGGTTTCTGAGCTCCCCGGGGGCAGGATACTAGGCTACATCTGTTTTGAATCCCTTTCTCTCTCTCTTCTTTGTGTATCTTATTTCTAGCTTTTATTTATATTTTTGTTTATTAATCAGTTTATTTATCAAATAGTCACTATTATCCTAGCCCTGGTGCTAGGTGCTGGGTTATGGTAGTGAACAAGCCTTGTTTGAGGAGTCACAAGTGTGTGTTCATGTGTGTACATGTATGTGTGTGTGGTGTATATGTGATGTGACTGCACATCTGTGTGCGTGCATGTGATGTGTGTGCTGGGGAGGGCGGGACAGGAATGAAGGACCTCCTTCCCACCCTCTGACCTCCATGTCTTCTTAGATATTGTTCTGCCCGTTTATCGCAAAAACATTGGGGGCCTCTGGCTTTCAATAGTTGTGTGTGTGAAGAACTAACTGGCAGGTCATCAACTGTAATATATATTTTTTCAATTAAAAAATGAAAATGACCTTTAAAGGCACAGAATTAAAAACACCAGGAATGGAAGTCACTAGGCTTCTAACTTGGTCTGGACACAATGGCTTTCTTCCTCCTTATTTCTCCCCAGAGGCCCAGGGTATTAGGCAACTGCTGGCCAACCCACTCGACTCTTCCTCATTTGGCCAGGATGCTCGCTGAGCCTGAAGCCTTCTTCCAGAACTCTTCTTGTGAACAAACTGTCCACAGTCCTCGATTTCATCACTGCTCCAGGGGCTCAGGACGCTCCCGTGCGCTTTTGAGCTGGCTGTTTTTTTATTTTTTTGTACACTTCTGTCTGTTTGCAAAGGGTCTGGGCCTGATTATATGGTTCAAAACTCCAGAGAGTTTGTCAAATGTCACCTTAGCTTTCTGGAGAGCACTCAAAGAATATGTGCCTAGCGGAGGCTGGCATAATCATCCTTCTGGATAGTTTGGTAATTAATTGCCTTTTGGGGAAGTGAGCTCTGCCTTGGGCCTCTCTGAACTCTTCGTATTGCATGGGGGCCTCTGAAATCTCTATACAGATAGAAAGCATTGATGGGAAAACTGATGCCTTCTCAAAGCAAGCTGAAGAGTGAAGAAGAAAGAATATTTTTATTTATCCTGGACTTGCTCTTCTCAGCCCGCTCAATTCATCCCTGCTCAGCCCGCTCAACTCACCCCTGCTCAGCCCGCTCAACTCACCCCTGCTCAGCCCGCTCAACTCACCCCTGCTCAGCCCGCTCAACTCACCCCTGCGCCATTTGGCAGCTGCCTTCAGAGGCAGGTGCTCCGCTTCCTTGGTTCATGATCACTTTTCAGAACATTTCTTGCTTTGCCTCTGTTCTACATTTGTTCACTATTGGGCCTCTGGCTGTGGTTCCCATCTGTGATGGTTAATTTTAAGTGTCAACTTGACTGGGCTGTGAGGTGCCCAGATAGCTGGTAAAACATTCTTTCTGGGTATGTCTGAGGATGTCCATGAAAGACATTAGCATTTGAATGGGTAGACTGAGTGAAGATCACCCTTAGGAATGCTGGAGGGTGTCACCCAATCCTCTGAGGACCTGAATAGGACAACAAGGTGGAAGAAAGGTGAATTCACCGTGTCTGCTTGAGCTGAAACATTCATCTCCTCTTGCCCTTGGATATCAGCGATATCAGCGATATCAGCACTCCTGGTTCTTGGGTGTCTGGACTCAGACTAAATTAAACCAACCACCAGCATCCTGGTTGTCCAGCTTGCAGATGGCAGGTCGTGGGACTTCTTGGCCTTCATAACTGTGTGAGACAGCTTGTATAATAATCATCCCTGTATCTATCTCTCTATCTATAGCTATATCTAATCTATATCTGTATCTTTATATCTGATGGGTCCTGTTTCTCTAGAGACCCTGCCTAATACATTTTTTGATCTTTGTCTTGCTCCTGCCCTTTATAATTACCAATTTTTGTAGGTTATCTCAGCTCGACCCTTGGCATTTCCTCAAGACTTATCTTGCACTCCATCTCCTTGGCCTCCAGTGGATTCTTCAGCTCCAGTAGAGCCCTCCAGCCTCCATCCTGAGGGTAGGCTGCTTCAGTTGGCTCATCCTGGACTTGGCTCATCCATGACCTGAGCTCTGGCTAGGTATTTTTGGTGGCTTCTTTTGTTTGGTTGGCTCACATTGGGGATACCTTGCTCTCCTGAGGGTTTCAGTTTTTTATAAGTCCAGAGGGCTGAATCTCCCACCTCTCACCCCCAACAGGTGTTCAACGTAAGGATTGTCTGTGCTGGAGCAGTAAAACAATTTCTCACTGCTATAAACTCCGGGGCTCACCTGCTGAAGGTCAGTGTGTTCAGAGATGTTTGTATAGCCAGTAAACATAGCCGCCACTTATGGTGGAGCACATTGGGTTGTAAATTATTTCACCAGCAGCACTGCTAGCCCCTTATTTACAGAAAAATGAAAATGGGGGGGGGGGGAAATGGCACATTTACTCTACATGGTGAGAAAATGTAGTTCTGGCTTTATACATGGACTTTGTATTATTCTACTGATGACTTCTTTGTCTTTCCTGCCTAACCTGGTATTTAACATTGGTGATCTGGCCTACAGGCCCAAGCTACATTTGGGCAATCAGTCTTTTTTTTCTATGCCATAACTTCAGCCTTGGGAGACACTAGTTGGGCTCAAGTTGGCTGTGTGAAGGGTAGTTCCTGAACCTGAGGCTACACCAATGACAGCTAGTGAACTTGGGAACTTATGGGTACGTCAGGCATTGGCGGGGATGGTTTCTGTGCCCTGTTCTGCTGGGGGATGACCTCTGGGAGCCCCGGTCAATTCTACCATAGGCGAGGGCTGGGTGTTGCTACCATGACTGTGCAGAAGGAAAGCCCCGATTCACCAGCCAGCTAGTGTGTTCTGTGCTTGGCACCTTGTGCTTTTTTCCATCTGCTTTTTAAGCTGGGCCTGGGACACTGGAAACTTGGGTGGAGAAAGACTGAAACATGACGGATCAGGGAGGTGGTGTCTGACAGTGCCTGGGTGTAGGAAAGGCCATTGGATAGGAAGTTAGCCAGACACACATCTGAAACCTGGGTCTGCTAGGGTCCAGCTGAGTTCACTTTATATCAAGCTGGACCTCAGTATCTTCATCTGTAAAATGGGTGCAACAGGGTCCACCCCAGGGGAGAGGTGACATGACAATGCTTGTGAAAGAGCCCAGCATGCCACCTGCAGAGAACTGAGCGACACAGACCACGCTCAGCGAGCTGTCAGGCCTGCTCAGTAGTTTCTTCTCCTCTTCCTGTCCTAAGAACTCAAGCAGATTCTGGACATTGGTGCAGAGCCCCCGTGTGTGTGAGCCTTGGAACTGGGGACAGATCACACAGCATGAATGGGCCTCTGGCCACTGCACAAGGAGTTGTGCTTTGGTGGCTTAACAAGAGCCCATCACAAGCCTCCCTGCTGCTCTTCTGCTATTAGAGGTCTTCTTACTTACAGGCTTTCCTATGGTTTGGGTTGAGTTAGAGGGGTTTGGGGAGAATCAATCTCCCTCCACCCACAGCTGACTTCTCCCAGAAGACACCAGGCAGAGAGGGATGGAGAACCACCAGGCTATTGAGATGACAGCTGCTGGCCCTTCCGGCTGAATCAGCCTCAGAGACCTGGTGGAAGGCGCCAGAGGCTTATAAAATACCAGGATGTTTCCATAAGTGTTTGCAGTAAAGAGGTCTCTTCATGCCCTGATTTTCACCCGCGCTGGTGTGGGTCTGAGGATTTCTTGCTCACTTCCGCTTCTTCCTGAGCACATGGATCCGATCCATTTGAGCTCGGCTGGCTGGATCCCCTGACACACGCAGAGAAAGAGAGAAACTAAGACCTACCAGCCCCCACCCCATCAGCTCTGACATCTCACTGAGTCCTGACAGCAGACACCCCCAACCCCACCCCTAGGCTGTCCTGGATAACCCTGGAAGCGGAGGGAACCGAGATCCAGGGAGGTGAACTGACTTGTGCAAGGTCATGCAGCCAGGAAGTGGCAGCTGAGGTTGAAATCCAGGCCTCTGGCCCCAAATCCCTGAACAACTAACTTTGCCACCCCAGAGGCTCGGAGAATAGCCAAAGCCTGGGGCTGTGGAGAAGGCTAAGCGGGCGAGTGAGGAGGGCGGGGGAGGGAAAGAAAGGGGAAATACTTAAAGGAAAGCATGCAGTTATTGCCTCATTGAGGCAAATGAAATTTGCTCATGTGATCGAAAATTTTGAAACTTGGCTTTTGAAGGCTTTTATAATCTACAGAGTCCTGGGCCGTGAGGCCCGTGTGGTGAGAATTTTCTCAGCACGCCCCGCTGTCCCCAACCTCTAATTATAGATCGAGCTGTTGGGTCATGCTTTCCCACACAACATGATTGGATTTATTAGGACAATACTTTTTCTTATCTAACCACAAACTTATATACACCATCCAGCAACAAGGGCCGGGGGCTTAGGTAAAGGGGCATGCGTGTTTGGCTGGCACCCAGACCCTGCCTATTGTCTCAGTGCCTCCTTCAGAGCCCCTGGGAGGGCAACCAGGCCACCCCCAAATGAGGAAGCAAGTGCAGGGAGTTGATGACAGTTGCCCAAGGTCGAATGGCTGACCATGGCAAAGCCAGGCTTGGAGCTCCGCTCTGCCAGAGGTGGGCACCCATTTTCCCACAGCGCTGGTCTGAGGGTTGTTTTCTATGAAAATTTGTTCGTATGTAGTCTCCACATCAGTTGTCACAATAGCTGGGTGGGTACTCTTAGTGACTTCATCTTGTAGAGGGAAGCCGAGACTCACGGTTAAATGCCTTGAGGGAGCCCTCGTGGCTCTCTAGTGCACGGTAGAACTTGCACTTGAATTTTCTAGACTCTAATTTCATTTTTTCTTTTAATTTTACTATGTTTTAAGAACAGAAGTCCTCATCTTCCTTTCCTTCCTTCCTTCCTTCCTTCCTTCCTTCCTTCCTTCCTTCCTTCCTTCCTTCCTTCCTTCCCTCCTTTCCTCCTTCCCTCCCTCCTTCCTTCCCTCCCTTCCTCCCTTCCTTCCTTCCTTCCCTCCCTCCTTCTGATCATCATCTTTTCAGTGACTACTTTTACCAGGTCCTGTGCTAGGTCTCGGTATAGTAGCACTACAGTGATGCAAACCTTCAGTTGCCTGTGGTCTGATAAAACCAGTAATCAATGACCTGATAAAATGCTGTAAAAAGCGTGGCCGTAGAAACATGTGGGCAGAGGAGAGTAGCCTGCCGCACTAACCGGGGAGGCAGGGACACTCTGCCCCTGCGTTTTGAGTCCATTGTTTTGAAGAGTGTGCTCTGAGTGTATTTTTCAAAATCTCCTCCTAATTGAATGCGGCACCTGCCTCTGTGGCATCCTCGTGGGCTGTGGTCGAGCAGGAAGTCCTCCTCCATGTGAATTAGGGTAATTTGGTGAAAGTGAAATGAAAAGCTCTATAATCCGGGGTGATGGGGAAGCCCAGGGAGCACCGAGCTGTACTTGCTGCAGAAGCTGCTCATTGACTTGTGATGTTGGGCTCTAGCTGGTTACATAAACCAGCCCAGGTGAGAACTAACCGGGGCTGGGCTGCCTCTTCTCATTAGAATCTGGAGTGAATTTCTGTAACTGCCCAAACATGTAGAGAGAGGGCTCCTGTCCTGAAGTTCACACGGCCTGGGAGGACTCTGGGTGGACTCCCCCGAATCCCTGACCTTGGACGTAAAAACGTGTGTATGTGTATATATGCAGCTCTCTGGGAGAAGGGCCAGAGCTTTAATCAGTTTCTCAGAATGGTCTCTGAGCAAAATTCTGGAAAGAACTTATGATGTGGTTTCCGGTTCCTACTCTAGCAGAGTTTGGCTTCAGTCGGCCTGGGGTGAGGCCCAGAACACTGTGTTTTGGTCAGTTTATTTGGTTTTAGACTTCCAGGTGATTCTAATGCTCAGTTGGTCTTGGACACCATTGAACTAGAACTTGACTTCTCCAACTTCAATGAGCATGAGACATCTGTGGGTCTCGATAGCATGCTGGTTCTAGGACTAGGATGGGGATGGAGATTCTGCCCTCAACAAGATTCGCGGTGAGGCTGCGGCTGATGGGGGCTGATCCGTACTTTGAGCCGTAAGGGTCTAAAGGCACCTTTTGGCTGATGGCCGTCATGGAACATTGGTTAGAGTCAAACCACATCCAATTCCTCTGCTTGTGACTGAGGTGAACTACTCCAGCCACTTCCCTTTGAGGATCATGATTAGAGGGAAGTTAAGGGATGTCTTAGGGAGTGTTGAGTCCTTCGCAGCCCAAGATGCCATTTTCAGGGGCAGGATAGAAAGCGGAAAGAATAGGTCAGGGGTTAGGTAGATTTAGGAATAAATCTTGGCTTCAATATTGATCATTTCTGTGTATCATTAGGGATGATATCCGCTATATATAACCAAGAAAGATAGACTAACAGTGGCTTAAATCAATAGGGGTTTAGTTTTCACACATAACAAGAAGTCCCATGGTAGTGTTGAGATCCTTGGGTCAGGTGCCAGTCATCAAAGACCCAGGGTCATTTTGTCCCTCTGCTCAACAACTCTAGCATGTAGCTCTCATGGGGAAGAGAACACATCTCCCAGCATCTTGTCAGCATTTGAAGCAGGAGGAAGGGGATTCTGTCTGGAATCACATCGTCTAGCCCTCCCTAGCTGCGAGGAATATTGGCAAAGGATTATGAACGTTTTTAACCTCTCTTATTGAGAGCTGGCAAGAGGAGAGCTTTGAGAAGTGCTCATTGGGTCGGCTCACAATCGTACCTGCCCCTTCAGGTGATCCCGGGCAATTTACTGACTTTCTGAACTTCAGTTTCTGCGTTTGTAAGACGGGAGGATATGTGTGATGTGCGGTTCCCACACCAGCAGCAACATCATCGCTTAGAAACTTGAGTCCCACCCCAGACCAATGAATCAGACACTCTGAGGTGGAGTCCAGCAATCTGTGTTTGAACAAGCCCTCCAGGTATTTCTGATGCACACTCAAGTTTGAGAACCACACTACCTTCAAAATTTCTGGGAAGGCCAAGCAGGATGATTACTTAAGGCATTTGAAATAGAGAGTGTTCATAACTTGTAGCCTGGGAAGTTCACGTCTTAGACCAAAACAAACTGGTGGAGTCCATTTCTTGGAATGCTGACTTGGAATGAGAAGTTTAGAAAACATCCAATAAAGAATTTCTAAGGTTTGTTCTGACTGCTGATGTCAATCCTCCAAATCCCTAGGATCCTTTTGAGAACCTGTTGACTAAGGGCACTGAGGAAAGGCCACTGAGCCGAAGAAAGTTGGAAAGAGTCCTCTATTCCTTTGTTTGTTTGTTTTTTTTTAAATGATGCCTTTATTGAGATATAATTCAAATACCGGGAGAGCCACCCTTTATACGTGAACAATTCAGTGACTTTCAGTATATTCACTGAATTGTGTAACCATCACCACTATCAAATTTCAGGACATTTTAACCACCCCTCCTCCAAAGAACCCTCGTACCCATTAGCCATCACTCCCCATTCTCTCCTCCCCCAGCCTCTCTGCAGCCACTAATCTAGTTTCTGCTTCTAAGGATTTTCTTTATCTAGCTATCTACCTATTTAGTTATTTTTTACTGACTTGTTTACTAGGAAAAATCCCAAGATTAATGCTGACATCATTGGAGAAAATATCAAAATTCCAAGACCGAAGTTTCAGCTTGAGTTCATCCTGTGATACGGCTGCCAGTGGAAACAGTCACCACAATGATGATACTGTTTAACGCTGTTGACAACTGCGATTCTGTTGTTCTACTGGGAATCAGAACAGTTGGGTGAATTACTGAACGTCTGTGGTCTTCAGTCTCATCTGTCAGGTGGGGGACTTGACCTTCTCCGAATGATCTCCAAGGACCTCTGGTTCTGAGAGTGTAAATTGCGATTTTGTACTAGTTAGAGTCAACTAGAAGTTCCGCCCACAGCGCTGGGTCTGGCTGAGGGACCAGCTGGTAGAAATCCATTGAAATGGGAAGAGATGGCCAGGTGGGGAAGGGCCTGAAGCCTTGGCAGATGAAATTTGGAAGTTACTTTGGAAAGAGAAAGAGGATAGAGGTACCAAAACCCCACCTTGAAATTTTATGTCCCGGGGAGAAGAGGCAGATGCATTCTATGGGGCTCAAGGGACAGAAGCATGACTAATGAAAGATGTTTCAAATCAACATGAGGGAAACCCTACAATAGGCGGAGGTATCAAATATGGAATGGGTTTTATTTTAACTAGTAGTGAGTTCCCTGTCACTGGAGGTGTGCTTTTAGAATGGTGATTCAAGCATCCAAAGGGGGTTGGGCTAAAGGATCTTTTATGTTTTTGCCAAAAATACGATGTTGCAAATTTCTGAAAGTCTGAGATCAAAGTGAAGTAAATGTGTATTAAAAAATCCTTATCTTTTTCCCTGCTTTCATTTGCTTATGGCAAATAACTCAGGTTTCATTTGTAACTATCTCCTCTTTAACTGGAGTCTTGCTTTGCGTATGGAGGATTTCTCCAGGGATGTGTGAAGAAAACAATTTTTTGTTGGCGTTCTTTCATTGCTGAGGTAGCCGCCACTTGGATTCAGGTGAGTTAGAAAATCCCTCTCCAGGAGGCTATTGGGAAGTGGGATTTCCCCTGAGCTTTCCTGTCCCCCTGCCCCCCTAGAGTTTGAGCCCCCCCCATTTGACCTCCTCTTAACAATTGAGTGTCTGTGACTCCAGCAGGGTTCAGGAGTCATCAAGGAAGCCTGTCTCACCTGATCTGTCCCTAAGAAACTTCGAAGGCAAGACCTTTGGAATCCGGTGTCCTGTCGCCACAAGGCGCGTCTCCTTCCTGCAGGGCTGCCCCGTCCTCATGGATGGACACTGGACTCCAGCTCTGCTTTCCCCAGCCACACGCAGTGCCAACACGGGACTATACAGGAGTGGTCCTCCTCAGGGGCCCACAAAGAGTGTGGTGACTGGGCTCCTGACACCAGTTCACAAACTGCTCCACTCCCCGCACTCACTGTCTTGTCCTTTCCCATTGGCAGGTAGCTGGGAGGACAGAGAGTGAGGCGTAGGCAGCAGGGGCACCAACATCTGGGTGCTGGTGTAGCTCTGTGTTGCTGTGTGGCTTTGGATGCAGAGACCAGGGTAAAGGTGGTGCTGGTTTTGTGAGGTTACAGATTACAGCAGGTCTAGGAGACAGGAGCTGTTTAGACACTGGGGTTTTTAACCTTCATGTTGCATTATTCTTCTTAGCAGAGCCATCAGCAGGGTACCTCGGAGAGGCACCCCTTTCCCGAGGCCCCGGAGTGTGAGCCGAATTTATGACGGGGCTCCCTGGCAGTTGGGTCCACCCAGTTTCTTCTGCAGACAAATATTTGGACTGAACTTCACCCTCTGCACAATGAGGAAACATGTTTTAAAGGCCTCACTTGTCAAAAAAGGACTTATAAAATGGATTTAACGAGACTTCTGGATACAGCGGGGGCTATGGGACTGGCGGCTACAGAGGGTGAGGCTGGAACGCGGCCTCCAGCGCTCTTGCCACGCTGAGCGCCATGCCGGTCTGCCCCGTCCTGGCCGGTCACGTGTCCCTGCCCGTGCCTCCTTTTACTTCCCTGATGCAATGGTTACCTGGATATTGCTGAGAGGACTGACTGTTAAATACCTTGCAAACATAAAACTATGCTGCAAAGTCATGCTCAAGGGAAGTCCAGACAATCTCAAGTTCAATGTCAAAGTCTGCGTCTTCTGAATAGAGGCAAAGCAGCAGGATCCTTCCAGGCCGACCCTTCACGTTTTAGATGAGGAGACTGAGGCCCAGAAAGGAGGAGGTGCTTGTATATTATGCATATTTTACAAGAATTAAAAAAAAATAGATATGGCATTAGACAGGGCTTTGCTCTGGGTGGGAGTTTTTGGCTTTCCCTGCTCCCCCCCCCCCTTTTTCTTCATTTTACTCCGTGGAAAGAGAGCAGATTACCCTCGTGGTATCAAATGAGGCTGGTAGCCTATTTGTTCCCACTTTACAGAGACCTCTAAACAGCTTTCGCAATGTCACGCAGGTTAGTTAGCTGTGTGGTGGCTGACCCAGGGTTCCATCTCAGCTGTGCCTGATGACAGAGCTTTCTCTTAATCCCAGTACCATTTTTAAGGTGACCACACCGAGGCTTAGCGGGTTGAAGGTCTGTCTGCCTTAGGAAGCAGGTGACCTGGGGCTCGGATCTCAACTGCTACCTAGGAAACCGCGTTGTCTCCTCCCAGCACTACCCGTGCTCAGCTCCTCAAAGTCAAGCCTGCTGATAAGCCGCATGTTCCCTTTCGTTGTTAGGAATGTCTAGACTTCAGAAGGAAGACGTACGGGAGACCAACGTGTCTTCCTTAGGACTGAGAGGGTGCTGAGGATGGATGTTTTCATGTTGAATTAGCAACCTTAGGCTGAATTCCTGATTCTCTTCCTTATCAACTTGCTTCTTGGCCCCTTTCTTGGTACATAGTAGGTGCTCAATAAAAGGTTGCTGAATGAACACATAAACTGCATTGTGCGTTGCTGTGTGTGAGCATGTTAGTTCCTCATTTGGACGTTGGCTCCTGGTTTTCAGGAATAGGGCCTCCTCCTTCGCTCTGCCCCATGGGGCTTGGTTGGCATGGTGCCCTGAACGGGGAAGGCAGGCAGTCCATGGGTACACACTGAGCAAGGGCATACATGGGTTTATTTCCAGGCTGCTGGCGCTGAGTCACCCCGCTGGATCTGTGCACACATCTGAGCCCTGCCTTTGGTAACATTCTCGACCCTGTGCACTTGAAACGTGTTCCTGTCTTTTTGATCTTGCAGCCACCTAACCTCCACAGCAGAGCCAGTGTCATCTCTGAATGAATTCACACACTGAGGGCGTCCTATAAGGCTTGTGACCTCACTGAAGGAGAACTAGAAACAAGGGAGGGGCCAGGGCCATAGAAGTCACTGCCATGCCAAGAGAGATGGTCCTCAGTCAGGAGGACATGGTGACCACAACCTGTGGAGTTGTGTTCGCCACAGAAGAGCTCACTAGCCCTGATAATATAGGGTGCTCAGCTTGTTGGATATGTTTTGCTGATATTTATAAAAATGAGTTAATAACTGGATTTTATTTGACGGATTTGAAACATCACCCTTGCCCCAAACCCTTAACAGGTGTAGCATTAGCAAGAAAGGTTTCTGATTTTTTTTTTTTAATGTAAGAAGTCAGTTAGTCTAGATCAGGGTTGGCACGTGACATGGTCAGGGGTACCGGCTCCTGTCTTGTTGCTGTTCTCAAGATCCCCTACTGGCCCAGGATGCCAGCTGGAACTCCAGGCATGCTATCTGCATTCGGCAAGAGGAAGGAAGGAAGTCAGGGGTAAGGACAAGCACACGTGGAGCGTACTTCCTGGACATTGCAGACACCTTTCCCAGTTATATCCCGTTGATCAGAACTTAGTCACTTGGCCACATGTAGCGGCAAGAGCGGTTGTCATTTATTCTGGGTGGCCATGTACCCAACTGAAATAAAGGGGCTCTATCCCTGTGAGAGGAGGGGAGAGTGGTGCTGGAGGGTTACTAGAGTCAGTACCACAACTGGGAAGCCTCCCTGTCACCTAGTCCACCTTCCAAACCTCTGGGCCAGATGGAGTAGATAGTATTGCCAATTTAGCTTTAAGGAACAGGAGACTCAGGGAAGCGAATGGCTTGCCCAGGTCGCAGTGCTGGGTGACAGAAGAGCTGGGCTTGGAATCCAGACCTGTCAGGATTATAAAGCCCAAGTTGTTCACTGCTCCTGCTTTTTGACTGAAGCGATGTTTTCCTCTGATCAGGAAGTGAATCGGTGCTCAAAGAACACAGGAAAACGGCCATTCATCTGTGCGCTGGTTCGGCCGTGATGTACCTGTGCGCCCACTGGGTGCCTACCATGCGCCCTTCGTCCTCCTCCAAGCTGGCATCTCTTAGCTCCCCAACCCCTCTTCTCTTACTCACCTCTGTATGTGCTGCATTCCTGATGGGGCCGGCACCTGCGGGGTGCCCATATTTTTGGCCGAGTGAATTTGTTAACTAGTGAAGCTAATTCACAGGGCCATTTATTATTGCCCGGGGCGTTCTCAGGACTCCCATCTATGCCTCCTGAAGGGCCAGCCATTTCACACTCATCAGGCACTCGGATGGAACCTTCAGAACCCTGTCTCTCCCATGCTGTCCGTGCCCTTCTAGTCCCTGGGAATCTAGCCTGACGAGGCAGTGGCGCAGTGGATAGAGCGTCAGACTGGGATGCAGAGGACCCAGGTTCGAGACCCCGAGGTCGCCAGCTTGAGCACGTGCTCATCTGACTTGAGCAAAAAGCTCACCAGCTTGGACCCAAGGTCGCTGGCTCGAGCAAGGGGTTACTCGGTCTGCTGAAGGCCCACGGTCAAGGCACATATGAGAAAGCAATCAATGAACAACTAAGGTGTCGCAACGGCAACGAAAGGCTGATGATTGATGCTTCTCATCTCTATTCCTGTCTGTCTGTCCCTATCTATCCCTCTCTCTGACTCTCTCTCTGTCCCTGTAAAACAATAATAATAATAAAATAAAATAAAATAGACCCTGGGAATCTAAAAAAGAAAAGGTGCTAACAGTTGTGAGAGCAACAGTGAACCCTGCACTTTTCTAGGTAGTTACTCCAATTCTGCTTAATCCCTAAAACAACTTTTTTTTTTTTAGGTTCTGGTATTCCCATTCTACAGGTGAGGAGACTGAGACTCAGCACTTGAGTGTGATTTTTCAAAGATCATACGGCTCCCTCCGTGGTCAAGCTAGGCTTGGGGGACTCCCAGATTTTTTAACTGTGAATCATTCATGTTATTTATTTATTCACTTTCAGATCTTTACAGATTTGACAAGTCAGTCATTGGAATAACATTGCTTATGGCCTCAAAGACCCAGGAAACATAAATGACAGAAAACGTGGGGGGCTCCGGTCACATGTTACCCAGGCACCTACTTCTTTGGCTCCTAACCCCCAATACCAACACCCACCACACACACACACACACACACACACCACACACACACACCCACCACACACACACCCCACACACACCACACACACACACACCACACCCCCACACACACCACACACACACACACACACCACACACACACACACCACACCCACCACACACACACCCACACCCACCACACCACACACACACCACACACACCACACACACACACCCCCACACACACCACACACACACACCACACACACACACCACACCCACCACACACACACACACCCACCACACACACACACACACCACACACACACCACACACACACACCACACCCACCACACACACAACACACACACACCACACACACACACACCACACACACACCACACACACACACACCACACACACACACACCACACACACACCACACACACACACACACACACACACACACACACACACTTTCCCACTCCCACTCCCAAACTCCAGCTCAGAGTTTTTCCAGCAGGCTGTGTCTCTCTGCAGTCAAGTTCCTGAGCTTTCACCCCAGGCCCTCAAGCCCCTCCCTCCGCCAGGCTTCCCTTTGGTCAAAGCCTTCCCCTTTTGCCAAGGGTGTGTGAAAGGGAGGCACCCTGCCGAGGAGCCTGTGTGAGGCCGAAGTGAGTCAGCCAGGCTGCATCTCAGGGGTGTTCAGCGATCGGGGGTCATGAACCTCCCAGCACATTTCAGACTTCAGCACACACGTCAGGGGCAGCCGTCACGCGTGCGCACTGCCCCGCATGGTTGCAGAAGGCCTTTCCGTCACGGCTTTTACTGTGTCTGGTCCATGCCCGTCCCAGAAGGGCGGCTCATGGTGAGAACTCAGTTGACAGCCCAGGGAGAAGAGGTCCGGCCAGTTTAAAGGAAGGATCTGGGTCCGGAAGGCCAGCACGTGTCTGATCGGGGGCTTCAGGTCCCCTCCAGGCCGTGCTCAGCTCTTCTGTCCTGTCGTTTCAGGAAGTCCTTCCAGCCAGACCCTCTCTAGCCATGTACCCTCCTCCTCGTCTCCTGAGCTCTGGGCATGCTGCCTTTTTTTTTGTCCCTGGAAGTCTCCATTCTTGCTCAACCCTAGGGCCTTGGCCCCGGCTGGCCCCTTGCCCCAAAGGCTCTTCTCCCTTGGCTCCCTGGACCTGGCTTCTTGGCACTCAGAGCTCAGCGTAATGACCCTTCTTTTTGAGGCCTTCCCTGGGGACCCAATATAGGAGCTACTTAGGCCTATACCTTAGCATGTGCCTTTTTAAAGTTATTTTTATGGGCCCTGTCAGTGGCTTAGTGGATAGTGCATCAGCCTGGCATGTGGACGTCCTGGGTTTGATCCCTGGTCAGAGCACACAGGAGAAGTGACCATCTGCTTCTCTCCTCTCACACTCTCCCCCTTCTCTCTCTCTTCCCCTCTGACAGCCAGTGGCTTGATTGGTCCAAGTGATGGCCTCAGGTGCTGAGATTGGTTCCTTTGATTCGAGCATTGGCCCCAGATGGGGGCTGCCCGGTAGATCTTGGTCAGGATACATGCGAGAGTCTATCTCTGTCTCTCTATCTCCCCTTCTTGCACTTAAAAATTTTTTTTTAAATAATTTTTTAAAAATTACTCCATTGATAGAGAGAAGCATCAACTCATTTAACTTAGCTGTTGCATTTAGTTGTGCACTCATTGATTGCTTCTTGTACTTGCCTTGACCAGGGGTTGAACCTGCGACCTCTGGTGTGCCGGCTTGACAGTTTATCCATTGAGCCACCCAGCCAGGGCCAGCATGTGCTGTTTAAATGGTTTTTGTTGTTGTTGTTTTTCCCCCCTCTTCCTTCTCCCAGTGTAATATTATGAGAGCAATGACCTCTCATGAAGGCAGGATGCTTAGAATAGTGGCTCAGAGTAGAGGTTGGCAAACTTGTTTTGTAATAGACTAGGTAAGAAATATTTCAGGCTTTGAGGGGCCATACAGTCTATGCCACAGACAATATATTAATGGTAGACATGGCTGCACTCCAATAAAACTTTATAAAAACAGGTGGTAGACCCATAGACCCTAGTTTGCAGACCCCTGGTTCAGAACATTAATTGGTTTGAATTGGCTGAGCCATGTTTGAATCCTATCTCTGCCTCTACTCATCTTGGAATCTTGGGCAAGTTCCTCTATTTCTCCACGCCTCAGTTTCCCTGCTTCATCTGTATACTGGACACGATGCTAGAACCGGTCTCATTGCTTGCTGTGAGTGCACCTTATAGAGCTGGCTTGTTTGTTGCTCAATCTCCAGCCTCTTCAGAGATGCCTGCCTGGAGCAGGGGCTCAGTGTATACATGTATTTGTTAAACAAACGAATGGCAGGCACTTCCTGGGTACCAGTCCCTGTGCTGGGCTCCATGGGGATGCTGACGAAGTAGCTTGTCGGGCTCACTCTCCTCACTGTGCTCAGAATTGCAGGGCTGTGGCAAACTGGTTTTTGCAGCATGGGTAGCAAATGCCACATCCCTTGGATGGTGATATCAATGAGGGAAGGAAGGAGTTGTGGGAACAGTGGAAAGCTGAAACATGCATGTCCCTTCTAGGTTGTAGGCATGAGCCATGCAGGTCCAAGTTACAGACCTGGTTATTCAAAGAAGTTGGAAGTATGTACTTGCAAGTGTAGTCTTTCTTTTTCTTTAAATTTAAGATTTTTATTTTTATTTTTTTTACAGGGACAGAGAGAGTCGGAGAGAGGGATAGATAGGGACAGACAGGCAGGAACGAAGAGATGAGAAGCATCAATCATTAGTTCCTTGTTGCGACACCTTAGTTGTTCATTGATTGCTTTCTCATATGTGCCTTGACCGCGGGCCTTCAGCAGACCAAGTAACCCCTTGCTCAAGCCAGCGACCTTGGGTCCAAGCTGGTGATCCTTTTGCTCAAGCCAGATGAGCCTGCGCTCAAGCTGGTGACCTCAGGGTCTCGAACCTGGGTCCTCCGCATCCCAGTTCGATGCTCTATCCACTGTGCCACCGCCCGGTCAGGCGCAAGTGTAGTCTTTCAATTGTTACAAGGAACAACTGTTTAGACTGGGTGACCAGAAACCAGATCCAACTCCCAATGGGTCAAATAGACACAATTGCAGTTGGGTTCAGCCGTCCCCTTCTCGCAAGCCCATTTTACAGATAAAGAAAACAAGGGTCAGGGAGGTCAAGCCACTTGCCCACAGATACACAGCTAACATGAAGAGGCTCTGGGGTTTGAACTCGGGTTCAGCTGACTTCCAAACTGAGTTCTATGCTAGTTGCTCCAATTGCCATTGAATGAAGAGGCAAAGGGTGGCTTGCAAGATCTGTTTTGGTGACTGGGAGCTCAGCAGCCCTTGGAATCTCACCTTTACCCTGTCTCCTTGCCTTGAGGGTTGGCTGCAGGACAGCCCCTGTGGACAGCTGACCTCAAAAACCAGTCAGAGGGATGCCCATCCCCACAGGACCCTGCTCCTTGACCCTCCAGGGTGCCCCTCACGTCTCCCTCCAGCCCAGTCTCTGCTTGCCTGTGTGACTTCTGCAGCCTTGCCTTTAGTGTCCAGCCCCCTTCGGCAGAGGAGCCTGGGCCTCAAGGCCCCTTTTGCCTGTCACCCTAGATGACCCATGAAGCCTGAAGCTATGACTTCCTCCTCGGTGGTGTCTGGTGGCGTAGACACAGCTTTTGAAGTCTGACAGACCTGAATTGGAATCCTAGCTCTGCAGCCAGGCACCTGCTGGGTGACCTTGGATCAGTTCCTCCACCTCTCTGAGCCTCAGTCTCCATGTCTTTGAAGCAGGTGCAAGAGGCTGGGGTGTTTTTTGCAGAGATAATGTGTGCGCTCTGGTGGCACATGGGCTGGAATGCTGGGGTTACGCACCAGTGGCAGGTCCCTTCTCTCCTCCTCCTCCGCCTGTCCTCTGCTGCTCCCGACCCTGGCCGGCCCCTGCTGCGGCTCTCTCGCCTAGATGCTGAGAGAAGTCTGTGGAGCCTGGGTGGGTCTCTGCCCCTGCATCCCCTCTCCCCAGTGCCAGGGCAAGGGAAGGGTTTGGGCATAAATTACGCCCATCTGTTCCCTCCCCGCTGAGGGAGGGGAAGAGGGGAACCACATGGGCCTTGGTGGATGCTGTACTTTCCATGTGCAGCTGTCAGGAACAATAGAAGGGAAGAATGCAGGCTCAGCAAGGAGTCCACCCCACCCTGCCTCCCTGCCCCTAAAGGGGACTGATCGGGGACTGGCGATCCTCCACATTCTCTGGGGGCTGTGCTGCTGGGAAGAGATGCATCTCCTCATGCCGGCCCAGACTGTCCTCCTGGCTGCCCACGTGACCCTTCAAATTTATCATTATTCATTCATAACATCGTTCATTCATTTATTGATTCCGCCAGTGTCTCCTGAGCACATACGTACTCTGGGCCAGCCAATGCTGTGGGCTAAGAATTGCGACCAGCTCCTTGCCTTTGGCCAGCTCCCCATTTGGTGGGAGAGACAACATGGTAACCATCCCGCTTTGAGTGTGGTGGTGGAGGAGTGTGCCCTGGGCTGTTCAAATACAGAGGCAGAAGGCCTCCTAGCGCCATCCTGTGATCCCAGGGAGTTGCTATGGACAAAGGGAAAGCACCCAGCAGACTTAGAGCAGGGAGTACTTGGCAGAGCAAGGCAGCAAGAAGTGCATTGTGGGGAGTGGAAACAAGCCCTTCTCTTTCCTCTGTCTTTCAGTTCTTCTCTCCTGGGTCCTCCTCATCAGTGGTTAACTGTATTCAGGTCTCCCACCTTAGAGAAAACCCCCTCCACCTGATGTCTCTCTCTAGTAGCTCCTGCCCAACAATTTCCTTCCCAGCCTAATCCACCAAGTAAATATTTTGTGCTATCCATACTGTCTCCTTTTCCTTCCCTCCCACTCCCTCCTCATTCTACCTCTACTCTCGTTGCTTCACTCAAACACTTCTAAGAAGACCATCACGACTGCTACGTTCCTGAGTCAGTAGGCATTTACCAATCATTGTATTTGATTGCCAGTAGTACTGGACATGAGACCACTCTCTCCTGATAGACACACGCACTCCTCATGCTTTGAGACAGCAGATTCTGGGTTTTCGCCCTACAACCTTGGCTGTTCTTTCTTAGCCTCCTTTGTTGGGCTTCGCTCTTGACTACCAGATATTTAAATATTAAATTTCCTCAAGGCTGGGATGCAGTTTCTCCTGTCAGCTTTAGTTTTCTTTATCTCTAGGTTGCCTAAACCACTCTCAAAATTTGATTACCGTCTCTATGCTGAAAACCCTCTATCTACATCATCCTGTAGAGACCATAGACCAAGCTCCTATCTAGCATCTCCACATGGATATTGCCCTAACTTCCCAAACTTAACAAAAGAATTTGACATCCTTCCTCCTATCCTGGTCCCTTTAGGTAGTGGTTCTGGGTTCTGTCACACAGGCAGCAGTATGGGTTAGGGACTTGGGTGCCATCCCTGGTCACTCATCTTCATCACCCCCTCTCATCATAACACTGTACATCCTGCATCCCGGGAAACCCTAGTCCTGGGTACACTGGAATGGTTGATCACTTTACTAAATATGCAAATTTAACCCCCCAAATCTCTACCAGGATTTAAAAGGCCCTGCACAACTGGACCCCTGACTACCCTCACCTTGCCCCCCCTCTTTTCCCTCTTGGGGTTCTAGACTATACTGCTTCATCACTCAGAACATTTGAGCATTCCACTGTTTTCTGCATCTAGAACATTCCTCCCCTTTGGCTGAACTCCTTTTCACTTTTCCAATATCAGATGAAATATTTCATCCTTTGCTCAGAGCAGCCATTCCTGGTATCCCCAAGAGTAGATTAAGTTGTTCCTCATTGTACCTTTCTCTTAGCCCCTTCCCACAGTAATGGCACAATCAGTCCACATCCATCTCCTCAACAAGAATGTAAGTTGCACATCAGGGACTATGACTATCTCTATTTTCCACTGTGCCCTAGTATGGATGGACAGGTGCATCTGAACTCATAGGTGGCAGCCTGTTAGTGACGCTTTGGTTGAAGGGAGAAAGGCAGAAGTATGTTCTGGAGAGAATATTTTGGTGGCTTTGTAGAGGATGGATTGGAGAACACCTGTCCATTGAGGGAGACTGGTTAGGAGGCCCTTGGGGCATTTTAGGTAGCATGCACTTATGAGTGAGTTGGACTGGGGAGGCTGTGGCCTCATGAGGTTGGTTCTTTATGACTTAGAGACTGACTTGCATATGGACAGTGACGAAGCTGGAAGAGTTGAAGATGTCTGTTGGGTTGTTATGGGTTGGAGGTTTTTGTGTCTGGGGGACGGTCATAGGGTTAGGCACGATACATTCCGTTGTGACCATGGTAGACACTGGGAATCAGTCAGTGTGGCTGTTGTGAATTCTGAAGTGCCCGGTGCCCATGTGTTTGTTAAAACTACATTTCCTTGAACCCTCCCTGGATCCATTTACCCCCCCCCCACACACACACACACACGTGCACACAGAGACACACCCTCCCAGGTCCTGGTAGAAAAGGGCAGGAGTCATGGCAAGTCAAAGAGGGAGATACTTTTTTGGGACTCATGGAGTGTTTTGCCCAGACCGATGGACAGAAGTCTGGGCTGGCAGTTAGGATGTCCGGGTTTCATGCCCACATGGTGCCTCACCAGCTCTGGGACCTTGGGTAATGCTACCTCTCTGCATCCCTCACTCCTACTTCCAGAAGGGGTTGAATGAACTCAGTCTGCTTATGAGAATTATCTGGAGATGTTTAAAAAATACAAATGATCAGGTCCCATCCTCTAGAGAGTCAGACTTAATTGGACTAGGGTGTAGCAAACACCCTGGCCCTTTTTGAAGCTCGCCAGAGAATTCTTATACTCAGACCGAAATCTACTTCATCAGATGACCTTGGGGCCTTGTCAACCCAGAAAGTCCAACCTCAGAGTGGCCCTCTTTGGGCATCTGGGGTGCCTGGTTTGACCTGCCTTCCGTCTCTGCACCCTCCGTCACCTGCACCTCATGGTCTTGGCCTTGAGCTTGGGCTCTGGGGTAGCAGCCCAGGCAGTTTTTAGCTGAGGCTGGGAAGCAGAAATGCAGTCTGCGGAGAGAGGGGGTGGGGCGGGAGTTCTGTGAGGAGCAACAGATTGAAGCTATTAACATTTGATCAGTTTGGTATTGTTCTTCTGGAGACCACAGCTTATGAGGCTGCTTAATAAATGTCTGGTTGGGATCCAATCCAGAGCCGCCAAACGGGTGTTGCTATGGTTTCTGAGGAGGTTGTTTCCCACACAAGTTACTGCTTCCCACCCTGAACTGTAAAAACTCAGCGTCTTCCCTCTGTTCCTTAACTCTGTCCCTTCCTGGTGGAACCTGTGGTGGGAGAGCATCTTGGCCATTGGTGGCACCGTCGGTGCCAGCCCCTGACAGCAGCCCCACGTAGCCTCACTGTCCCCTCTTCCAGGTGGCCCTGTTGCTCAGCTGGTGTCACCCTCATGCCCGGCTTTCAGGGTACCTGGGTATGACCTCATTGCCCTTGATCCTGGGAGAGGAGTGGTGGTCGGAGGCTGGGGCTGGCAGGCAGTGTGTGTACCTGTGTGTGTGCATGTGTGTGTATGTGTGTGTGCATGTGTGTGTATATGTGAGCAAGTGTGTGGGTTCTTCCGACTGAACATGCGTAGGTGAGTATGTGAAAGTTTCTGTGTAGTGTGTGTGTTGGTTGTCAGTGAGTGCGTGTGACTGGCTGTGACCCTGTGTGTGCGTGCGCGTGTTTAAGGATGTGTGTGTGTGTGAATGGCAAGAGTTGGGAGTAAGCATCCAGGGAAAGCTGCTTAGTCTTCAAAACATGTATTATCACACATTTCATACAAATGAACACTGATAAAGTCCAACATAAAAACACGTATATAAATAACACCCAGCTTAAGACAGAAGACTTTACTAGACAGTTGAAGCTATGTGTGCATTCTTTCCTGATTGTAATCCGCCCTCAGAGTGGTGATTGGGGGTTTATCCTTGCCATAATGACACTTTCCCCATTTGTTTTAACAGAGTCTTCTCCCACTCCGGTGTTTCTCTGTAAAACATAATTAAGTGTGTGTGTGTGTGTGTGCACACAAACACGTGCGTTGGGTTACACGGAGAGGAGGGGAAGTGGTTGAGACGGGAGAAACCTCGTGAATCAGAAATGCTTTTAAAATGCAGTATCCTCTTCTAGGTGTGTAACTGAAGGGAGCTTCCGAACCTCTCTGAACCTGTCTCCCATCAATAAAAAGATGAGGATGAAAAGAAATGACATGTAGTTAGAACTCAATCATATTTAATTAAAAATAAATAAATAAAGAGGAGTCAAGAAGATAGCCAACTTTGCAGAAGGAAAACAAACATGATTACATGATTAGATATATATTATTCTGAGCAGGTGGAAGTATGCTGGTTTAAGCTGGATCCTCCCTTCTTCTATCTTTCTTCCTTTCCCCTCCCTCCCTCCCTTCCTCTCTCCTTCCCTCCCTCCTTCCCTCTCTCCCTCCCTCCCTCCCTCCCTCCCTCCCTTCCTCCTTCCTCCACCTCCTCTTCTTCCTCTTTCTTTTGTTAGTTGTTGCACTATTTTCCTCTCTTGGAGTAGTTTTATGCCTGTGTTTTGGGAAATTCAAGTAGAACCAGTCTTTCCCCAGCAAAGGTCTTTAGTTGAAGGTCCCCTGTCTGCTCACTAGTAATTAAAACTATACATAAAGAGGATTGTTTGAGACGTGGTTGACTTTGAATACGCAACCAAGGTAAGTGAGCATTCCACACAAATTCTGGCTGTCAAGCAATTTCTGAGCTGAAATAAAACTTCTTGAAAAGTGAGGCCAGGATCAGGTCTTAGCTACTGTTAAGAAACAGGAGGTCTTTACCAGTTTGTTCTTCCTTTCAGTCACTCACCCAGCTACGTCCTGGGCTTCCAAGGTGCAAGAGATCCTGGTTGGAGAGAAGACACTTCAAAGGTGCAAGAGGTCCTAGTTGGAGATAAGACAAAGAGACAGGGGAAGATGACATTTGCTGGTTTTACTGGAAACACACAGCATTGTTGGAATGCACGGTCAGCACTCCACTGCCCTGCCTGTCTGTGCTCAGCAATGACCATGCACCTCAGATTGAGAACTAGAAGACATGAGATGCCAACTAGGTGGTATAAAGTCCAGATAAATGTGAATAATCGGCGGGCGGAGGAGGGGCAGAAAGAAACTGTCCTTCATGGAGCCCTTATTTGTACCAGGCATTGTGGGGGGTGGGCACTTGGCCTAAATTGATCCTTACAACAGCCACTGAGTAAATATTATCCCCATTTTATAGGCGAACAAACTGAGCTTAGAGAGGTTAAAGTGTTTGTTTGGTAAAGAGCCAAGCAGAGAGTCAAACCCAGGTTGGTCTGACTTTCCCAGCCCAGTGCTGCTCTCTGAAAAGAATTCTGTGGCAAGAACTATAATATGACTTGTGTAAGGTAGTTTCCAATGAATAAGAGAACAAGAATCTGATACTGACATGAGTTATTGAGAAAATCCAATGAGAGATAAAATATTTTGGTTAGCGTTTGTCTCAGAAAGCTTTGGAAAGCCGGTTGTATATTTGGCTTTGAAGGAGTGGTCCTTTCATTCCAGGAACCTCAGCGTTTTTATTTTCTGAGCCTATAATTTAAATCATATATTCCTGGTACAATGTCGAGAGAAGATACTTGAGACAAAAGAAAGAAGGAAATAATATCATCTGTCAGAGTTTAGGAGCTGAAATCCAAGTTTTATAATCCCCTCTAAACAACTCTGAGCTTTAATGATTTGCTAGAATCACTGAGAGACTTATGTAGCCCAAGTGGGGAAAATGCCTTGATTGCTCCGACTGCTAAGAGATTTTTCAATTACTTCATATAATTTTTTATAGTTTTTTTTTAATTAAAAAATTATTTTGAGCCCCAAATGATCTCCACAGTTTCCTTAGATGGGATTAGACATGAGTTTTAAGTTTTCAGAGTTCAACTGGTCTGGAGTTTCCTGTGTCCTAAAAATGTCTTTAATTAAAAGCAAGGAAAAAAAAAATGTATTTTTTTTTTGTCCTCATCAAACTAAAAAATGGCTGAAGGGATTTTATTCAAACTTTCCCCCAAAATTCACCTTTTGCCAAGACCCAGCATGGAAAATTTCAGCCCAAAAGGATCACTCTTTGGCAAGTTACCCGAGCTAATGAAAACAGAGGGGCATAAAGGGAGTCTGTGTGTAGCTCCAACTATAGTGGTCACTGGAGTCCACATTGTATGAGAAGAAGGGCCTCATTCAATAACCCCCCTTTTAAGTCTTTCTTATCATCAATATGGATGAGACTTGGATTTGAAGTGGTCACCAAACAAAAAGCACTTACTTTATGAATACAATTTGGGTAGTGACATTATTTCAAGTGGCTTTGCTCAATTGTGATTGCATTTGGAATAAAGTTATTACAAATGGGAAGGTAAGAATTGTTTCAAGGAATGTTAACGCATTCATTTATTCATCCACTCATTCATTCTTTCATTCATTTACTCACTTATTTTACAAGTGTTTACTGAGTGCCTGCAATGTGTGTGGCACTTTCATAGATGCTGGAAATAATATGGCGGGGAAATTGATGTGTTTCCTGCGCTCATGGGTTTACAGGGGAAGGGAAGGAAACAGTTTATATTACAAATTGTGACAAATTCTGTGGGCAAGAGAATTGGGTGCTGAGATAGAGAAAGTCGGGAGTGGTGGTGATAAGGGGTCTGTATCTTTAGGGAGGCTGGTGGAGGTCTAACACATATCCACTTACCACTTAGCAAACATTTAGCGAGTGGCCACCATGCCCCAGAGTCCTTAGTGGGAAACAGAGCTGAATCACACCTTGATTCTGTCCTCAAGGAGCTCCCAGACCAGTGGGAGAGTGGGCAGGTAAGTGAGGAGCTCTGATATGGTGTGGCAGGTGCTTTACTGCAGTCATATGCAGTGTCTACTGGAGGGATGGGGAGGAGAGCTGAATAGTCTCGATTGGCAGTGGCCAAAGAATGCACCTCTCAGGTGAGACAATCCAGCAGGCATCTGTGAGAGTCGATGTTGGGAATAGAGAGATGTGTGAGAACCAGGGCTGCCTTCAAGGAGCCTCTGATCCAGTCTTGCTCCTTGACTCACCTGTTTGGTGACTAGGAGCCTGTGGTGCCCGGTCCACCTCTCAGCAGCAAGCCTGGAACGTGAGTCAGAGTAGGTGCTTAGTAAATGGTGGGTCCCTCTCTCTGATATCTCATGGGGCACTCTTCTGGGTTTAGCCTAGGGTTTACGGGCTTGCCTTTTGGAGTAAGACTGTCTGGGTTCAAATTCTAGCACTAGGACTTCCTAAGCTGTATTACTTCAGGCAAGTTCCTCTCTGCGCTACAGCATCCCAATATGAAAGGCGGGATAATCACAACACTTATGTCTTAGGACTGCTGTAGGGACTAAATGTGGTCATTCTGTACAATCACTAAAGGCATGGCCATCACATATCATCCCGATGTGTCTCTGAGTGTTGCCCCTCACTTTCCCACAACTCACTCTTCATTCTCTCTAGAGATTATGGGTAGGGTACTTTAAATGTCAGCCACTGTGCTGATGATTCAGTCATGACCACACCAGAACCCTGGGTCTCCATCTTACAGGTGGTTAAATTCCGAATCTTTCTAAAGGAAAATTCTTTGCCTCTTCCCGCCAGTGAAGTAGTTATTTGTTATCTCTGTAACTCCAAAGAAATTAGGGGTGAGTGCCTATTCATTTTTCATCAGCACATCTGGCTTTTAGGCGAAAAACTCTGCCAGAAAATTTGAAATATCTTGTTACTTTAAACATCAGAAGGTTGGGAGATTTCCCATTATTAATTGGAAGTAAAAATTTCTTTGTGGCCCAGAGCAAGGGCAAAATTGTGATTTCACAGGTCAGCAGAAAGCTCACCGTGGTTGTTTTAGCTTGGTATTAATTTAATTTAGGGAGTATAAAGACCAGATAAATGTGGTTTCCAGAATGATAAATCAATGTGGCCATGTAAGAGCAGCCGAAGGAGACTCCTGAACTGGGGGAGGGGGGGAGCATGGCCCACTTGTGGGCTTAGGTCATTATTTCATCTCCCTGAGCCTCAGTTTCCCTTTGTGTAAAACTAGGATAACAGAAGCTTGACTGTGGGGCGGTTTGATAATTCAATGAAAGCATGCTCATGGAAACAGATCAGTACTTAGAATGAAATACTGTTCACCCTGGTTTGTGCTCCTGACACGGGATGTGGACTCACGAGGGGACAGGGACACTTCCTCCTTTTTCTGTTTTCTGAGTCTCTGGATAGGTCAAAGGTCGTGGTAGCCCCGAGGAATTCTAAGGAAACCTATTAGGGGATTTAGGCAGGTGGTTGGGTAGGTACTACTACTGGGAGGTCTGTAGTCTCCTCTAAAAAATTGCCAATTCCTTGCGAGAATTTCCCCCATTTTCTTCAGTGAGCTTGTTTTTGTTTTTCTCCCCCACGTGTTCAGTTGCAATGGGTACAGGGGATGCAGATGGGGGGGGGGGGGGCTTGATTTGAGTGTGCGCACGTGCGTGTGTGTACAGTGGTGTGTATGCCTGGGGCCTGGCAAGCTTATTCAGAGGCAGCTTGGTGTGTGCCTCCCCAACTCCCCTCCCCAGTAGCGGGCTTCAGGCCACCCTCCTTCGGCCACCGCATCCTTCCCTTTCATCTCCGGGGAGGCAGGACAGAAGCCAGGCCCTGCCCAGTGCTCCCAGCCAGGCTGCCCGCGACCAGCCTTGCTGGGCCTTTCCGGGGCTCTGCGAGGCGCAGTGGGGCCCGGGTGGCGCGCCTGGGTCCCCAGGTCGCCGGTGCGGGCGCTGGCGACAGCCCTGTGCGCGCAGCAGGCCGCACCGCCAGCGGCCCCAAGAACTGACCAGGCCGTGTGTGAGCGCCGGGATTCCTGCTCCTGCCTTAAATATGCCGGTTATTTTTATCTCCCTACGTCAGGCAGCGAAGGCCATCCCACCAGTGGCCTCGGCGGCTGCTACACAATGTTTCCCTTTAGTCGGGAGGGGAAATGGAGGGAGGCCAGACTTCCTGATCACATGGTGCTGAAGTCAATGAAAAAAAATTAAGGGGGACCCCTCCCTTTTTCTTCCACGCCTGATCCAGACCTCCCTCCCGCTCCCCCCACCCAGCCCCCTTGGGCTCCGTGCGTCGGAGAGAGACTCAGGCTCCAGGCAGAGGGCCAGCGGGGCAGGAGAGAGAAAACATAAACACGAGATTGTTGCAGTAATTGGTGGCTCTGAAAACACTGAGGAAATGAGAGGCTTGTACGAAACATCAGCCGACAAGAAACGGGGTGATGTCAGACAGCCTTCCAGGATTAGAAACCCTTAAAAGCTCCGAGCCCACGGCCGCTGCGCAAAGTGCTCGGCTCTCCCGGGTAGGAAGCAGGATTTCGCCGGACTCTGGGCGCCCGCCGCCCTCTCTTCCTCTTTCTTGCTCCTTTTCCCTCTCACTCTCCTCTCTCTCTCTCTTTTCTTTTCCCCTCTTTCACTCTTTTTTCTTCTTTCTTCTCTCCTCTCTCTTTTCCTTCTTTCCCTTTCTTTTTCTTTTCTTTTGTATTGCATTTATTGGGATGACACTGGTTAACAAGGTTACCGTATACAGCTTTGAAGTGCACAATTCCACAACACATTATCTGTACACTGTATTGTGTGTTCACCACCCCAAGTCAAGTCTCCTTCCATCACTGTTTTCCCCCCGCACTTTCCTCCTCACCGCACTGTTGTTCCTGTCCATTAATTTTTCTTTTATTTTCAGTCCCTCCACCCCACCCCCCTCATCCCCCAAAGGTGTCAGCCTGCTCTCTATCTATGAGTCTGCCTCTGTTTTGCTTGTTGGTTCATTTTGTTCATTAGATTCCACGTGTGAGTGAAATTACACCGTCCCCTTTCCCTGCTTGTCTAAAAGGAAAGGGAGAGACCACATCACATCATTTCAGTTTCTAAGATACCTGGTACTTTTACATCTTTTTCTCACTTTGAAACACCAAACCACGCTAAACTCTGAAACAAAGCCAAAGGGAGCAAGTGACACTTAGTGTTGCTTGACTTGGCTCTAAGGCTCTGTCTTTCTCAGTCCTCTTCCTGTCCCCTTCCTCTTTTTATTGGGTTAGAACCCACTTTGCAACAATGTGCTAACAGTGGAAGGGCTGGAAACAAACAAGAGCATATATCAAGGAGGAAATGGAATTGAATTCCTGCATGAGTCTGGCAGGTTTAGTGGAGAATACAGATTTCCCAGTTACATGTCACCTGGCACCCGGCTAATAACGCCAGCTGCTGCCACCTCATTTTCTTGTATGACGGGATAATTAAAAGACTCCAAATGCGCGTGCGCGCGCACACACACACACACACACACACACACACACACACACACACGAGTCTCACTCCTGGCTCTCCCCACTCCCCCCCAGCCCCAGCCCACAGGGCAGGGCAGCTAACAGTCAGTGGGCAGGGTCTGGTGCCAGATCCACCTGGAACCTGCCTGCATCTTTAAGTTGGAGGCCAGGTCTCATCTGTTCAGTGACACAAAAGGTGCCGCCTGTTGGGCTCTTTCCAGGATTAATGAGACGATGCTTAGAAAGGGCTTGAGCCCCTTCAACCAAAGGCACCCACGACACCTTTTCAAAGAATGATTTATGTCCAGCTTTACCCAAATAGGAACCAAAAGAGGCTTTTCTCTTTTCCCATCTTTAGAGCAGTTCAATTTAGCACTTGGATCTTTGCTTTGGGGTATTTCATAAGGTTTAGAATCTACCTTACTAGTTACTCTCTCACCCTCTACTATGAGGGCAGCTTTTCCCCCCTCTTTCTGAGACCCAGGGAAAGGTCACATCAAGGTTGAGTCTGTACACCTTCGGAAGAATTGGACCTGTTCCACAGCCTTGGGTTCCTCTTACCGCTGCCCATGGTGAGAGCAACACTCTTCAGCCTGAACCCCTCCCCCACACACTCAGAAATCTTGGTGATTTAGCCCCTCCCCCCCAATACTCTATACTCCTGAGCTGTAGTCATTTGAGCCAAGTGTACTTTTTGGTCTGATCCAACATACCCACCAAGAGCTAGATAACAACCCTATTTTCCCGTTCTTGTGGGCACGTTTTCCATCTTTGATACTCTCCTTATGCTCTGCACACCCCAAGGGGAAGCCTCATTACCCCTTCCCAGTTCTATGATGTCCCTAGGTGAGATAGGGGGTCTCCACTCCCTCAATTCATCGACCTAGGAAGCATGGGCTCTTCCCTGTCTATTCCTGCACCCTCCTCATACATATCCAGGTGAACAGATCCCGCTGTCGTCGCCAGAAAAATCTCAGGTCCTCCAAAGCTCTTCTCCATCTCCTGGAGTGAAAACCTTCCTTGGCTCCCAAGGCTGGCCCCTTTCTCGGGGTGCCTGGGAGTCTAACGGTTTGAGATGAAATCCCAGATTTGCGCGTTAGTAGTTTTACCAAATCAGGTATGTTACTTGGCCACTCTTAGTCTTCGTTTCTCAGCTCTAAGGTGCGGATAATGGCAGACCCACCTCATATAGGTTTGTTGGGAGGATTAAATCTGACAACAGGTGGCCCAGTGCTTGCCACAAAGTAGGTGCTTCATAGACGGTAGCCGTTAGTTATTACGCGCCACACAGGTGCTTCTCGGGTTCTACCTTGCTGCAGGGTCACCTGGGGGAGGGCTCGGTAAAACCCAGGTTCCCGGGCACCACCCCACGGCTCCTGATTCAGTAGGAGCAGCATGGGGCCTGAGGGTCTGCATTTCTAACTGGCGGCCCACGCTGCCGCAGCCGCTGGCCCACGGACCACACTGGGCTGCGCGTGGACAAAGTCAGATCTGCTTGTGTCTCTGGCTCCTTTTGTCCACACTCCTTGGCAAGGTCCATGTGGCCCTTCTGTCTCCTGGCCCAACTCACCTCTCTCGACCACTCATGTAAAACTTCCCAGCATCTTCTCTGTTGACCCCCCCCCCCATGCTTCAGCCCCCTGTGCTGCTAGAGCTGCCTTTCTGCTGGGAAAGTCCCTTCCGTATCTTCACTGCCTTGCGAGCATCTCCCTCTCGAGGCCCAGGTGCAAGGCTTCCTCTTCTCTGAAGCCTTCCTGGCTTTTCCTCCAGAGCCATCCCCCTCCCTCCTCTGTGCTCTGTTCTCCACTCAGACTTTCTCATGGTGTTCGTTAGATTCTGAGCAATGCTCTATGGATGTGCCTTCTGTCCCGCTGGTCAGTGGGCTCCTCCAGGCAGAGCCCAGGTCTTGTTTGTCTCCATGTTCCAAGCGTACACACAGTCCCCGACTCATAGAGGGGCTCAGGAACTTTGTTGAATGAATAAGAGGATGAATGAAGCAGCAGCCCAGCCTCTAGGGTTCTGTGTGGTCTCAGACCTGCTCCCTGGGCCCCAGCCTCCATCCCAGACCTGAGGTAGGGAGAAAACACTGTTATTCCTTTAAGTCTAAACTCCCTCTTCCTTTACGTCGCTGAATCATCCTAATATTATTCTCCCCACTCATGAGAGGGTATTTGAGACCGGGGGAGAGGAAGTGACTAGCAAAGGTTTTGTAGCCCAGATGTGCGAGAGCCAAATCGGGGTCATTTGTATATAAAGATCTCCTAATCCCACCACACACACACACACACACACACACACACACACACGCACACGCAGACACACACGCACGCAGAGATCTAGCAATTACTTCCTTATGGAGGTTAAGGCCGGCAGCCAGGTCTTTCGGGAAGTTGAATTGGTTTGGGTGCTTGTCCAGGGTTACTCCCCAGTCTTCAGCTCTAGGCTTGGGGCTTCCAGAGCATCAACCCTTTCAGACGAGCCTAATTGTAGAGAGATGCTGGATCCCAGGATCCCTAGACTGACTGCGATGGAAAGGCTGGGCCATCACCTTAATCGAACCTACTTTGCCTTCCTGTGGCCAGGTTGAGACAGAGAGGGCTTGGCCTGGGCCCATATCACCCAGCTTGTGAGTGAGCACCTGAGCTGGGCCTGCCGTCAAGGCAGAGCTTTCCCCTTCCCTTCATCCTGCCAGGTTTATTGGGCCAGGCACTCATGGTTTTGAGATTTATTTCCCACTTGACCCCTTTGACCATGACCAGACCCTGAAATAAGAACTTCAACTAGGAAGTTTATTTAGACATCGATGGAGAGGTAAGGTGGGCAGGTACCCTGACCGAAGCCCAAGGATTGCTGCATTGTCTGCACTTACTGTTTAACTGGAGACAAAGGAAGACGTAGATTTTGACCTTGGGCAGGAATGACATTTCTTGGGCAGCCATCTCCGTGCATTCTTGACACCCCCAGATGACCCATTGCTGAACATCATCATCAGGGTCACCCTCTGTTTGCACATTAAATCTCAGGGAAGTCAGATAGCCTCGTTTGATATGCCAGTTCTTAGCCGAGTGGGACTAGCAAGGGATGTAACCTCTCGGAGCCTCCATATACCCATCTTTAAAATGGGGGTAAATGAAGTACCTGCCATGCCTACTTCTTCACCGTTGATGAGAGTCAGATGGGTCTGTCTATGTAGGGAGGGCTTTATGAAGCCATTGTAACATGCAGGTTGTTAACATGACCATTGCTGGGCTTGGGCCAGCTGGAAGCAGCTCGTTCAGAAAGCCGGATTCTCAAGATGGAGTGGTGAAGGGCGGGCACAGAGGTGGAGGAGAAGAAACCACATCTATCCACTTGCCGGGCACCCTGTGTGCTCTCATTTCAACTTCACCATGACCCTGTGGAGTAGGTATATGTAGCGCATTCCATGGTGGCCCCCAAATATATGTCTGTGTCCCAACCCTGGAAATCTATGAATTTTACCTTATTTGTAAAAAAGGTCTTTGCAGATGTAGGAAAGTTAAGGGTCTTGAGATGAGATCAGCTGCAATTATCCAGGTGGGTCCTTAATCCAGTGACAAGTATGTCCTGACAAGAGAGCAGAGAGGAGAGATGCATGGGGAGAAGAGCTGAGGGCTGTATGAAGGCGGAGGCAGGGGTTGGGACGGGGCAGCTGGGAGCCGAGGAACACCTGGCACCACCAGAAGCCGGAAGAAGCAAGGAAAAGCTTCCCCCTGGCGCTTTCAGACAGAGTGCAGCCTGGCTGACACCTTGTCTTTGGACTTCTGGCCTCCAGAACTGTGGGAGGATACATTGCTGTGTTTTAAGCCACCAAGTTTGTGCTCATTTGTCATGGCAACCCTAGGAAACTCATCCTGCCTTCTCTTTACCCCATTTACCAAAGGAGAAAACTGGAGCAGAGAGGTTGGAGGCCTCCTTCAAAGCCATCTAGCCAACAAGGGGCTACAGGTCCAGCTCAGGCTCGTTGGAGTCCAAGGCTGGCACTCAGACCCCCTCCAAGGGGAAGCAGGAGTGTATGAAGGATGCAGAGGCTGGTCCCCCAGGATGAGAAACTAGACTTCCTGAGCGAGGACAGATGGGAAGCGGTCCTTTCATTTGCAGGGCAGATCTTTTAGGCCCGAGAATTCCCTAGGAGAGACGATTTTGCCACAAAGCTCACCCAGGTGGTGAAGAGAAGAACTTAAGGGGAGTTTTGGTGGTTGGATTTGGAGAGATGGTGCCAAGGGCTATGGCTCTGGGGCACGCTGGTTGAGCAGCTCATCCGCAGAGGGACCCGGACAGCCATCTGCCCATCAGCCTGAACTTGGAATTTCTTTTTTCCTCCCCTCTTTTTTTAAACACAGGCCAGGCTGGGAGGGACCTCAATAAGGAAGGAAATCAATAGGAAATGCCTTTAGAAAATGAGATTTTTCAGAAAGCATGTCATGCCATCATTCTAGTTGCACAGGCTTTGGCCCTGAAATCAAACAGGAAATAGGAGGAATCAAAGGCAGCCAATGAGAGGACAGCACAGAGGCCTCCTGTTCAGAAGCCAGCTGTGGCGACAGGGCTGGCAGCTGGGACTATGGAGCCAAGTCACAGGGAGGCCAGTTGAGCACATAGTGGGTTTTGGCCTGGAGAAGAGTGACCTTGGCTAGAACAAGAGTTTTATTTGTACAACTGATTGGCTGGTCATGAGGCAGGGGGATCAGGTGTGTCCAAAGGGGTCCCATGAGAATGTATGACAACCATTGATCTGGATGCATCACAGGAGGCAATAGAACAAAAGGTTAAAGATTCCAGAGCTGGGTGTTTGAATCCCCGGTTCACCTCTTACTAACTTGGGCAAGTTATTTAAGCTCTCTGTCCTCTGTTTCTTCATCTGTACTATGGGAGTAACAGTCATATCTTCCTCGTAGAGTTATTGAGAGGATTACATTTTATTAAATGTCAAGTTCTGGGAATAGTACCTAGCATATAGTAAGCACCTTGTAGATGCTAATTATATTATCTCTTCTTGGAGAGGTCAAAGAGGTCTTTCTAGAGACACTGAACTGGAATTTAAAAGATGAGGGGTAGGCATTTGCTATGTGGAAGCAGGTGGGGGAAGGCACACCAGGCAGAGGGACAGCAAGCAGAGACAAGGAGAGACCCACACGGGGGTGCTTGCTCCATGTGGCGCAGAGTTGCAATGAGAGGTGGGGCTGGAGGGGTGGGGTTAGGAGCGCGGACATCATCCTGTAGGTGAGCCTGCATCAGAATCACCTGGGGAGGGGGCTCGTTAGAACATACAGGTTCTCCCCACCCCAGGGCTTCTGATCCCCTACGTGGAGGGGGGGGGGGGCGGAGGATCTGCATTTCTAACAAGTCCCCAGAGGACAGTGCCGCTGGCTAGTCCAGGGACCACGCTTTGAAAACCATTGCTACAGATGAAGACAATTGGAGGGCTGAGGGCAATTTCAAGATGGGGTTCAAGGGCAGCTGCAGGGAAACAGTCTTGCTGCTCTGGAGGCCCCACTAGTGGCCACCTGAGACTGGAGTGGAGATTGTTGGGAGCAGAGTAGCAGGAGCTGACATCCTCTGTTCTCTGACGGCAGCTGCAGCCTCGAGCAGCGATTTCCAACCTTTTTCGTCTCACACACAAACTACGTAAATACTAAAATTCTGTGGCACACCAAAAAAAATAAAATTTTTGCCAATCAGATAAAAAAAGGGTATAATTTTGATTCATTCACGTTGGATGGCTATTGTGTTGACTATTGTCTTTTTTTTTTTTTTTTGACCGTCTAAGAAGGGAAAAGAGATCAGTGGCCCTGACTCAACAGTCAGGTATTGCATGTTTTAAACATTCTTGTAGCACACCGGTTGAAAATCGTTGGCCTGGAGATTGGCAGGACCTGGGAAAGGAGAGTCCAGCAGGATGGTTCAGAGGGCAGTGGCTGGCTGGGTGCCACTCCAGGCAGCTTCATACTTTATTTTCCTCTTGAATTAAAGGTAGGTGATCTCTTCACCAGGGAAGGTAACCTTCTTCCTGAGCATCCCAAGATCCCAGGAGCAAAATCCAGACAGCAAAGGAAAACCTCCCAACATAGCTCCTTCCAGACCCACGGCTGCCACCCACCTGGGGCTCTGTCAGTAACTGCTGGGGCAGCACATGGTTTCCTGGGGTCGCTGAGCAAGGGAGGACAATTATCAAGGCCGCATCCCACCCCCTCTCTGTCAGTGCTGGGGGAAAAACAATATTTAGTTAGTTAAACACCCGGCTACGGTTTCATTTGAAAAGCTGGTTTTGATTAGAAGACTGCAGGGGTTGATTTATGAAGACAGATGAGAAAAAAGAACAAGAATAAATGTGTAGAACTCACCCAAATAACAACTAAGGGGACATAAAGTAGACAGAGTCCTTGCAAGTGGAGATGGAAGTGACTTCCTAAGCATTTTGGTCTCATCTTGGGGTCACGCAGTCACAGTTCCTGGTGGTATTCTTTCAAGATCTTTGTCTAGCTGGGTTTTAAATCAGGGGATGCATCAATCAGGGGTTGAGGTGCACGCTTTTCCTAGGCAATTCTCGCCTCTGAAAGGTTTTTTTTTTTCATATATATTAAAATACATATTTTCTTTGCTTCCTGGTGACAGGCTTGTGCAAGGATGTTCATTGGAGTATTGCTTGAAAAGGAAACATGGAAACAGTCTACAGTGTCCATCCATGGGAATCGGTTACGTATAGCATCACTCCCCCAGATCGTGCAATTGTATGGGGAGGATTACAAAGAATGCGACGGGTCTGCTATATGTGTGTGCAGCCATCTCAGGTGCAAACAGTAGGATTCAGGATAGTATGTCTGGCTGATTGCTTTAACACACACACACACACACGCGCACACACACAAACAGATACACCTGCATATCTCCCCTGTGAACATACATGCACATAAACTCATAGACAAAGGCTTGGAAGGTTGCACACCGGGGAGTCCGGCTTGTCGAGTCTGTATTGTTTGCTTTGAGACTGTACTGATGCATTGTTGTGTAATGAAGACATCATTTGAAATGCAATCGCCTCTTTACCCTGAGCTCCTAGGAGAAGAGCAGAGCGATGAGCGCTGTAGCCCTGGCTCTCTTCACCTTTCCTCCAGGACCTCGGCAGTGTCCTCCAACTCTTTGGTACCTACCTCCTATCTTGGGTTTCTGTAGGTGCCCACCTGCTCTGTGAGCTTCCCCTATGAAATGCTCCCCAACACTTAACCTGGCCTTGGCCGCTCCTCAGCCTCAGTGCTGCTCCCTGGCTCACCATCTCCGATCCCGATCCCGATCCCGATCCCGATCCTGAGCAGATCGGCTCCCAGAGCGCCGTCTCCCGGGAGAGCCGTGTTTCCGCTCTTGTTGTACACTGGCTCTGTCAGTTTCGCGTGCCCCCATTTCTCCGCGCCTCCCTCTCTGCCTCCTCTCCTTCCTCCCTCCTTCTGGAGTCAGGGGCAGTGGGGAGGCGGACGGTATGAGCCACAACACTACACCAGGTAACACTCCGAAGTTCCCGCCCCACCCGATCTCTGCATAGCTCCGGCCCACCGGGGTCTCCCTGTCCTCTCCCTGGCCCAGTGCCTAGAAAGTTCTGGGCAGTTGTTGTTTCTGCACCGATTCCAGGATCTCATTCCTGGGAGGTCTGGCCTGGTGGTGCCCACAAGTTCATGGTGGGCACCCAGGAGAGGTCTCCTTCTGGGACACTCACGGGATCATGTTTTTCCACTGCCCTCAGTAAGCTAGCCAAGGAATATGCGAGCTCATTTGTAAGCTGAGAAGATTGGTTTCGATGGTTTCGGAGCTTGCTCCCAGCTCTGACGTCCGGCGTTTCATTGCATGCCTTTGTTGGTGATCACCTCTCCAGGGTGGCCCTGGGACCATCTTATTCCATTCCCACGACGACTCTGTGGAATAGACAGGGTAGTTCATATTTCTTCCATTTTACAGCCTAGGAAAACAAGATTTTGAGATGGTCAGGACACCCAAGGTCATTTAGCTGGCGTTGGGTTCTGGGCAGGTGTTTGCATATATAGCGTCTATAGAGAGACTCACCAGGCTTTAGAGCATCCCTGGTAGATCAGAGGGAAGGGATTTTCCCAGCAGAGGGCAGAGGGCAGAGCAGCACACAGGACTGAGGTGAGGTGTGCCTTGATTAGCTCAATGAGGCTGGAGCAAGGGGTGTGGGAAGGCAGTGGGAGGAGAGCAGGCTGCACAGCCTTCTATCGCTTTATAAATAAGTTTGCCTCAAATACTTCCTCCTCTGGGAAGCCCTCCAGGCAGCAATGTGCCCGTAAATGTTTAACAATAGTCCCTCAAAAACAAAAACAAGAATTAAAATAACAACCTTCATTTATAGCGCTTACCAATTACTCCCACCATGGCTGAGTTCAAGTTAGCAATGTAGTCACTAAAGACTTTGTTAAGAAGAGTTGCCTCTGGGAAGCCAGTAAGGGTTACCTCCAGCTCACCACTGAGTAACTAACTGTTCTCTTTGCTCTTAAACCTCTGGTTGCCCCTTTGACTTAGCAACTGTCATGCTGCCGAAGCCATCTGTGAATAAGTCTCTTACACTGGACCGTGCCCGTTTTGCAAGGGTAGCGTCCATGTTTGATGAAGTGATTTAATGATGATTAAGTGAGTTAAACCTAGTGAAATGCATAAACACACGTGAAGTCCTCAGGACAGTTCTGGCACGAGCAAGTTCTCTATCAATGAAAGCTGTGCCTACTAGCAGGCTCTAACCCAAATGGGCACACGAGGCTTTACTTTTTCTTATTCGACTTGTTTTTATAGACCACCCCTCACCCCAAACTAGCTTAAAATTCTCTGCAAACTTTTGGTTTCGTGTGGGAAAACGTCTCTTAGCCCACCCCTATGGACAGCAAGGGGCTTCCAAATCTATTACTCTCTTGATAATTGACTCAGTGTTTTGAGTGGATTTGGATTCTCATGTGGGCTCTACTATTTTTATTTTTTTAAAGCTGGGTTTCTGAATGTATTGCTAGACCCTTCTGAGTCAAATTCCATTACCTGAAAAAGAAAGATAATGGCACCGTCTTTCTTAGGGTTAGTGAGACTGATAAATGAGTGCGGAGCCTGGGCGGTTCTGCCCCCCCCCCCCCCATTCAGTGTTTCTCTGCCCTGCTCCATTGGTGCCCAGGAGGCTGAACAGGATAGCATTTCTTGTCTTCTGTCATCCCCCGGAATTCGGCCAATGGGAGGTAGTGTCGGAAGATTGAAGGGCATGTGGGCAAAAGAGAAAGAGGCTCCCCTAAACTGCTCCCCACGCTTTTGCTCAGTTCCGGCCAATAGCCACATCCCTCTGTCCACACTTTAGCTCCAGCTCCCATTGGTGGTGGCCAGTGTCCTTGGGCTCTAGTTAAACAGCAAAGGCTGGGGGTAGAGAAAGTAGGTCGCTACTATGGTTAGTTCCTGGACGTCTCAAAATCCATTACTATTCCCCTTAATCCTACCCAGACCACAACAAATAGTCCCTTTAAAAATTTAAGTGTGCAAGGTGATTGTGTCATCTGTTTCCTGACAGTACCCAAACAATGTCAAGCCTGGTGCTTGGACACACAAGACAGACTTATTAATTATTTGCAGCCACTCTTAAAGGTTGAAGGTGGGCTAAGCACTGTGCTAAGTGTTTATACACACACACACACACACACACACACACACACACACACACTTACACATTATATCATTGAATCCGCATAACAACTCTATGTGGAAAATACTATTCTACCCATTTTGCAGATAAGAAATATAGAGCTTAAAATTGTTATGGATTTGCTAAGTCACCCAGCTAGTAAGCAGGGAGCTAGGATTCAAATCAATTAATATTATTAACCACACTACTATCTGGTGAGTGGAGACCAAGTCTGAGACCCAGAGCCACACTGCAGTCGTGTACTGGAGATGCTGGATCAACCCTTGCTGGTGAATGAAGGCCATCAGTTTAGGGCCCTGGGTTTCTGCATCACCTTCCTTGGAGTTCTCCCTCTGGTGTGAGGGCCGCTCTTGCCTCTGCAGCCCCCGGCCTCTTGCTCAGAGAATCCAGGCTGCTATCTGTTCCCACATAAGCCCCAGTGGATGGGTTCCCTCTTATTACCTCTTGCCCACATTTCTATCCGCTCTGAGCTGCTGGAACAGCCCCATTGTGGCTCCTCCACCCTCCTGGTCACCCACACCCACTGGTGTTTACAACGTCTCTAGCATCTGCGAACTTCATTAGAGCCAGAGCTACACCCTCTTCCTGCTCATTGGTGCAGACATCGGCCAGACCGAACATGGCTCCCCAGGGTGCCTGCCAGACACTTCCACCCGCCAGGCCAGATCTCCTTCTCCCGGCACCCCTGGCCAAGTTCTCATCCAGAGCCGTGTCTCTGCAGGGGAAACATTCCTGATGGGGTACCAGGGGTGCACTCTGCTCTAGTTTGTGGTTGTGGTTAGTGCTATTTGGACGGTGGCTTAGGAGGAGTATTAATTTTGGAGTCAGGAACACCTGCTGCTTAGAAGCTCTGTGATCTTGGTCTAGTTGCCTAACTTCTCTGAGCCTCAGGTTCTTAATCTGTAGAACTGAAGATAAACAAACCTGAGAATGGGAGTTATTGCATAGAAAGCTCCTGGCCCATTTGATGTACAAAATTCTCGATCTCTCTCCTAAAGACCCAGTTTGGGGCTACCAAAGACCAAATAGTGTGGAGTGTATTTGTCATTGACTTCTTTATTTTGGGAGTGCTCTCTACTAGATGTTGACATGTTGTCAGAGAGAATAAGGATAATTATCTTCATTTTATAGTTGAATAGTCTAAGGATCAGAGAGTTTAAATTAATTTGCTCATAGTCACCCAAATAACAGATTGGGTTTGCAAACATCTAATTTAAACTGACTCTTTATTTTTTAAATTTTCTCTTGTCATTTTTTAAGAATGAAAATAAACAACCGAGTGACCTACGCCAAAATGAAGTCATCTTTATTTCTTGTACAAATATAGCTGCCTTTGCTCTGTGCACTCACTCTTCCCAATTCAGAGATTCTCCTGCCACAGCAGTTGTCAGTGGTGACTTGGTAACCTCACTGTCCTGTTCTCGCCGGGGCTTGGATGACCTGAGCTTTCTAGAGCCTTTCTGAGATCTCACCGGTCATAGGAAGTGGGCTTGGACTGGAGAGTTTCTTCCAGAAGAAACCAGTCAGGACTTGTGGCTAAAGATGGGGATGACCTGGAAAACAGGAATGAGTCAGAAGGTCATTATCACGATTGTTCATTTTCTTCTTATTCAACTCAAAGCGTGCCAGATGTTTAAACGTGTTTTCCTCCTACATCATCCTTTTACTGAGAATTGAAAAGAGAAGCTTTGGGTTGTGAGCTTTCACTCGCTACCATGTCGTGAGCTCCCCGCTGGTACATGGGTCTCACTGATCCCTGAACCCTTTGCGGCCCCTTCCCATCGTGCTTTGCACACGACTGCAGGCAAACATGAATGAAACAAACATTTAAACATTTGCTGAACACTCTGTTTGTTCTTTATATTATGCTGGGTGCTTTCACATGAGAAAAATAAAAATTACTTTTCCCAGGCCATGGCAATAGAGTGGCGGTTGGCTCTCAACCCATTTAGACCTTCCGTCTCCATATTTAATTCTCTTTCCTCTATGTCTCCACTGTCGCTCAGTATCTCCATCAGTGATGGTTCCTGAGCAAGATTGAAAAATCTTTTCTTTTAAAAGTTGCCAGCAGTGTTGTATATGCAGTTGGGGGAAGGAGGGTGAATGAAGAAGGCATGATCTCTCTTCACAGAAAGGATTATAATGAGCTTCAGCTGTCTGGGTGGTTCACTCGCCATGTGAGAGTGAAGAGGATCAAAGAGACCAATGTGTCACCATGGGAACTGTCCCAGTTTTATAATATTCAATTTTCAAAGGCCTGAATATGAACACATGGAAAGCAGGAAGAATTCAGCAAATGGGAAATGACACAGGCTAATGATTTAAATATAAAGTTTTAAGGAGAGAAATCAGAGAGTGAAGAAATATTTTGAGCAGATTTAGAAATAGCTGCTTAACTCACTTTTTTTCCAGGATGAGTAACAATTGACTGCAGGTAAGAAGAATAATTATGGACCTGTGTTT
The DNA here is from genome assembly GCF_036850995.1 of Saccopteryx leptura. Taxonomy (NCBI): domain Eukaryota; kingdom Metazoa; phylum Chordata; class Mammalia; order Chiroptera; family Emballonuridae; genus Saccopteryx; species Saccopteryx leptura. The sequence goes on along the minus strand of NC_089504.1, from coordinate 26,582,565 downwards.
CGAAAAGATGCTTTAAGATTGTGGTTCTTGGCCAAAAGGTAAGGCAATGCTCTTTTTCAAGGAGCAGTGGAAGAGGCCTCTGGAGCACAGTCACTAACCTGAGTGGGAGGTGCCTGGAAGAGATTCTGGAAAGAGAAAAAACCAGAGGCAACATTGTTGAAGGGGTTTGTCAGATTGCCAAAACATAAAAAAGCCACAGATTATTTCCCAGCCTGTATACATACCCTTTTGCACGTGCCTGCAATTTCACTCATTAGGAGGTGGGACCTCCAGCCCTGGAATTTGGACTTGGACTTATGACTTGCTTGGTCAGTGAGATACTTGCAAATGTGATGGAGGCAGAGGCTTGGAAAATGCTTCAGATTAAGGATAACCCTGCTCTTGGATACCCTGAGACTACCATCAGATGAATAAGCCTAGGCAACCCTCTGGATGATTAGAGACATGCAGTCCAATGACTTCCATCGTCCCTGCTGACAGCCAGCCAGACACATGTGGAACTGTTGATGGCGAGCTAACCTCCAGCAGATTGGTGGGTCCAGTTGATCCTAGATAGAACAGAGCTGAGATGTCCTAAACTCTTGACTCTTAGAGTTATCAGTGAATAAATGCTTGTTGTTTGGAGCTGCTAAATTTGGGGATAATTTGTTATGCAGCAAAAACTAACTGATACATAATACGTGCAAGAGATTACAAACACCAGGTGGCAAAAGAAGAATGCACTCTTGATGTAGGTGAAGAACAGGGGTTGGCAACAATACTGCCCATGAGCCAAACCCAACCCACTACCAGTTTTTGCAAATAAAGTTTTAATGGAACACAGCCAAACTCATTTGTTTACATAGCTGGTTTTGCTCTACAGCAGCAGAGTTATACAGTTGTAATAAAGACTGTCTGGCCCACAAAGCCTAAGATATTTACTATCTGGCCCTTTACAGAAAAAGTTGTTATAGGATATAACAGTAAACAGGGCTTCACTATAAACCTTCATTTGAATAGAAGCAGAAAAGCACATATTAAGAATCCCCAAATGAATATTATTTGTTTTCTTATTAAAAATGACACATGTTCATGTCTGAAACTGGTGGTGCAGTGAATAAAGCATCAACCTGGAACCCTGAGGTCACCATTTTGAAACCCTGGCTTGCCAGGTCAAGTCACATATGGGAGTTGATGCTTCCTGCTCCTCCCCTGTTCTCTCTTTCTCTGTCTCTTCTCTCTATCTAAAAATGAATAAATAAAATCTAAAAAAAATGACACATGTTCATTATAAAAAATATTTAGACATTCTAAAAAAGTGTAAGAGAGTGAAAGTCACCTCTATGTTCACCATTCAGAGATAACCTCTTGCAACTTTGAAACATGTCCTTCCATACATTTCTCTTTTCCTATATATTTTTTTCCTTAAAAAGAAATTGAACTAATACTTTTTAAACTTAGTATGTTGTTAATATGTGATAACAACTATGGTACTACATCATCATTTTCAATGACTTCCATATATAAGACTATCATACATTGATTACCAGATCCCTCATTGTTTTAATATTTAGTTTGCTTCCAGTTTTCACCATCTTGAACATTGCTGTGATAAATGATAAACATGAACGTATATATTTGACACTACTAGGAAGTCATCCTTAAAGTCAAATGATATAAGATAGTGCATAAAGAAACAATGTATAGAAGTATAATTTTGGTGTCAAAGGTTATTTACGGTACACAAACATCCTCCCGTTGCCTTCCAGAAACTCCGTATCGACTTACATTCCTATCAATAATGGTTAAAAAAAAATATATGTTTTTGACTTGCAAAGTAGATCATTTCATTTACCAGAGCACAAAGGAAGCAAGTAGAGGAGTCCATCTATATTTTTCCTACAAAGAGGAACTCGGATAACCTTGGGAGAAAATGACCATGTCATTTCAGAGCTCTCAATTGCCTAGGGGACAGCAAAGAACCTGATTGGATGACCCAGGCTTTATAAAGCTCTTCACAGGCGGAAAAGATGAGCCCAGTCTAGGCTGATGAGATATCAAACAAAGCTAGATGTCAAGTCATGAATCAGTGCCCAAGTAAGCAACAGCATCAGTACATGGTGGGGATCTGGTGCTTATTACCAAGCAGTCAGGTGTGGAAAAGACCAGGGAGCTCACTGTACACCAGCAGGGAGGTATGGTGCCATCGAAGCGAATCACACCATCAGCTGCATGGTATTTGGAGGCTCACCTTCCTGTTCTGTTCTGGGCTGGAGAGACCAGATCTACATGACTGTGCTTCATTCTGGCCACTGTACTCTAAGGGAACTCTAGATTAATCTGGGGCAGCGACCTCTCAAAACAGAAGGACGGACTCTAGTTCATATCATTTGAAGAAATACTGAAAGAGTTAGGAAAGGTTAGCTTAGAAAAAGCAGAAGTTAGGACGGATATTAAAATGTTTTTCTTTTTTTTTTTTTTGTATTTTTCTGAAGCTGGAAACAGGGAGAGACAGTCAGACAGACTCCCGCGTGCGCCCCACCAGGATCCACCTGGCACGCCCACCAGGGGCGACGCTCTGCCCACCAGGGGGCGATGCTCTGCCCCTGGGGGGGGGTGTCGCGTGCTGCCGCGACCAGAGCCACTCCAGCGCCTGGGGCAGAGGCCAAGGAGCCATTCCCAGTGCCCGGGCCATCTTTGCTCCAATGGAGCCTCCGCTGCGGGAGGGGAAGAGAGAGACAAAGAGGAAGGGGGGGGGTGGAGAAGCAAATGGGCGCTTCTCCTATGTGCCCTGGCCGGGAATCGAACCTGGGTCCCCGGCACGCCAGGCCGACGCTCTACCGCTGAGCCAACCGGCCAGGGCCTAAAATGTTTTTCAATATTTGCATTTTCAAAATAAAAATATCTGTATTAGTTTTTAAATTATAAAATCCTAGATACTCAATGCAAAGTATAGTGAACACAACCAAAAGGGTAAAGAAGGAAAGTCTTATCCTGAATTGTGTTATTCAAGAGGAATGTGACTGATATCTTGATGAAGATGCTTCTATACAGCATTTTGTAAATTCATACACACAAAACATGCCTATAATTTTACATAAAAGGCATAATGATACTAATCTTTTTCTCACTCAACATTATGTAATGAACATATTTCTGTGTCAATTAAGTTATTATCTATCTATCTATCTATCATATTTCCCCATGTATAAAACACTCCCATGTATAAGACACACCTTAATTTTGGGACCCAAAATTTAAAAAAAAAGTATTATATAAAGTTATTGAACTCAGATTTTATACATCATAAAATTCATACAACTCCTGATCACTGTCAAAACTCCCATCCATTAGCTTGTTCTCATCTGTGTCTGATGATGAATCATGGTCTTCAACAATGAGCGCAAAAACAAGCACAAATAAGTGGGAAATGCAAGTAAAAATATCCACAACCACTGTATAAGATGCACCCAGTTTCCAGACCCAAAAGTTTTCAGAAAAAGGTGCATTTTATACATGGGGAAATACGGTATTCAGAGAGAGAGGGTGGGAGAGAGAGAGAGAGAGAGAGAGAGAGAGAGAGAAGCATCAACTCATTGCTCCACTTGTGCACTAATTGCTTTTCAATGTCTTGACCAGTAATCCAACTGGTGACCTTTGGCTCAAGCCAGTGATCTTTAGAACTGGTGACCTTGGAGTTCTGGATTAATTCTCTATCCACTGAGCTAGGCATCTAGGTTATCATATTTAATGACTGCTTAGAAATTATTTTATGAATTTGCCATAAATTTATATAACCAATTTCTTATTGGTAAAAATTTAGTTGTTAATTATTTCTTTATTATTTATTTGGCTAATTATCTTCTTAAGCTAAATTCCTAGAAGTAAAACCTCTGGATCAAAATATTTGCACAGTTAGCATTTCAATAGTATTATGCTGTTCTTCAGAAAGATTGAACCAATTTACACTCCACAATTATCTTGGTTTTATTTATGTTTCTTAGGTTACTCTGACGCATTTGAATTTTTTCATAGTTTAATACCATTGCATTTCTTAGTTTATAAGTTGCCAGTCATCCTTTGCTCATTTTTATTTTAAATAAATTTGTATGCATTCTCTGTAGGTGTAATAACACCGTATCTCATACATATCACACACACATTTTTCTCCCCAATGTGCCAATTAAATTTATTTCTGGTGGTTTGTTTGTTTTTGTTGATGTTTTTTTTTTACTACAGTTTCCAAATTTTATGTAGCCAATTCTATTCATTTCTTCCATCTTTCAATATTTTTAATGGTTGTCATATGGCAGAGGATTAGACATTTATTCAGTTTTTGAAGAAGACAGAATCAGTCCAATGGGGGAAAGCTGCCATGTGGCAGACTTCAGCTAAACATAATAAACTTTTTTTTTCCAATTAGAACTGTCAAATGTGGAATGCGCTGCCTCATAGGTAGTGAGAAGTCCCATAATTAGGGACTATGAAGCATGAATTGCATGACCACTTGACAGCGATGCTGTATGGGGTGAGGCCAGATGGCTTCTGGTGTCCTCAATTATTTACAAGGCAAATTTTTTTTTTTAAAAAAATGGGATGACAATAATTGAAATCTACTCAATTTTCCCAGGGAACTTTCCTCAAAACTAGAACGTCATCTAAAAATGTGGGCTTTCCAAGATCCATTAGATAAAAGTTGGTGTGGCAGAGCTGACAGCACTAAGTTAACCTAGTCTGACCCACTGACTATTGTTAAAAAGCATACCAGAGGAATGTCAGGGTCATGCGGTTGTCATTCATGAGTTTTACTTTCATCACCATGCATCACCTTGCAGCCATGGAAATTTCCATGAAACCATATGAAGCCCATAGTAAGCTGATCTCCCACAGATGGGAGTGAGGATGGGTTTAAGAGCTGACTTCCTAGCATAGGACAAGCATGGGTCTGGCCAAGCCTTGTGATAGCACCAGAGTAAAGTGGTGCAAGGCAGAGTTAAAGAAGCAATCTGCTTCGTTGCTGCTATTGTACAACTGTCAAAATGAGTTACAGAAAGGGAAGGGGCTATCTTACCAGGTAAGTCTCAGAACACTTACGAGAATCCGTGCTTCAGGCTCCATCTGACTATGTTGGTCTTCCCTTTTCGATCTTTGATTAATGTTTTTGTTTTTTTTTTTTAGTTTAGTTTTTTTGTTTTTGTGAGATAGGATTGTTGGGGGACAGTTAGGGTTAAACTTAGAGTTGGAAGAATGCTTTCACCATTCATTCATTCAACAATATATAATATACAATGAACTCATGCTATGTGCAAAGTATTGGGAGTTTAACAACAGTGAAAAACAGGTCACAGCCTAGAGGGGAAGGCAATTTGAAACTATTAAAGACAACATAGGGTAATGAACGGTCTGAAGTACAGGGTGCTTTGGATGCTCATGGCATCAAAGTTTTTTCTGAAGGATCAGGAAAGGCCTTCTGGAAAGACTAAAATTAGAGATTTAAAGAAGGAGGAGGAGTTGTCCATGAGGAGGCAGGACGAGAGGAGAGGTGATGGTTGAATAAGTGTTTCAGGGAAAGAGAAGTGGGTGCAAAGCCAGAGAGAAATTTAGATTTCCACATCTCTGGAGAGGTACAAGGATGCTTCTGATGTGATGTAGTGGAAAGAACCAGAATTTAAAACAAGGGGTCAGGTGTTTGGCTTTCAGCCCTGCCAATTCCTGGCTACATGACCTTGGCAAATAGCATAATCTGTCTCAATCTCAATTTTCTCATTTGCCAAATGGTGATAATAATACCTACTTCACAGGATTATTCTCAGAGTGGGATGAGCTAATGGATATAAAATTGGCCAATGTGTGTGTATGGGAGGTAGGTTTTAAATATCTTAAAGCTTTTGTATTAATGTCAGTGATCAAAATCCTTTATTTTTTCAACCTAGCCCTAATCTTCCTTGCTGTCTGTGGACACATGTCAACTGGATCAGTTCAGCTGGCTCTTACCTTCTCAGTTTCTACCTGGCGTCACTGAATTCAGGCACTGAGAATATGACAGAAGCATGACACAAGGATCTAATGGAATTTAGCTGCAAAGAGAAGGTTAGTTTAAAGTGGCATCTGTCTTCTACACTGTCTGCTGTTCCCACCTCCATCTAGTCCACAAGCTCCTACAGGCATGTAAAATAGGTTCTAAAAATAGGTCATCTTCTTATCCCCAAAGATAAGACTCCCAGGAAGCTTGCTGAGTAGGTGCTCAGCAAATTTTAGTTAGAAAGGTACAAAGAAAGTTTGAGAACTCAGGGCAGAATTTAATGTGTAGTAAATACAGGGTATAGATCAAGGGATTATAGAAAGAAAAATCTGCGTAAGTGGGGGAGGATTTGTAGAGGTAAGGTTGGGATGCTCAGCTTTCGTAGGTGCTGCCAAAGAATTTTCAGAGTGGTGGTACCACTTTATGCTCCTGTCAGTGATGTGTGAGAAATCTAGTTACTCATATCCTTAGTTGATGTCAGTCTTTTTAGTTTTAGCAACTCTGGTGGAGGAGCAGCGCTATTTCATTGTGGTTTTAGTTTACATTGTCCTAATGACTAATGATTTTGGACCTCTTTTCATATGATTGTTTGCCATTTGAATGTCCTTTCTGTGAAGTAAGTGCCTGTTCAAATATTTTGCTCATTAAAAAAATGTTGACTATCTTTTATTGATGTGAGGAAGTTCTTTTTTTATATTTTCTGGGGGAGGAAGTTCTTTATTTCTTGTTTTTATTTTTTTACTTTGTAAAAATTTATTTTTTCAGTTTAGTTGACATTCAATATTACATTAGTTTCAGGTGTACAGCATAGTGGTTGAACCCTTATATAATTTATGAACTGATTTCCTTTAAAAGTCTAGTACCTACCTGGCACCATACATAGTTATTACAGTATTATTGACTACAGTAGGGAGAGTTCTTTATGTTATGGATACAAGTCCCTCATTGGATATATCTACTGCAAATCACTTTTCTCATCTGTGACTTGCCATTGTTATTTTCCATGGTCTCATTTGATAAAGAAGTTATCCATTTTAATGAAAAATAGTATGCTAATTTTTTCCTTTTAAGCTTAGTTCTCTTGTATACTATTTAAGAAGTTTTTTGTTTTGTTCTGGCTAATTCAAGGTAAGGAAGATATTCTTCTATTTGTTTTTTCTAGAAGACTTTCATAAAGATTTTATTTTGAAAAAATTTCAAACCAAGAGAAAGTTCTAAGAATAGTACAATGAATTCATATATGTCTTTCACTTAGATTCATCACTTAAAATTTTTTTTTTTAATTAAGAGCAGGGAAAGCAGAGAGACAGACTACCACATGTGTCCCGACTGGGATCCATCTGGCAAGCTCCTTTATGGGGCAATTCTCTGCTCTTCTGGTATGTTTCTCTGTTGCTTGGCAACTGAGCTATTTTTAGCACCTGAGGCAGAGGCCACAGAGCCATCCTCAGTGCCAGGGGCCAACTTGCTTGAGCCAATGGAGCCATGGCTGAGGGAGAGGGGTAGAGAAAAGAGAGGGGAGGAGGGAAGGGTGGAGTAGCAGATGGGTGCTTCTCCTGTGTGCCCTGACCAGGAATTGAACCTGGGGCATCCACATGCCAGGATGACACTCTGCCACTGAGCCAACCAGCCAGGGCCTAAAAATGTTTAATGAACTATTTTTATCTAAAAAAAAAAAATGTTGAAATTTCTGGTTAAGATGGTACAATAAGTAAATGGCTAAGGGTAAATCCTTGTCATTGATATACCAACAGCAATCAAGGCTCAACTACAAGAGAAGGGTGTACACATCCCACAGGGGGGATGAAGCTCACATGGCCAGCTTGGGTGATTGAGGACATTGTGCCAATAGATTCTACAGAACATGTACTACATTAGGCCACTCTGCCAAGTCTGGGAGATGTGGCAACTCTACCTAATAACACATAGAAACAAACACAGGGAGGCTGCCAAAATGAGGAGACAAGGAAACATGTCCTATAGGAAAAAATAGAACAAAATTACAGAAAAATAACGAAACAAAATAGAGACAAGAAATTTACTAGATGCAAAGTTCAAAACATTGGTTATAAGAATGCTCACTGAACTGAAGTGAGAACCTCAACAGCATAAAAAAGGGCCAGTCAGAGAGGAAGGATACACTAGCTGAAGTGAAGAATAATTTACAGGGCATCAATAATAGAGTAGATGAAGCTGAGAATCAAATCAACAATTGGAATATAAGGAAGCAAAATACACCCACTCAGAACACCAAAATGAAAAAAGAAAATTCATAAAAATGAGGTAGGAAGCCTCTGTGACAACTTCAAGCATACAAACATTCACATCACAGGGTGCCAGAAGGAGAACAGAGAGAGAGAGCAAGAAATTGAAAACATACTTGAAAAGATAATGACAAAATTTTTCTAACTTGATGAAGGAAATAGACATCCAAGTGGAGGAAGCACAGAGAGTCCCAACCAACATAAACCTGAAGAGGCCCACACCAAGACACACCATAGTTAAAAAGCAAAAGTTTCAAGACAAAGAAAGAATATTAAAAACAGCAAGAGAAAGTTAGTTTTCTACAAGGGAGCTCCCATAAGACTGTCAGCTGATTTCTCAACAGAAATTTTGTAAGCCAGAAGGGATTGACAGGAAATATTCAAAGTGATGAAAAGCAAGGACCTACAACCAAGATTACTCTACTCAGCAAAGCTATCATTTAGAATTGAAGGAGCTTCCCAGACAAGAAAAAGCTAAAGGAGTTTATCACCACCATTATGTGAAATGTTAAAGGGTCTTCCTTAAGAGGAAATAAAAGAAGAAAAAAGAGAAAAATCTAAACCATAAAATGGCAATAAATATGTATCTATCAACAATTGAATTTAAATACCCAAGCAGAACAGGAACAGATTCATAGATACAGAGAACTTGTTGCTGGTTGTCAGCTGTGAGAGGGGTTGGGAGGACGGGTAACAGAGGTGAAGGGATCAGGAAGTAAAGATTGGTTGTTACAGAATAATCATGGGGATATAAAGTACAGCATATGGAATACAATCAATAATATTGTAATAACTCCGTATGGTGTCAGCTGGGTATGAGATTTATCAGGATGATGACTTAGTAAGGTATGTGATGTCTAATCACTGGGCTATACACCTGAAACTAATAGAATAACGTATGTCAACTGTAATAAAAAAATAAAAACAATTTTAAAGTAAAAAGAAAAAGAAATGTTTGCATATGGTTAAAAATATCCAGTCTTGTGAGTGATAAATGACAAGTAAATCTTTTTTTTTTTTTTTAATTTTTTATTTTATTTTATTCATTTTAGAGAGGAGAGAGAAAGGAAGAGGGAGAGAGGAGAGAGAGACAGAGAGAGAAGGTGGGGAGGAGCTGGAAGCATCAACTCCCATATGTGCCTTGACCAGGCAAGCCCAGGGTTTCGAACCGGCGACCTCAGCATTTCCAGGTCGATGCTCTATCCACTGCGCCACCACAGGTCAGGCACAAGTAAATCTTTTAATTGCCCTGACCAAGTCCTTCTCCCTGAAGACAAGCAATATTAACAATTTCTTACACATGCTTTTATAGATACTTTTCACAGATATAGATCAACATATTTATGATTTTTCTTTTACTTATTTACAATAAAGGACATATTACTAAAGATGTCCTGAACATTACTACATTATGTTTTTATTTAACAATGGATCGCAGTGCTCTTCCCCTATCAGCCCATCTGGAAATGACCTTACCCTTTTTAAGGGCTGCGGATTATTGCTTTGAATCAAAGCTTTATCATGTGAAGCTACCGATCCCTGCTGAAGAGAACAGTCAGGTTGTGTTTAGTCTTTTCTTATCACAAACAGAGCTGCGGTAAACATCCTTGTTGCATAGGACTCTGTTCCAAGGGTCTGGGTGTTTACAATTGTGTTAGTTCTGGTCAAATTAAAAAAAAGGTTATTTTTGGTTTAAAACCTCCAGTAGCATGTGATGGGAACTTTCCTCTCTTTGGAGGAACAGTACATATTTAAGTAAGCGGAGAAGAGGAAAGAGACATTACCATGGAAGGAGCAGTATGAACAAAGGCTTAGAGTGGAGTTTCTTAGCCTTGGCATAAGGGACATTTTTGGCCGGATAATTCTTTGTTGTGGGGCTGTCCTGTGGATCAGAGGTTGGTTAGTGGCATCCCTGGCCTCTGCCCATTAGATGCCAGTAACAAGCCACCCTCTCCCCATGTTAGATGTGACAAGTTAACATGTCTCCAGACATCAACAAATGTGCCTTTGGAGAACAGAATTTCCCTAGGTCAAGAACCAAGATTTGGAAGGGATGAAGGATCAGACTATGGTGTGAGTGTGTGTGTGTGTGTGTGTGTGTGTGTGTGTGTACAGTGAGTACAGATGCAAAACTTAGAAGATAGCATAGAGTTATATTACAAAGAGCTTCAAGGTTAGTCTCAGCAAAAGACTGTTTCTTCCCTTAATTATCTATCTCATATTTCATAAAAGCCTACACTGTGGACATCCCCTTCTTTTGTAGATTTTTGTTTGGTGAGGCTAGAAAGCCACAAAATAATCCCTTTGCCTTTACTAATAATGAGCAACTTAAGGGCGGTGCTTTAAGTGCACACAGGTTGTTCATGACCTTTAAGCTCATTTGAATCTAGCAACATGAGGGTCCCGCTCTGTGGTGTACAGATGAGGAAAATCCCGGAGTAGTAGAAGCCGGCGTACTCCCCCGGCCCTCGGTCACAGCACTTGCCATTGCTGGAGTAGTAGAAGCTGGCGTACTCCCCCGGCCCTCGGTCACAGCACTTGCCATTGCTTTGCTGTAAGAGGCTTAACCAGCCAGCTTCATAACTGCAATTTCTGAAGACCCAGTATGGAGCCGTTTATATGTAATTTTTGTCATTATTTCCATCATCTGTTGAACCTCAGAATAGGCTTGAAGTCATCGTTCTCTCCCTCTCCTTCGCCTCACGTTTTGGTTTATTTTTGGAAGTGAGATCAATGGACTGCCCTTTGCTTTCTTTCAGGAACCTCTCTGCTGCATTGTAACCACACCCGGGAGTGGAGCACGTGGTCGGACCCTCATGGAATATATGACAGCTTCTCTCCGGCTCGGTTTCCTGATCGGCGCAGTGATACCTCTGCTCCCACGCTCTGCAGGTCTGCCTGTGTTATTATTAAGTTTGCTGCTTGGCAGACATCACTTGCTAACTCATGGTAATAAGTAAGAATGAATAAATAACTTCAGCTTCTGCTGCAGTGCCTGGTGCATAGTAAGTAAGTGATCAGTCCATGTTTGTTGATTGACAAAGTGAATAATCACATTTTACCTAGAAGCAGTACTACTGGGCAAACAGGGAATCTGCCTCCGTTCAGGAATTCAGGGGCCCCTGAACTTCAAAATGCTATCCCCAACATTCTCTAAGCCCCTGGAGGGGTCAGGGTTCACCAGCGCCACCAGTGCTATATAGACAGGGTGCTCTGGGCCCAACTTGGACCCACTTTGGCTTTGGTCCCCATTTCTCCCCTTTGGCATGCTCTCCAGTCCTTTATGTAGTGCATGGGGTCAACCAGATGCCCAGGAGAGCTCTGGGGCTGGCACCCAAGAGATTGTTTAAGGGACCCAAGCACAGGCCCCAGTTACAGGAGGGCTGCCTGGTGAAAGGATCTTTTCTGCTGGCCAGAGAGTACGTATTTATTTTCAGGATTGATCACATAAAATTGGGCTGTTAGAAGATGCTGAAACACTGATGTTGGTAACTCAAATTGTCTCTATATACAGGGGACTCACAAAAATATTTGCATGGGCCCTACACCCTCTAGGGGTAACCTTGTCTAGTAGGTCATCAATTCACTCATTCATTCATTCATTCAGGCAGTTGTTCAATGGAGTTTATGCTGAATTCAAGTGACCTGCAATGAAGTCGTAGTTGCTGTGATAAGTGTTATGCTATTTTATTTTATTTATCATAGCAACATGAAGTTGCTATGATAAGGGCTATGTTATTTTATTATTACTGCAATTATTATAATTATTAATATTGGCAGTATGAGCACATGCATCGGACCCCAGACAAAGAAGTGATTAATCCAGCCAGCACGTGGTATACGATCTCAGTATAAGGAAGGGGCATGTCATGTTCAGGGGACAGAAAATAATTCCATGAGTCAGAAGGACGTGTAGAGACAGAGGAGAGAGGGGGGTGGGCTGGAGAGGAAGGTGGGCCTGTAACAGGAAGCGTCCTGTCGCCAGGCTGAGGTTTCTGAACCACTTTTCTGAGGGAAAGACAGAATCACCAAGTGCTGGTTAACCAGGAGAGAGATGGTTAGTGGTACTGTGCAGGAAGTTCACCCCCCGGTGGCTGGGTAGGGGGTCGGATGGGGGGAAGGCAGGGCCAGAGGCAAAGAGACCCTTCTCGAGGCGCTGGGGAAGAGGGACCAGCACCTGACTGAAGGTGGCAGCCTCAGAGGAGGAGAGGCTGGGGAGCCACTGCTGGCTGGTCCCCAAATACTGAGCAGTGGGGGACAATCAGAGCCATCATGTGCTCTCTGGGAAGGGCGTGCTGTCCTTGTCCCCTTCCTACTCTCCTCATTTCCCTGTCTCCCCGAGTCTGATGGCACGGGGCAGGTGCTGAGACAGCAGCCTCTCCCCGGTCGTGAGGGGAGCCGACACGGACAGCACACTGGACAGCCCTCCCTTGGGCAGGCCTGCCCAGGAAAGCTCGCGGGACATCGTTTTCGGCCTGAATGGAAGACTCCCAAAGCCCTCTGGGCTTCTCCTGCGGAGCCTCAGGTGCGCTTGCCTTCGGAGCGGCCCAGGCTGCCTGGAGTGCGCCCACCGCGCTGCTCTGCGCTCTTCTGCACGGCCTTGCTCGCCCGGCCTGTGTATGGCTCCTCATCAGGACCTGTTGCATCTCTGGAAATGACCTCAGTCTTTAGAATATTTGTTCTTTTTGGCTTTTTAAACAATGTCCTCGTTTTGCCAGAGGAAAAGGGAAAGAGACTCTCTAAACCAGCCGGCCGCCCTTTGTTCTGGGCCCATAAATCTGGCGCGAGCACATGTCCGGCCTCCCCGCCCCTCCCGCATCATTGTCCCCACTGCTGATTAATAGGTCAGAGCTAACTTTAAACTGGCATTTCCTGACCAGCCCATCCCCCAGCCCCCCACCCCGCCTGGCTGTTCCTTAGGAACTCTCCGTATTTTAGAAGATGAAATCACCGCAAGGCGCAGGCTCCGCCTCTCGGCGGGTGCCCAGGCCACTGCTTGAACATTGGCCAAAGCTGTCTGCGCAGTTCAGGAGCTGGCCCGAGGCGGGGCTCGGGCAGAGGGGTGGGCATGTCTCAGGGTGTGTGCCATCCCTGGTCTATCTAGTCTTGGAGGATCCTACCTGAACAAACCACCAGAGGGGCCGCATGGAAAGAGGGTGTAATGATGAGTGTGACGGTATTTGCTTGTGTCTTTCGCTAGTGTCCTGGGAGTGACTGAATTGTAGCTGAACCACGCCAAGTGATGTTGTAGAAGCAAAGGTACCGACACAGAGAGATGTTGCTGATGATGACCGGGTAAAGCAGGGTTCGAAAGTTGAGTGCATCTGTTATCCAGCCATATAGTTCTTATTTAAATTTTCTTTTCAATTACAGTCTACATTCAGTATCCCTTGGCATTAGTTTCAGAAGTGCAGCACTGCCGTTAGAGACAATCATGCACTCTGTAGAGCAGGGGTCCCCAAACTATGGCCTGCGGGCCACATGCGGCCCCCTGAGGCCATTTATCCGGCCCCTGCCGCACCTCTGGAAGGGGCACCTCTTTCATTGGTGGTCAGTGAGAGGAGCACATTGACCATCTCATTAGCCAAAAGCAGGTCCATTGTTCCCATTGAAATACTGGTCAGTTTGTTGATTTAAATTTACTTGTTCTTTATTTTAAATATTGTATTTGTTCCTGTTTTTTGTTTTTTTTTTTTACTTTAAAATAAGATATGTGCAGTGTGCATAGGGATTTGTTCATAGTTTTTTTTATAGTCCGGCCCTCCAACGGTCTGAGGGACAGTGAACTGGCCCCCTGTGTAAAAAGTTTGGGGACCCCTGCGTAGAGTGCCCTCCCCACACCTCGAGCACCCAGCTGGCCCCATACAGAGTCGTTACAATATAGCCATTACTAACTACCTGCCCCATGCTGCGGTCTACATCCCTGTGACTGCTCTGTAACCACCAATGTGTACTTCTCAATCTCTTCCCCCTTTTCACCTGGCCCCTCCACCCCCTTTCAGCCATCAGCCTGTTCTCTGGATCTGTGAGCCTGTTTCTATTTTGTTAGTTTATTTTGTTCTGTAGATGGCACACGGGCAGTGAAATCACATGGTACGTGTCTTTCTCTGTTTGCCTTCTTTCAGCCATACAGTTCTTTTAGTTACTAGGCTTTCCGTAGCTAACAAGCAGGTGGAAGTAGACCTGCCTCAAAACCGGCTTCAGTTTTGTGTTGTCCCTTAATTCAGGCAGAAGCTATCTAGCGCCTGCATTTGTGATTGTCACCTCTAGCTGGTCAAGAGCTCAGTTCGTAAGAATTCCAACGGGCATTTCTGACCTTAGCCAGTCAGGTGGAAAACCAGTTCATGTCACAGCAACTGACATGTGTTGAAGACCTACTGACATCAGACTGCAGCCGGGGAAGGCAAAGGGTCATCTCAGTTAGCAGTCCCAATAGCCCAGCACCGTCCCCGTTTTCCAGGGAGGACATGAGAGTTGAGGAGGATAGGGAGCTGGCCTGTCATCAGACAGCCAGGGAGGGACAGCGCAAGGCGCAGCTGGTGCTTCTGAGGCCCATGGCTGTGTTATCTCCAGCATTCTGCGTCCCTGCTGGCCCGTCGAGGGTTCAGAAAGCATAGTTACCATGCGCAAAGCTCAGCAAACTTAGCAAGGCCCCTTCTGCAAGTTTGTACCTGGTGGGAACAGAGCCTGGTTGAGAGGTCTAGGGGGAGGTCAACCATGCAGCCCCAGGGGGTCTATCTTCTGCTCAGTAAATACATCTCCTTCGCTTCCGCTTGGGCTCTGAGACAACTGTGCGCTCCGGACTCCAGAGCCTCTCACTGTAGTGACATCAAGGACAATAAAAATGCACAAAGCTAGTGGCCGATTTCTGCGCTTTCCCCACATGATCAGCTGACCGGAGAAACATTTTCTGTAAATAAACAGGTCCTGGGAGCATCCTACAGAAATAAACAGTGAGTGACATTGAGCAAGTCCAATTTGGATGGCAAAAATTCTGACTTTGGAAAGCTCAGGTCCTTTCACATTTCAATCATCAGACTCTTTTTGAATAAATAGTGTTCCAGGTAGGTGGTATCAAAAGACTGAGATACACTGAGGTCACTGCCTGGACATTTAAACAAAAAGCAAAATGAAACAACCTATTCTACTTATTGTCACACTCCCTCTCTCTGTGTAGCCTCTTAAGTTGTGTTCAGATATGACCTTTCGAGGCCAGGAAGACCACTGTTACTAGAAAAAAATTAGAAAAATAGGTATATAGAAACAAAGGCTGCTTTCAATTTCACCACAAAGACATATATATTGTCAACATTTTTGTGTGTTTTTCCTTAAGGGGTGTGTGTGTGTGTGTGTGTGTACATACCTATCTATATGGCCAGATAGTAGATATACTTGAGTAGGATTACACTGCATATTCTCGTGTGCAGCTTACCTTAATTCATTCAACATCAAGAACATCTTCCCACATCAGTAACTGCTCTTCGACAATATCATTTTGCATGGTTGAGCAGTATTCCACTACATCAGGGGTCTCAAACTTGCGGCCCGCCCACCAATTTTGTGCAGCCCGCAGACTGGCCCACAGACTAATCCACGAAGTTTGATTAGTCTGCGGGCCGCACAAAATTGGTGGTCGGGCCGCGAGTTTGAGACCCCTGCACTACATGGATGTATCATACAAATCGTCACCCATTTCCTATTTTGCCCCCTGCTTCTGACTTGGGTTGATGTCTAGGGATTTATTTATTGAGTACCTTCTAGGTGCTGAATTCTTGGCAAATATGTCATGGTGGGAGGCAGTACCAGGTGATCGCGAGAACTCTGTTCAAAGGTCATCTGTGTTCCTTACTAACTCTTTGCCTTTCTATATATAGTTACTTAACTTCTCTGAGCTCAACTGAGTGTCATGGGTGATGACACTCTCCTTAAGGGGCTATTTTGAAAAATGAAGTGAGATATGATAATATGGAGTTTGGCACAGCGCAGGTCCTCAGCAAGTGGTAACTGTCATTGTTGCTGAGGAGGGTTTCCCGTCCCGCCCGAGGGAGAGAGGCCAGGGCAGTGTCTGGGTGGGCCTGAGGAGTCTGGGTGAGCCCTGAAGGGAGAGTTGGGGCGAGCATGTGGAGAAGGAGACTTGAAAGCATTTCTGTGAGCCTCTGCTTTCGTTTTGCAACATGCACCTGAGGGTTTGTGGGAGGACACGTTTACCACTGAGACATTAAGTGTGGATAAAGGGCCTAATAATATCTCTGGCCTATAGTAGGTACTAAATATATTTGTTCGTTTTCTTTCTGTCCTCTGCAACTGATGACTTATATAAAAATGCATTTGGCTTTCCTGGTCTCTTAAAAAATATTTCCATTCATCCTCGTCATTTTTAAGTGAATTAATTGGGCTGACATTGCTTAATAAGATTATATAGGTTTCAGGGGTATAATTCTATAAGACATCATCTGCACATTATTGTGTGCTCACCACCCCAAGTCACTTCTCCTTCCATCACCATTTATCCTTTATCCTCTTATCTCCCATCACCTTTTCTCTCTTATAATCATACTCTTGTCTGTCCATGAGCTGTGGGGTTTTTTTTGCTTAATCCCTTCACCTTTTCCATCCAGCCTCACTATCCCCTCTTCTCTGACAGCTGTCAGTCTGTTCTCTGTATCTATGAGTCTGTTTCTATTCTGTTCGTTAGCTTATTTTGTTCATTAGATTCCACATATAAGTGAGATCATATGGTTCTTGTCTTTCTCTGGCTGGCTTATTTCACTTAACATAATCAGCTCCAGGTCCATTCATGCTGTTGCAAAAGGTAAGATTTCCTTCTTTTTTTATGGCTGAGTAGTATTTCATTATGTAAATGTACCACTCATCTACTGATGACCACTTGGGCTGTTTTTGAATCTTGGCTATTGTAAATAATGCTGCAATGAATATAGGGGTGCATATATTATTTCAAATTGGGTTTCTTTGGGTATGTTCCCAAAAGTGGAATTGCTGGGTCATAGGCAGTTCCATTTTTAATTTTTTTAAGGAAACCCGATACTCCTCTCCACAGTGGCTGCACCAGTCTGCTTTCCCACTAACTGTGCATGAAGGTTCCCTTTTCTCCACAGCCTCATCACACTTGCCGTTTATAGTTTTACTGATGAGCGCCATTCTGAGAGGTGTGAGGTGATATCTCATTATGGTTTTAATTTGCATATTTCTGATGATTAGTGATGTTGAGCATCTTTTCATATGTCTATTGGCCATCTCTATGTCCTCTTTGCAGAAGTGTCTATTCCATTCCTTTACCCTTTTTTAAATTGGATTGCTTGGGGTTTTTTGGGTGTTGAGTTGTATAACTTATTGGTACATTTTGGATATTAGCCCCTTATCAGATGTATCACTGGCAAGTATGTTCTCCACTTAGTGGGTTGTCTTTTCCATTCTAGTCTTTGATTGCCCTTGGCTATTGGTGGTTCCTGACACTCCATAATAACAGTTCCAGCATTTTAGAACAAACCTGCAAGGTAGGAATGTTCTTTCAATCTGAAAAGGAAAAAAAGTGAAGTCAGAGAGGTTGAATAGCTTGCGCAGCCCAACAATGGCTTGAAATTCAGGCCTGTCCAGGTATCCAGCTTTTACCCCGCTTTGAATGGATGAGAGTTCCTTCTGGACACTTTAATAGCAAGGTCGCTGGCTCTCTTATTTTCTTGACTTTCTCTTATTATTTTGTCTTTCATAGGTCACCATTCCGCAAGCAATGTTCACATGTCCAGTAAACTCAAGGAGACCAGGGACCCCTGCAATTGAGAGCCACTGGCTGTGTTGAGAGCCAACAGAGTTGCACCTGCAGTGATTGTTAGAACTGAGAAGATAAAGGGTGTTTGTCGGAGCAACCCTGTTGGCTTGTGCCCGTCCACCTCCTACAAGGTCATGGGGCGTGTTTTGGGATAGGTATTCTTTCTTGACTCTGGAAATGAAACTTGCATCACATTTAGCTGTGGACACATCTGCCGAAGCAGCTGCTCATGTTGCACAATTTACGCTTCTTACCAGCTAGCTCTGGCCTGACCATAGGCAGAAGACACAGTCATTTCTCTCGCTCAAGGATAAGCTGCAGGGACGAAAATAGACTTCTCCCCACCCCACCCCAACTCAATTAAGAGAAGAGAAGTGATTCCACTATGCCTGTGCGAGGGATCTGGTGGGATGCTGATGACAGAGTGGACCCTGGCTTCATGGTCAGGGAAACCTGGGTTACAATTTCAACTGTTTAGCTGAACTCGCTGAGCTTCTGCTTGCCCATTGGTAATGTGGTGAAGAGAATATGACTTATCTCATGGTGAGGATTAGGTTGTCAAGATTTATACCAGGACCTGGTGATCACAGACACTTTTCTAAGGGCTTTACAGTTGTCCCTCGCCATATTATGGTATTCTTTTCATGGTTTTACTGTATCACAGATTTTTAAATTGTATATATCTAATTTTGTATCGCAGATTTTTCACTATATTGTGGGATTTTGCAGTATATAAGTATTTTGATATATTTATTATTTTAATTATTTTTGTGGTTAAAATAAACAAAATAAGTGTGGGAAAGGTTGATAACAGTATGGGAAAGGTTTATAAAAGTGTGGGGAGGTTTTATAAAGCCTTAAAAATATATAAATAATAAAGTAACTCTAAAGATGCTACTTCGTGGATTTTCGCCTATTGCAGGGGGGTTCTGGAATCTAACCCCCGTGATAGACGAGGGACCATTGTATCTATGAACCTATTCAGCCTCACCGCAAATTCTATGAGCATTATATATCTCCATTTTGCAGAAGAGGAAACTGGGGCTGAGGGAGATTATATAACTTGCGCAAGGTCTCATAGCAGTAAGCGGTGAACTGGGATTCAGTCTGGGGTGTCTGTGATCTGAGCTATGGCTCCATGCTGCTTCTCACTATAGAATGCAGTAACGCCAGTGCATGAGAACCCCCTCTACCCACCTATGCAAATGACCCCCCCTTTTTTTTAACCAGAAGGGGATCTGTTCTATGAGAGTAGGACATGAAACTCAAATATAATAAACCAGAGGGGAAATTCATAAAGTCATTTTAAAAAGATCCTCCCCAGGACAGCAGGACCTGCCCATGACAGTGCTGAGGTATTTATGTATTAGAAGATGGAGTAGAATGTTCTGAAGGGGATTTCATCACCCATGCAAGTGAGGATTAAGGGAATTCACAGCAGTGTCTGCGTGGAGCCCATCCTGGCAATATCCAAGCTAGAGTCTTGGCCAGTAGACTTCTAGAATTACAACTGCATGGACAACACTCTCTCCAATGAGTTCATCTCCCAAGGGATGAGAATATTTGATGAGGATGACTTGAGTTTCTGGTCTACCTGATGGCTGTCTCTCCTTGTAAATGAAGGCAGTCACACTCTGGTTTATACATGTATCTCTCTGTGCTTGGTTGATATGAATCTTCTGTGAGAGACGAACCAATCTGTTTGAATCAAATCAGGTTGCTGAAAAGTGTTGTCCAAATCCTGGCACAGGGAATGTCACAAAAATAATAAGATAAATATAGATTGCTGTGACTCCTTGAACTTCTTCGGACGGTACTGTTCATGCTACAGTGCACATGGTCCTCAGTCTTTCTTGGCTTCCATAGATGTCAGTGACTAGTCTCGGCAGCTGGGAATGCTTCCCCTGGAAGCTCTGGACAGCTCTGAAGGTTAAGAGAATTCCCTCTCTAGCTTGAAAACCTCTTGCCTGTTGCTCCAGGCTTTTGTTTCTATTCTACAATTAGCCTGCTCCTTCACCTTTGGAACAAGCCTTCAAGATTTTTGATGAAAGCTGTTTTTACTCATTACTCCCAAGCTGTTTTCTTTTCTCCAGACCTCAGACTGCAGACAAGTAGCTTTCATTTCTTTCTCATATGGCATCTAGAACCTTCATGGGCTCAGTTATTGACGCCTCTTTTCTGTAAGACTGGAGAATTTCAGTAGGGTTGTCAAAGGGCAGAATAGAGTGGACAGGGATCCCACAAGGGGCCTGGGCCTGGGGCATAGCTTGAAGTGCTGGGCACCAGCAAGACATTTTGTGAGTGATTTATGTTTTCTCTTAGTGATGATGCAGACTTCGCCTTTCATTTCAAATTTAATCTATTGTGAAATAAAAATACAATATTGCTTTTTATTCTCCCATCTCCTTCTGGTGGATAGCTGCAGGGATAGTCATGTCCCAGTGGAGAAACACCAGTGTGGTCCATGGGTCCCAGCCTGTAGGTCTTGAGTCTGTCAGTCTATTCATACTTGCATCAAGAAGGTGGCTCAGATTGCCTTGGCTGTTGTCAAAGAGGGAGGTATGTTGATGGGTGGTCAAGGAGAGGAGTTAGGTAGAATTCTGGATGCCTGTCAATGCTACACATCCCAGAAATTCTACCTATGGGATCTAACAGATGGGAATGATGTTATGGTATAGAAATGTGTATAGCGTGGTCACTGTAGCTTTGCTTTAAAAAAGTGGCATCTCAGGTTATGGCTCAGTAAACTGTGTACATATTGGGGACACTCAGGTAAGCTGTTTCAAAGACAGGGAAGAGTGGAGTGCACTGGTGTGGGAGACAGTCCAAAATATATTTTAAAGTGGAAAAAATAATCAGGCTTAGAACATTCTGTGTTGTGTGATTCTGCTTCTGATTTAAAGAAAATTATACATTGTAAAGTCACACAGTCACCTGGAAGAAGATAAACACTTAACTGTGAGGAGTGGGAATCTTTTTGTTGTTGTTATTTAAGTGAGAAGAGGGTAGATAGAGAGACTCCTGCATAAGCCCCAACCAGGATCCACCTGGAAACCCCTGTCTGGGGCCAATGCTCTGCCCACCTGGGCCCATGCTCATAACTGAGCTATTGTTAGCACCTGAGGTAGAGGCTCCATAGAACCATCCTCAGTGCCTGGGGCTGATGTGCTCCAGTCGAGCCATGGCTGTAGAATGGGAAGACAGAGATAGAGAGAGGGAGAGAGGGAGAGAGGGAAGGATGGAGAAGCAGATGGTCACTTCTCCTTTGTGCCTAGACTGGGAATGAAACCCAGGACTTCCACATGCCAGGTTGATGCTCTACCACTGAGCCAACCGGCCAAGGCAAGAGTGGTAATCTTGCAGGGTGTAGAGCAGTTGGAAGATGGACTTAAAAAATTTATAGGGTATATATTTTCTATTTTTTCTTTGGAGATAGAGTCTTCAGATATCTTCTTTTTATTTTTATGTATTTCTACATTGTTTGAATGAAGGCATATTGCTTTTGTTTATTTGTATTTTTTCTCTTAATGATAGATTTTAGAATTATAAAAGTAATGAATAATGGTAAGAAATAAAAAGGTATAAAAATTATACCATGACTAGTAGGTCTGTTCACCATTTTAGTCTCCAGAATTTCTGTGTGGACACAACCATGTATGTAACAAAAAGTTCCTTCAAAACCACTCACATACAAATGGGAGTCCACAGTGTTCTGCACTCTGCATTTTTCCCTTTAACTTAAAAATATGACATGTAGAATTTTTCTGTAATGACATGTGCAAATCATGATATGGTTGCACCATGATTTACTTGCCAGGCATTTAGGGTATTGTTTCTATTATAAACAAGGCTGTAAATGATGTATGTGACATATATATATACACACACTGCTCACAAAAATTAGAGGATATTTCAAAGTGAATATGAAGCAATAAAATATCCCCTAATTTCTGTGAGCAATATATATAAAAGATGTTAAAATGGGACTTTTTGATTGTCAGTTTCAGGCTAAGGCTCCAGCTCCATAGAAACAAATCTCTCTCTCCTCAATTCTAAATGAGGGACTGGACCACTTGGCATGCCCTGTGGAGATTGTCTAGCTGGTATGTCAGCATGGACCACCGCCTGCTCCAGCCTTCAGAGGTGGTAGAAGCTGGAAGGCGGGGAAGAAAGACCTTCTTTAGCGAGTGTTTTCGGTGTGTCTCTCCTGTCTCTCTCTACCCTCATTGCCCATGAGACAGGTAGGTTGGATTAAGCCAACTGAGGAAGGCTTAGAGGGAACTCTCCAAGAGCACCTGCTCCTTTAATTCCCCAAAAGTCTGTAGTTTCAAAGTATACTCCAGAGTATTGGCCAGAACTCTAAACAATATTCACTCGAAAGGTTCTCTAAGCAGGGTGCTCTCGCCCTTGCTCAACTCCTTCAGACCATTCTAGCCTCTCCTTACAAGTCTTATACTCCCAAACTCTGGTTCCAGGAACTGCAAGAAAGATGAGGATCAGGGGAGGAAAGACTAAGTCAGCCTGGGCCAAGGAAAGTTCCTAGAGGAAGTGGCATTTGAAAAGTACAATCACATTGTGGTACACTGTGAGCATCATTGTAAATGTCCCTTACCCATCTTTTTTCTTATTGGGTTGTTTGTCCTTTTCTTATTGATTTGTAAGAACTCTTTATATATTAAGGCAGTAGTCTTTGGCATATCACATAAGATACAGATATTTCTCCATGTGTATTATTTGCCTTTTGATGTAAGTTATTGTGCACTGATGGATTTTCAAGTGTGTGGATGCTATTGTATAGAATGAATACAAATTTACTCTAGAGTGCCCTTGAATTAACAGTAGTTCTTTTTTTCCTTTTATATTTTCTCAATCAATAGACACCACAAGCCAAAGTAAAACCACAGTAGGCGAGGAATGACCCTTGAGGTCAAGAGGTTGGGAATCGGGACTCTAGGCTGTACTGGCCCCTCCTAAACTGTGTCACCAAGAGCTGTGCCCAGCATTTTGGGTGGAAGTTCAGCCCTTAAGTGTCTTGCAAAGCCAGAAATCATTAGATTGCTAATTTTGTATATAAAAAACAAGCAACAATATTTCAAGGTGGGGCTCCCCAAAAAAGGAACTGGACTGTCTCTCTTCCTCTCTCCCTTCTCCCTGAGAATCCCCCTCCCTTCTGCTTTTCTTTCTCCTCCAGCTCCCTAAAGGGGAGAGGGAGAAAACAGACCGGAGAACAGTGGGAGGGGAAGGTAACAAGAAGGGAAGCCTCTCAATTGTTTAAGATGAAACCCAAACTCCTTTGCATGGCATTCAAGGCCCTTCACCTCTGGCCCCGCCTGTCCTCCTCTCTGTCCCCCAACCTTCCACCTCACCAGTGTTAGCTCTGCTCTGCCCAGGGCAGCCCCCTCGCCTCGCCACCAGCTGGTTTCTCTCCCAGACGCTTGCTTCCCCTCCCCTGCCTGGTGTGCTTGTACTTTTCAAATGCCACTTCCTCTAGGAAACTTTCCCTGGCCCAGCCTGAGTTAGTCTTCCCTCCGCTGATCCTCATCTGTCTTGCAGGATTTACAGTGTTCTTCCACAGGTCTCTGGTCTCTCCCACCAGCCGAGAGGCCCTTGATAGTACAATAGGAAATTGACTGATTCACCTCTGGGACTGACCCAGTTCTCAGTACATGAAAGTGTTTTAGTCAGTGTTCATTGAGCAGAACAATGTTTTAAGAACAAAAGCATGTGTTGGGGAAGGCATCACTCCTCCTTCATGGCAGAGACGGAGGCCACCCGTCCCCCCAAGGAGCTCCACCCCATGTCAGCTTCCCATCCTCATGTCCTCAGCTAGACCCTGGCAACCGTGACCGTGTGCTGTGGATTCACACACAGGCAATGCCCCTAATGGGCAGAGGTCAGCCGCTGACCTCCACTGGGAGCTTCGTTCCCTTTATCAAGCCAGGGAAGAAGCAGGGACAATTTGGAGCCACTGGCTACTCAGAAAAGTTTGCTTCAGACAGTGGTCCTTAAACTTGGTCAAGGTCAGAATCACCTGGGACACAATGGTAAGATACCATGGCCCAGGGCCTATCCCACTCCACAGGGCCTGGGCCTCTGCCTTCTCCAGTTGCTCTCCAGGGGCTCTGCTACACACCAAACTCTGAGAACCGCTGGCCTAGAGGACGTGGCCTCAGGCCCCCTCTGTTATCCGAATAGTATCCTTCCTTCACTGGCACCGATGGTTGGTTCAGTCCCTCCAGATGATGTTTCTGCTTCTGTTTATTCCTAGGGGTTCAATCCTGGGGGTCTGGGAGCTGCGGTCCTTTCTTCTCCCCACACCCTCCCTCAGCAGGTTCTAAGCAGAGTTCAGCGCTCACCCAGTCCTGCAGTCTCCAAGCAGCACTCATCTGGTGCCCACTGTGTACGTGTGAGATGAACACACGGAGAAAGGAACAAGATCTCACTTTGAAGCTTCTACTGGGAGCAGCGGGTCAGGCCCTAAGGGAAATGGACATTGCGGTCCTGCGTTCGGAGAGCTTGCTTGCTGACTGTAGGAAGAGTGGTGTGCTGGAGTCAGGTATCACAGGCCTGCTACTGACTACGTGTCGCTCTGAGCTTCAGTCTCTTCAACACTTAAATGGGAACAATAGTAATAACACTAATGTCCATCATCACGGTGAGGATGAGGGAGAATTAACAAGAGTGAAAACATTTCTAAACAAACCTGGGAACCTAAGATTCTGCTACAAAGAAATCTTAACCTTGTCCTGGCCAGTTGACTCAGTGGTTGAGCATCAGCCTGGCATGTGGAAGTCCTGGGTTTGATTCCTGGTCAGGGCACACAGAGAAGCGACCATCTGCTTCACCATCCCTCTCTCTCCCCCTTCTCTTTCTCTCTCTCTCTTTCTTCTCCTCCTGCAGCCATGGCTCTATTGGAGCAAGTTGGCCCTGGGTGCTGAGATGGCTCCATGGCCTGGCCTCAGGCACCAAAATAGCTCAGTTGCTAAGCAACGGAGCAGCAGCCCAGATAGGCAGAGCATCACCTGGTAGGGGGCTTGCTGGGTGAATCCCAGTTGGAGTGCATGTGGGAGTCTGCCTCTCTGCTTCCCCACCTCTCACTTAATAGAAAAGAAAAGAAGAGAGAAGGAAAGAAAAGAAAAAAAGAAAAGAAATCTCAACCTGGCGGATAATTACAAGTCAAAACAAAACTGCCCCAGCTCTCCCTCACCGACATTTTTGCAATTCTTTTCCTGTAGCTATCAATTTTTAATTAGGGGTGACACATTCTAAGATGTTGAGGTCTTCTGCCTCCTACAAGCCTTTGCAGGGCCGTGCCAAGCCACTAGAACCTTCCTTAGGGACCTTTTTAAAGAAGGCGTGCTACAGAGCTCCCCTCTCCTTGCCTCGTGGTTAGCTCCATTCTCCTCCTGCCCAGTTAGAGCCCTTTCAGATGCTGGTGGGCAGTCCCTGGTCTCTGAGTGGCACCAGGAAGACTACATTCGAATTTCCTTATATGTTTGCCATTAGCAAAGCATCACCTCTTTGTCGACAGAAGAACTGATTCTCTATGAGAAATATAATTGCTAACACTTTGGAAGGTTTGCACAAAATAATAGAGACACAGACCGCATTTTTTCTCAAAAGTATGAGGAGATAAATGTCAGATTCAGTATTTGGTTTGTAAAATGATAGTACTAACACTCAACATTTATTAGTGCTTTTTAATTTACTGAGAGCCTAGTTTCACATCCATTTTCTCATCAATTTCTCCCAATCATCTTTCGGAGTGGCTTGTGCTGTTATCTCTACTTTATAGAGAAGGAAAATGATCCCTGGTGAGGATGGCAGGTTCTCATGAGATTTGACAGCTAAGATATTAGGATCATCCTTGCAGATGGGCAAAAGAAAGTGTCAGGATGCTTGGGGAATCTAGTGTGCTCACACAGCAACAACGAGGACGTTTTAAGAATGAGTCTCACCTGTTTTTGTTAGAGAATTCTGCAGTTGTCACTCCCTGAGGACTGCTGGGAACACCTGTCACATCTGTCAGCGAGGCTCCCATTACATCTCCTAAGGAAGAGCCTATTACGAGGTTGTTAGTCATGCACGTGCTGTTCTTGGTCATCCGCTCAATATGAACCTCAGCCAAGAACCCAGCTTTCCTCGCCAGGCTTCTAACTCCCATACCATGGGGAGGGAATTTTTCCCTGGTGGGGTTTCCTGTGTGCAACAACACCCCTTGGCTTCTGAGTTTGCACCATTTCCTTCTAGAAGGCTGATGCCTTGGCAATTTGGATCACCTGATGATCTGGTTCCACTTCTTTTAGTTTACATTCTCGTTGGTTCCTTCCTCGCTCTGTCTGGGCTTCTTTTCCTGCAAAATTAGAGCTCTGGGTAAGTCATTTCCTAAAGAGCTATCAAGCCACCCCTCTTCTCTACCTCCACATTCACTATCTTCACCCAGATCCTCTCCCTCATCCCCTAGACCAGGACAAAGGCAGCAGCCTCAGAAGGATCTAGCTTCCGATCTGTCTTCTGTAATTAGTCCACGCTAATCTTTCTGGAGTGCACATCTGATCATGTCAGTCCCCTGCAGTGGCTCTCCTTTGGCCCAATGATAAAATCTCCCAGGGCCCATTGAGACTCTCATTCTTTGGCTTCACCCCCACCCTCCTGGGCAGCATCGTAATGGCCCACTCCTCTTTAGCTCCAGCCACGTCAGCGTCATCATCTGTCCCCAAACCTGCCACATCCTCTCCTTCCTCCTTACCTTTGCTCAAGCTTTGTCTCTCTTGGAGTGCCCTATCCTCTCCTGCTTAGTTGTTACACTTCTAATAATTTCTCAAGGCTCAATTCTTATGCCCTTTTCTCTGTGTAGCTTCCCCTGCTGTCGCGAGTGAGAACAAATTCTCTTGCCTTTGTGCCTGCATGATGTTTTATACCTATCATTCATTTATCCATTTTTTATTTTTCCAAAGTTAGAAGCAGAAGACAGTCAGACAGACTCCCGCATGTGCCCAACCGGGATCCACCCAGCATGCCCACCAGGGGGCGATGCTCTGCCCATCTGGGTGTTGCTCCATTGTGCCCAGAGCCATTCTAGCGCCTGAGGCAGAGGCCATGGAGCCATCCTCAGCGCCTGGGCCAACTTTGCTCCACTGGAGCCTTGGCTGTGGCAGGGGAAGAGAGAGACAGAGAGGAAGGAGAGGGGGGGGGTGGAGAAGCAGATGGGCGCTTCTCCTGTGTGCCCTGTCTGAGAATTGAACCCAGGACTTCCACAAGCTGGGCCAACACTCTACCACTGAGCCAACCGGCTAGGGCCCATTTATTCATTTTTATATGTATTGCTTTGTCTATCAGTTATTGAGTGGGAAATATATATCAAGCAGTGGATGATCCCAGAGAAATGGTACAGGTATTAGGGAAGTGAGTGATATATACAAACAAATGTAATACGTTACTTTTACTCTTAGGGAGCTGAGAGTTGGGGCATGAGACATGTAAGTCAGTAATCATAGTACAGGGTACTACATGCTTTGATGAAGATGGGAATAAAAGATTAGGGGGTTATGGAGAAGGCAGCAGATTAGTTCTGCTTGAAAAAAAATTAAGGTGGGCTTCATGAGGGTAGATAATTGAATTGGGCCTTTAATTTATTCATTCAAATTTATTGACTTCCTAACTGTCAGGGACATGCACCAATGAGTGAGACGCAGGCGATACATGATGGGCAGTGGAGAACTTGGCAGCGGGAGGAGGATGCTGAGAAAGCAATCCCAGCAGAGGAAGCAGCCTGGACAAGTTGCCGACTTGTGACTGATCATGGAAAGGGAGGGATTTCATGTGGCCATAGCTCAAGAGGCACTGGAAAGTGAGGAGAAATTAGGCTAGAAGAGTAGGCACCAGACTGTGAATGTTTGTGCACAATCATGTCAAAGAGTTGGACTGTGTTCCTGCAAGATTTACTTTGTCACATTTCAGTGGCTCTCACTGATAGTGAGCAGCCTGTGAGCAGAGGCCATACCTTCTAAGTCTTCAGGGCCCAGGGCATTGCATGGTGTACAACAGGTGCACAGTTAATCTTTGTTGAATTAGTAACTAGATCTTTATAACTTTTTTTAGTAGGAGCTTGGTGGCGTACATTTTGAGAGTTATTTATATTTTGGTTACTATTCCTCATGGGCTGCTATGCTGCAAGAGACCTGTCCAGTCCTAATGTGCGGGGCAAAGTTTCGTGGATGAAGTGGAGCCAGAACACACGTCACCTTAGGCGAAACAGCCAAGAGAACCTGCATCGTGTTGGGAGGTCAGTGAAGGAATTGCGGGGACTCTTAGTCTTCTGAGAAAGAGCATTTTGGCAATAATGTAGAACAAGGGTTGGCCAACTATGGCTTATGTGCCAAATCCACCCAGCTCCTGTTTTTTTTTTCTGAAGAAAATTTCATTGGAACAGAGCAACACACATTCATTTGTATATTGTCTGTCATTACTTATGCACTATAATGGCAGAGTTGCCTATCTGTGACAGAGATCCCATGGCTCCAAAGTGTAAAATATTTACTGTCTGTTCCTTTACAGAAAAAGTTTGTCAACCTCTGATGTAGAGGATGGATTGAAGAAGGGGAAGGAGGCGAGGAGGAGCTTTGTTAGGAAGCCACACTGGAACTATCAGAGCCATGGCAAGAGCCTGAACAAAGCAGGGCAGGGGAGCTGGAGAGAAGGGGGAGGTCCCCAAAGAGCTGAAATCAACTAGACACGGTGACTAATTAGATGTGGAGGTGGAATGGCAAGAGGATTCTAGAACAACTCCTAGTTTCCAGCCAGCTGGGAGGGTGGTGGTGCCAGTTGTTGAGGTTGGGATGCCAGGAGGAAGGGCAGGTTTGGGGAGGAAAAGGATGATTGATTCCTATTTGGACATGCTGCATTGGGACATTCTAGTGGCAGGTGGGAGGTGGAGATGTGAGTCAAGAGCTCAAAAGAGTGACCTGCTCTGGATGTGTGAGTTCGAGAGTTGTCAGTATATGAACGCACAGATCACCAGGAGAGTGGGTAGAGTGGCCAGAGAGATGCCAATCAGTGAAACCCACAGAAACACCAGTGTGTAAAGCTGAACCGAGGAAGAAAAACCTGGGAAGAAAATGGTGAATGAGGTCCTAGAGGGGTTGGAGAAAAGGAAGAGTATTTTCTGGGAAAATGAAGTCAGAAAAATACAGCCGACCACCAGTGTTCCGCCGTAAAGAGAATGGGGGGGGGTCATAGTTAGAGGCAGGAGTGAGAAAGCGTGAAAGCAAGAGGGATGCGAGGCAGCCAGGATGAGTAAAGCTTGGAAGAAATAGCGTCCATTTATTGCGTACTTTTTTTTAAAAAAGATTTTATTTATTGATTTTACAAAGAGAGGAGAGAGAGGGATGGAAGGTGAGAAGTATCAACTCATGGTTGCTTCATTTTAGTTGTTCACTGATTGTCGTATGTGCCTTGACCAGGTAGCCCAGGGACTTGAACCTGTGGCTTCAGCAATTCCATGTCGAAGCTCTATCCACTGTGCTACCACAGGCCAGGCTGTTGCGTACTTCTGAGCTGTTGGACAACATCCTAAGTGCTTTACATTTGTGAGTTTATTGTATCTGCACGACAGTCTTTCAAGATAGGAATAGTGATCCCGCTTTACACATGAGAAAACTGAGCAACTCAGTGGAGGTGTGCTGGGAAATGGTGGAGTGGGGATTCTGTTGCCCAAACCAATGATTCTGAACCCCGTGTCAGGTGACACGTGCTATTCCACCTACTTCAACTCCTTACAGATATCAAACGTCACCAACTCCAATGTTGTCTTCTGAAACGATCCCACTCACCTGCATGGTTCTGTGCTGGGTCCCGAGGCAGAATTGTATTAGTTCAAGAGCACAGACTTAGAAGCCTGAGTGTCTGGGATCCAATCTCAGCCTCAAGACTTAGAACCTGTGCAATCTCATCACCCAGTCTCCTGTGCCTCCTTGTGCGCCCATAACATAGGGTCAGCCGGAGTCCTTACCAGGTAGTTTGTTGATTTATACAAAACACTTAGAACAGGACCTAGTGTGTAGTGAATGTTTAACAATGACAGCTCTCCAATGACACTCAGGACATGCCAAGTGCTGCCCTAAGTACTTTACGTATATTGACATTTAATCCTTATAACAAAATCCCAAGGAAAGATTGGTTTTATTTCCATTTTACAGACATGAACTGAAGCATAAAGAGCTAAGTAAATTGCTGAAGGTCACACAAGTTAGACAAGGGTTTGGTAGCATTGACAGTCTTACTGTCCCGTTCCTGGTCCCTTTAGAGTTAGTGTTCATTTCTCCTCTCACCCTCACTCAGTCCCTGTTCTCATCACATCACACTGTGGTTCATCGTGTATTTGCTTGACCATTCCTACAGAATATGCCTCATCCCCTTTGTATCCCCAGCAACAACCAATGGCCAATGGCGCTTGACATTTTGTAGAAACTCAATGAGTATTTCTTGGATAAATCAATAATTGAACAAACTTCTATCAATAGATCATAAGCTGAATCCATTTGGTCTTCACAACCAGTCTGCACAGTAGGTACATTGAATCTTACCCTGGACACCACATTCAACTCATGGAACGCCCCAACTCAGCTGGCCATCTGGCATTAATAAGTTTGTTTTTGCCCTAAAGGGATTACCACTGTTTAACGCAGGTAAATAAAACCAGTTGGAAGGGCTGGTATTGAGAAACAATTCTCAGTCCCCCTGGAAGGCAGACTTCACTGATTCTGAGAACCTCTTAGAAGCTTCCAGAATGTATTTACAAGTACACAAGAGCCAGACCTGCCGCTTTCCAGGCATACTACCTTTCAACCAAATATTCTATCCCCAGCTCCCTGCTCCCCTAGTCTTCACTCCCAGATGGCTTTTAGCTCTCTGGAAGGCCATCCTCCCTTCTCCATGTGGGTGATGACTTGTGCCCACTGTAGCTCGAGACAGTCAGGGGCCCTCCTGGCCTTTCAGAGGGGCAGGGAAATAGCTCCTGGCTGAACCCGAGAACCACTGAATCTGGCAAGTGCTAATGGGAGCTTCTCTGCCACAGTGGCTGCTGTCCAGGTAAAAGCTACCTGTCATGATTGGGCTCTTTATGATCCTCCCCATGGCCTGGGTAACCCTTCTAAGTTCAGGCGCTCTGAGGAATGTGGTAGAATCTACACAGTTCCAAGTCTATTGCTCCAAGTCCCCCATCTGGGTGGGCGGGAAGTTCAGGCTGGGGGCTTGGGTGACCCGTCTCTCTCCATTCATTCCAAGGGCGTTGAGGGGCCACTTCTGTGCTCCCTGCCTGGCTGGATGATGAGTCACCTTCCCTTCAAGTAGTCATTTGGGAAGAGTGGCTCTGCTGAGTGCAGACTCCTTAGGCTAATAATCATGTCCAGCAGCTTCTAGATTCCAGCAAGAAAGCAGTTGTTTCTCACCCCAACAGCCAGAAAGCAGCTGGGTCTATTCCCCATGCTCTTATCGATGGTGTCAGGAATATGGCCTTTGAAATCATACTGACTTGGGTTTGAATTTCACCACTGACTTGTTGTGACTTTGTGCAGATCATTTTTTCTTTTTAATTTATTGATTTTTAAACAGAGACAGAAAGGAAGGGAGAGAGAGAGGGGGGGGGGGGAGAGGGAGAGAGAGGGCTTAGATCGGTTCTGTATATGCCCTGACTGGGGATTGAACCAGCAACCTCTGTGCTTCAGGATGATGCTCCAACCAACTGAGCTATCCAGCCAAGGCATGTGCGGATCATTTATTTATTTATTTATCTATTTATTTATTGACTTCATTAGGGGGATACTAGCTAACACAATCATAGGTTTGGGGTTCCCAACTGCACAAGACATTTTCTACTTCTTTAAGTCTTGGTTTTCTCCATCTGCAAGATGAAGCGAGTGATGTTTTCCCAGTGGCTCTATGTAGAGTTTAAAGGTAACACACCTAAGGACTCCCAGTATGGAGCCTGGCATATGGGAGAATTATAATGAATGGCAGCCACAGTGATTTATGTGATCAAAGAAGCAGATTTAGTCTCATCTCCAGAGCAAGGTCAGCGACTGTTTTCTGTAAAAGCCAGGTATTAAATGTTTGAGTTTTTGTAGAGCCACACGATATCTGCTGCAACTACTCACTGTGGACTGACGGAAGTAGCTGTCGACCACCCTTCAGTCAGTGGGCATGGCTGTGTTTCAGTAAAACTTTATTTATAAAAGTAGGCTCTCGGCAGGAATGGAAACTGATACTTATAATATCTATTTATCCTAATCGCTCTTAATATTTTATCTATTTTATTTTTCTGATAGTTAGTTAATTCCTCCTTGTGCAATAATAGAGAGCCTCAGCTTTGGAAGCCTAAAATGTGTTTGTCCCTAGACTCAGGCATGACTGGGATGTTTTCAGAGTCCGTTTTGCATATGGAACCAGGGTTCCCTCTTAAGGGGAAAAGGAAGTGGAAGCACACTAACTTGGTTCAAGGATGATGCTGTACTTGTAGTAGCAAGGAATGGCTTTGAGTGAATTTTCTTCTGGAAGGTGGAGGCTGCGTGTAACCCATCTATAGGCCTGGCGTAGTTCGTCTTTTGTGAATGAATGAATGGATCCTACCTATTTGTTTTCGGTTCTCCTACCGCTGTTGTATGTCCCGGCGGGTGCAGGGCTCTGGCTAACTGGATGGAAAGCTCCTATCCGAGATTCAGAACACCAACGGTCATGATGAAATTGGGGAGGCATTTAGGATTATTTGTGTAATGTGGTCCTGATGCCTCCATGAGATTAATGCTGGTGCCCACACAATAGCAGAGGGCGGTGTTCCTTGAAGATTGTGGCAGATATTTTCCAAATACGGCCACACCAATGTGTATGCCATCCCACATGTTCTTATTACAATGTTAACACTCACGCACCAATAAGTGGGTTCTATGCTCCCTGCCCTTGGACCTTTGTAACTGCCTTAATCAACAGAATGTGGCAGAAGTCATGTTAGGTCATAAGAGACAATATGGTTTCCACCTGTGTTTTTCTCACTCTTAGGACATTTGTCCATGAACTTCATCCACTTTGTCACAAGGAAGCTCAGGCCACATGGAGGAGCCCCATTGAAATGCTCTGGCTGACAGCTATAGTGAAGCCCCAGCTGGCAGCCAATGTCAGTATGTGAGACAACGAGCCTGCAGAGACTTCTAGCCCCCAGTCTTGGAGTCTTCCAGTGGAGGCCTCCGACTTCATGAGGAAGGGATATGTGTCCTGTCCAAAGTCCCTATCCACAGAGAGACCATGAATGATGATTGCTTTTTTAAGCTACTAACTCTGGTGTAATTTGTCATCCAGTATTAGAGAGCTAATGCAAAGATATTGTAATCCTTTACTTGACCTGTCTCACTAGTCCAAATATATGCCAGAGGACTTGAGAGGACAATAATGCTGGGAAAAGGCAGCAAGTACCCTAAAGTTATCATTCATTCATTCATTCATTCATTCATTCCCTATTCTGTACCAGGCTCTGTGTTAGAGATCTTCAGAAACATAGATGTATATATATAGCTTCAGCTTCTATACTCAAAGAGGTCATGACATATAGGAGAAGAGAGACACTAACCAAGTAATGAAATTTGCAAAATGATCAGGGCTTAAAGAAACCTGTAGGAAGTACAGCTGTGGAGCAGTGAAGGGAATTATTATTTTTATCTGGAGAAGTTTGGAAAGGTTCTATACGGAAGGTGACACTCAGTGGGGTTCTGCAGGAAGTATAGGAGTTCACAGTGGAGCCAGGTGGGAAGGAGGAATTCGAGGCATGAAAATCTGCCATGGGAAAGACTGTCGGGGCTCGGGGACAGGGTGTCTGGAAAGCAGAATTTGAAGGAGGGTTAGCAGGAATAGCAGGGATGGCAGGTTGGAGTTTTACTGTGATGAGCCTTCCATGGTTGTTTCAAGAACATGGAAGTGTGTTATGTAAGCAACGAGGAGCCACCGGACTACTCTAAGCAAGGGAACGAATGAACTGCTTACACCTGTATTTTAGATGGGCTGTTTTGCAACAGCGTGGAAGAGAGACAGGCAGGAGAACGTGAAGCCAAGGAACTCAGCTGGGCGGCTGTTGCCACCTGAGAGACCCTGGAGGAAGGCCTTGTCTGCAGTGCAGGAGAGGAGAAGACAGATGGATAGATGAGATGCTTTAGAGGTGCCCCGTGCACAGCTAGAGCACAGGCAAGGGGAGCATCCCTAGTTCCTGGCCTGGACGATGGGGTGGACCCTGGTGCCGCTTGTAGAGACCGGAAGCAGGATGTGGAGAAGAGCGTGAGCTCTCCTTCAGACCCGTGAGGTTTGAGACTCGCAAGTGGAAACATTCCGGAAGCAGTCCATAGGTGGATCCGAGTCCCCAGGGGGCCATCTGGGGTGGAGACAGTGCCTTGGGAGTTATCGGCTTATATGTCTAATCGAAGCTGTGGGAGTGAATGAGGTTACTGAGAACAGAATAGCTCGACCTTAAACATAGCACATATCCTGTTTTGGTAAACATACCCCCCACCAAAAAAATAAACCCCAGAAAAACAAACCGATTGAACTCTGCAGGTCATGGGCGCAGCCAAGAGTCACTGCGCCGTCCCAGTGTCTTCGTGACCAAGGAGTTTGTGCTGAGCTTTGCCTGCACGGACTTGTATTCTTTTCTTTTTTTAGAATAGACATCTCTTACCTTCATTCCATATTAAGTCACACTGTTGAATCTGCTTTTTCAAACCTTATTGACCCATCTCAGAGAATCTGATAGGACTGGCGTGTTGCTCTCCGTCCCAGGCCTGGGTTACACCAACTCTTAAAGGGAGGGCTGAGGAAGAGGAACCTGAAAAAGAAAGGAGAGAGGGGGCAGAGCCAGATGGGTGGGGGGAGAGGACGGGAGGTGGGGGTTGGGGTGTGTGTGGGGATGGGGGTGGGGGCGGAAAGGACTGGGGAGTCAGGGATGAGAGGGATTCTAGGGAGAGGCCGCTGGCACCAGGTATGGGGGGAGGCCAGGCCTGTGGTCCCTGGCTGGGCAGGCCAGGGCTGCATCCTGCACACAGAGGGGACTAAGCATCGGTGGGTGGGAGGGAGGGAGGGAGGGACGGTGGAGGTTGCCTCCCCTCCCCCAGGGGACCTGACTGCACGATCTGATGCTGTCACGCAATGGCTATTTCACAATTTACGCAGCTGATTTCATGCATGTCTGAGAGCTCTGCCATGGGGCTGGCAATTAAAATTGTTCTGTTTGGGGCAGTCAGGGAGCTGGGTGTCTCCAGGAAGGTGCCACTTGTCCAAAGCAGTTTTGGAGAGATGGGGGAGGGGCAGTGGGATTGCGGGGGGGGGGGGGGTGGAGGATTCTCTAGCTGGGGGCACAGATACTGTGGGCTCTGCTCTGACAAACTTGTCACGATTGGTGATGGGTGACTGAGAAGCTGGATTTGTATCTGCATTTCACCTCCCTGGGTATTTCTTTGTGTGTGTGTGGGGGACACCATAAAACAAAATCCTCTGTCGATTTGCATGTGTGTGTGTTGCTAATTTTTTCAGAGAGGATGTTAAATCAAGGCCAAAGGAGTCACTAAAATCAAACATACCTTCTGTACCCTCTCAATATCCGGGAACAATTAAGCTTAAGCAAACAAAATTGCCAATGCCTAAAAAGGGAAAATAAACCCTCTGCCTTGCCTGAGAAGTGGGGTTCGAAGAGACACCCGTGGGTCCTTGGGTGTTCCAGAACCGTCCCCTTTGTGCTCAAGAGGCCTAATCGAACAGGGCTCCCCGTTCGTTCCGTTTGCTTGCGTGTGCTTAACTCTACACACGACCAGTTGCAGCCGTTGCCAGGATTTGTCCAGGGTAGTCAAGAAGTACATTCATTTTCTGAAAGGGATATATTTTGAAGAAGAGCAGAAAATGCAATGTGGAAAATGTCAGGAGGAATTAGATCAAGGAGTGACCTAATTCCCGGGGGGGGGGGGGGGGGGGAGGCAGACGTCAGCTGCATTCCCTGTCTCTTGCTCTCCCTTGGAACTCTTTCAGAGCTCATTGGAAAATAAATATGTATGTGATGGAGAAGTGGGTGGATCCAACAGCTTCAATAAGACAGAGGGAATGAAATGCAAACACACCCTTGCTTGGATTATTAAATGGATCTAAATCCATAATTCACAGCTGTCTGTAGAGCATTGATTGTTTCCATTGCCTTCCTCTCTGCAGGAAAGAACAACAAAAAAAAAAGGTAACTTGGGGTTTAGTCTTCTTGACTCGGAGCATAGTACCCAGGGTGGTAGACTCTCCATCAGTGTTTGTCAAAC
This sequence comes from Saccopteryx leptura, assembly GCF_036850995.1. NCBI lineage: Eukaryota > Metazoa > Chordata > Mammalia > Chiroptera > Emballonuridae > Saccopteryx > Saccopteryx leptura. The sequence goes on along the minus strand of NC_089504.1, from coordinate 26,546,187 downwards.
ATTAAGTGCACAGATGAGTAGGAAGGAGTGACTAAATGGCAACCGTGGCCATCTATACTCAGGAGACATTGTGTCAGAGTCAAAAGAACTTGTTGGGTTATATAAGATTAAATTGTGCAATTAAAAACAAAAGGAAAACCCTTGTGGTCCAATGCCAATCGTTCTAGAGGCAGGTTCACACCCAGTATTGTATTTAATTCTTCCAACAATACCCTGAAGTAAATATTATTATCTCCATTTTATAATTAAGGAAACCAAGGCTTAGGGAGGGTAAGCTATTGGTCAACGTAACATATTTCGGAAGCGGTAAACATGACATTCAGACCCTGGGTCTTATTACTCTTAAGCAAGTTTTCTGTCTACGTTATGATAGACACTGGAATGTCAGAGGTGGGGATGTAGCCAGTGCAGCCTTCCGGAATACCGCCTGTTCCAGACACCTCATTTATATTTCATTTTATATTTCCCAGAGCCAATGTGAAAAAAGAAAATCTCTCATCTGTTTGAATAGTTTAAATGGAGTCCCTCTGAGGCAGTTGTCTTGTAGCATCACCTGTCTTATGTGAGGTTTTGGCTATTATTTTATAAACTTGGGTTCCCCTGGAATTTGAATACTGATCACTTTTTAAAAATATTTTTTTTTCTGAAATACTCACAAATTTATAGAAGAGTTGCAAGTACAATGCAAAGAACTCTTTTTTTTTTTTTTTCATTCTGGGTTATTTGGAAATATATTGCCAATTTGATGTCCTATGACCCCCTGAATACTTAAGTGGTTATTTCCTACAAACTGTGAAATCACAATGCAATTATCCAAATCAGGAAATTGACATCTATACAGTTCTATTATCTAATCCTCAGACCTGATTCCAGTGTCACCCATTGTCGCAAAAACGTCCTGTTTGTCCTTCTAAAAGACTCCACTTTAAAATCGTTATCTTTAGTTGTTATGTCTCTCTAGTCCAGGGGTCTCCAAACTTTGTACACAGGGGGCCAGTTCACTGTCCCTCAGACCATTGGAGGGCTGCCAAATACAGTGTTCCTCTCACTGACCACCAATGAAAGAGGTGCCCCTTCCAGAAGTGCAGTGGGGGCTGGATAAATGGCCTCAGGGAGCCACATTGCGGCCTGCGGGCTGTAGTTTGGGGACGCCTGCTCTAGTCTCTTTAGCATGGACCAGTTTCCAGTCCTCCATTGTTCTCCTCACCTGAACACTTCGAAGATTACAGGCCCCTTATTTTGCAGAACATCCCTCAGTTTGATTGGGTTTGTCTGAATATTTCCTCAGGATCTTATATCTCCTCTTGAGTATCTCTGGCAGGAATATCACAGAAGTGACCTGTCCTCACTGCCTTCCATCGCTGGTGATGGTCATTATGGTCCCTTACTGTGGTGGTATTTGCCAGCCCCTTCAGTAAAAAGCTACACTCTTTTTTTCCCCTTTGTGATGTAATTTTGTGGGGAGATACTTGGAAACAATGTAAATACTCTGTTCTTGGTCGAATGTTCACTTTCTAAGTAGTTTATCAGTGAAGAATTACAGTTTCCTGTTCGATGAGTTGCAGTCTCTTTCTATCATTTATTTCCATGTTCAAATGTTCCGGGTTTGGCCAGTGGGGGCCCTTTAAGTCTGGCTTCTGAGCTCTTTTGACATATCCCCAGCATCCTTCGAGTCTTTCTTTCCTTTCTGGCATAACAAGATGTCCCAGGCTCATCTTGTACTTTCCCTGCCCTAGTCCTAGACTCAGCCATTTCTCCAAGGAGCCCTAGTTCCTGTTCGTGCAGAATGGTGTTTGAAAGCGAAGATTTGGGTACTAGTTGTCCTCATTGCTATCGAGGTGCCACTGTTCCCAGGTCCTTTGTATATGGACAGAGCCAGGAAACAGACCACACATTTACATCTGTATTTATTTCTCCATATAGCTATCCACCTATGTACTGAAAACAATGAGTTCTCACTCATGGGTTTAATTCCAGACCGACACCAGGGGATTCATTGTAGTTTTCTCCTTTTTCTAGTCTGTGACTTCCTTCTCCCACAGTGAACACCTTGACTTCCAATATCCCTAACATATTCATTGATCAATTAGTACCCCCGTGTGTGACCTTTTCAGTTTCTGTCCCTATCCTGTCCCGCTGTTGGATGTCTTCTTGTCCCTGTTCAGGCTGACTTGCCCGCACTGGGCCAGTCCCGCCCCCCTGTGTATGTTCTCCTTACCTTTGTGAGGCTTTAACTCCCCCTTTTGGGCCATTCGCTCAAACGGATGCTCTTTTCCCCCTGCCAGGCTCTGACCCCCACGCTGGGCTGTGTCCCAGGAGGGACTCCCTCCTGACCCTGCTCTGGAGCCGACACCCCGTGCCAGGTTGCCCTGCTACAGGCTGGGGCTCTGACACCTTACACTTAACCACCATGGCTGTCCCACCCCCTGGCTGAACCTGCTTTATCCCAGCCAATGGGTTTCAAACTAAATTGTTGAGAAAGGAAAAGGAAGAGAAAAAAAAAAAAAAGGAAAGAGAAGGGGAAAAGCAGGTGCTTCTCATTTTAGTTAAAAATAAGGCTATTAAAAATAATTGTTTCATTTCCTAGGAAATTTTATTCCGGCTAGAAGAAGATATATTTTGTTTTTGTTTTTAAATTCTTTATTTTTTTATTTTTTTTTTTTTTTTTTTTTTTAGAGAACATACTTCACGTATTAAGTAGGCAAAAGTTCAAATCCTCCTTGGCTGTGCTGGGTATGTTTGATTAAAACCAGGCATCCATTCCCACCCCTTCTTAGAGATCTTTCTCTATCACAGGGACTGGAAGGCTGCAAACTATGTTTCCCCGACTCCCTTGCATTTGAGGCTCTAGAAACACATTAGGTTCCACCAACGAGATGAAATTCCAGGAGCGGTGGAAGTTGGAAGTGAGTTAGAAGCCACCGTCCAGTTGTCCTTGCTGCTGGCAGGGGCGATCACAGACATACACGTGTCTGTGGACTGACTCAGATTTATGGCATGGAAGGAGTCTTTCTGAGGAGGAGGGGCGCTGGCCGCCGCAGAGCAGGGCGCTGACCTCTGGATCTTAGCTTTGGAGTGGAGCCCTTGAGCCAGTAACCCCCACAGTGGTTCCTCCAGTTTCCAAAAATTACAGAAGCCCCTCATACCCTGTATGAATTGCCCTTCTGTTGAAAATACCTGGAGGGACTTCTTTTTCCTTATTAACTGCTAGCTTGCATGCTGATGTTGTATTTGAAAGAAAAAAGGATTAGATAATAGACAACAGATAGTAACTTCTGGAAGGGGATCATTGCTTTTTATTTACTCTGGGACTTTTTTTGTGCTTCTTATGGGCAATGTGCTAAGCTAGGTTTACAGATATGAATAAAGGTAACAAGCTCACACATCTGGCCTCCAGGAATTATAGACTAGTAAGAGGACGAAGAGGAAAAAAAAAACACACAGAATAAACAACCAAGTCTAAAATAAGACAGCCGGTGATGTGTTATAAGGGAGATACAAACAGAGCGCTCCCCCAGGTCCCGGCCTGGCCTACCTCGCCCATATCACTTGCTGCTACATACCCCTTGGTCCTACGTACTCAGCCGGCCCAACCCTTTATACCTGAAATGCCATTTTCTCTTTAGAATGCTCTTTCTCCACCTTTCCTGCCTAAGTGACTCCTGCACATTCTTTAGAACTAAACTTCAGTGTCTGCTCTGCAAAAGAATCCTAGAGTCTGCTTCTCCTTCCTGGACCACTTACTGGTGAGCAGACGGTGGGGGGAGGGAGGGGACCCAATGCCTGTTGAGGACATCTCTCCCTCCTTGCTTTAAAGTCTTTGCTTCCTGGTCATTTCTAGAGAAAGTGGGCTGTAAAAGGAGGAATTATACTATTAAAAGCCACTCCCTTTTCTCCCAAGGGGATTGCTTTATTGTTCCAAAGTACTTAAAGGAAACAAAACTTTCAAAGACAAATCCTTTATAAGAAGATTTTACACACACACACACACACACACACACACACACACACACACACACACACACACACACACGAGCGCACTCTTACATATGCATACATTTGCATATATGTGTTTCTAATTCCTGATAGTCTGCCTCCAGTGTACTTGGGAATTTTTCCTTGGGGGACTAGCATTTCTGTGATTTGCCAGAACAATTGTCAAGCTGATCTCGAGGCAAACATAGGAAGGATCGTTCAGTTGCATTTGTGTCTGGGAAGATGGATCCCTTGTTGACGTCTAAATTAATTCTTATGCTTCACTTTCCTGCCACGTGTCTGGGGCCCGGGGGTACTCAGCATTACCAGCGTTATTATGGCACATTCATGGAATGCTGTATGTTTGGAAAACAGCTTACACCAGTTTGTTAAGCAGTACAAGCTGGAAACATTTCAGCAATGGTTGATTTGCTTTGTAAAGTGCTGGCGACAATATACAATATTTATGGGATTAAAAAAATTGTATTAAATGAATAAAGTTCCAGTTTTCTTACATGGATTCAACTAACATTTATTGAGCGTCGACTAAGTGCTATCCATGTATGCACTGTGCAGGATTCCACTGAATAAATGAACATTCATTAAGCAACTACTATGCCAGTCATTGAGTAAGTATTCCACTGAGTGAATAAACATTTATTAAGTGCCTTCTCGGGACCCAGGTAGAATGCTAGCATTGAACTGAATGGTAGAATCTTATTATGCATGTTTAATAAGAACATTCTCTCAAATAGGTAAATATTTATTAAGCACTTTCATGTGCTAAGTATCAGGCTAAACACTTTCACATAATGATTCCACTTAACCCTCACTATTATAATGGAGAGGGTAGTATTATTCTTCCCATTTTATACTAGAGAAACAGAAGCAAAGGGCTAAGAGTCATGCCAAGAGTTCACATGGGACCTTATTTGTGAATTCATGTGTCCGAACTCTGTGTCCAGCGCTCTTTCTATTATGCCAGTGTAATTTCTATGTTTATGGGACTCAACCTACTTCTATAGTATGAAAACCAATGAGAGCTGATGGTATAGTAAGTGGGATTCTATTTCTGAAATATTTGTTTTTTTTGTTTGTTTATTTTTGGTGACAGAGACAGAGAGAGGAACAGATAGGGACAGACAGACAGAAAGGGAGAGAGATGAGAAGCATCAATTCTTCGTTGTGGCACCTTAGTTGTTCACTGATTGCTTTCTCATAAGTGCTGTGACCAGAGGGATACAGCAGACTGAGTGACCCCTTGCTCAAGCCAGCCAGCGACCTTGGGTTCAAGCCAGTGACCTCTGGGCTCAAACCAGTGACCATGGGATCATGTCTGTGATTCCACGCTCAAGCCAGTGACCCCACACTCAATCTGGTGACTTCAGGGTTTCGAACCTGGGTCCTCTGTGTCCTAATCTGATGCTCTATCCACTGCGCCACCGCCTGGTCAGGCTATTTTTCTGTAATATTCCTAGGGCAAGAAGAGAAGCTTAGCTGAGTTGTTGCAGAATAGTCATAAATTAGAGTAGTGAGCAGCCCTCTGTTCTTGAGCCCCAGCCTCTCTTATTTGAAAAGGTTGTAGACGATGAATTAAATTAGTTCTTGGGGCTATGGAGATAACTCCCCATGGAGTCACTAAAACTTGTGTCAGATTATTGATCCCAATAAAATGCAACAAGTACAGCTCTGCCCGAGGAAGCCCAGAGCACTGTGCTCCTGGATTACCCTGCTGGTTTTTCAGATCACACCCTAGCATTCCAGCAGTGAATCAGTCTGCAGATGCTCCCTGAGCGCCCAGTGCAGGGCAGGTGCTATGTCCATGTATGATGTATATGATGAGACCAGTCAATCTTTAGTTATGCGCCATTGGGCTGGTAGTTATCCAGCATCTCTGAGTCTCAGGTCCCTCCCCCAGAAAGAGGATCAGCGTTATGAGGCTAGCATTACTCCTCCTTGTCCTAAACTCTTATCATTCAATTTCTCATGTTAAAAAATAAGTTTATTATTATATGCTGCTATTATGTATCTCTTAACACCATTATCTATCAATCTTTATCTGTCTACCTCATCTATATAAACCTTTTACAAATGCTTTTTTCTGGCCCATTATTTCTCTTAATCTCATACGCCTACAAAGTAAGTATCCTTAACCCCATTTTACAGATAAGAAAATCAAGTCCTAGGGAGATGAAGCAAGCTGTTTAAGGTCACACCAGCTAGTAAATGGCAGAACCAGGATTTAACCTCAGAGCCTTGCTTTCTTCTTCATACTGTGTTGGATCTGTGAAGACATTGGTCAATAAATAGTCACTAGGAAGGTGATTCTAGCAATAAAACAATAAAGTGGGTCCAGGACAGGATTGGCCTATCCTGTTAGTATACTCTCAGTTTGCTCTAAATAGTCTTTAGACCAGGGGTTGGGAACTTATGGCTTGTGAACCAGATGTGGCTCTTTTGATGGCTGCATCTGGCTCACAGCAAATCTTTAATAAAAAAAAAAAATAACGTTAAAAATATAAAACATTCTCATGTATTACAATCCATTCATTTCCTACCGCTCATGTTCATGGTTGCGGGTGGCTGGAGCCAATCACAGCTGTCCTCCGGGATAACACCGAACTTTTATTGGATGATGCGTAACGTACACGGGTTGTTGTATGGCTCTCACGGAATTACATTTTAAATATGTGGCGTTCATGGCTCTCTCAGCCAAAAAGGTTCCCGATCCTTGCTTTAGACATTGATTTTTAAGAATCCATTTTCTCCAGTAATCACTAAAGACAAGCTGTGCAACATGGCGACATTCCTTGTGGCCTGAGGTGAAGGACTGACGCAGAGCTTAGGGGGCACGGGGAGACCAAGGCTGGCTTCCTGCTGGCTCCCTCAGTTCTCTCTGCCTCAGTCTAGGCACCTTGCAGAACCTCTGTTTCTTCCACCTACAAAGGACGACAGAGGATAGCTTGTTAAATGATGGCCCTAGAATTTAAATGAGAAAAGGAGGTGAGCGCTTTTGGTTGAGACATGTGGAAGCAGATGTTGAGTCTATCTATCATATACTCTGAGTACCTGCGTACAGTGACAAGTGGTATGTAGCTTGTGTCCTTGGGATGGGCTTCCCGAGAAGTAGGTGTGACACTGGGAGCATGGATAGAGACAGAGGAGGGAGAGAGTTCCTTCCCTGGGGCTGGCTGGAGAGCTACAATTGGAGTCAAGGGTGTATTGTGAGGACAGAGGGGAGAGGGGAGAAGGGAGCTGGGGGCAGGGGCAGGAAGAGAAAGCGATTGTTAACCCAGACAGGGATGCTATTGCATCTTTCTAACCCTGAAGCTGCAGCTATTCAGAGATCCTTGCCTCTGACTATTTTTGGCAGGAAGGGCCGCAGCAACTAGTGCTGTGGAAAATATCTCTGTGGCTAATGAATCACCTAATTAAAAAAAAAGAAAAACTTAGAACAATAAGAAAAAACCCTTAGCTGGTTTGTTCCCATAAAGAGGCGGCACCATAGGTCACTTCATCTCACCTTTCAACCCAATGACCCAGCCGTCCTCCTCATGACTGGAATCGCGGTCTTGGCATTGCTCAGCACGCTTCTGGAACTTGGTGGTCCTTACAGATGTACTATGTGTTGTTGCTAGGAAGATGAATTACGCCAGATGTAAACCCCCCTCCCCACCCTCATATCTCAAGGCAGTGCTGTGATGCAACCTTGTTAGACTCCTAGGGCTTTACATAATTGTGGGGTTTGGGGAATGTTTTCTTAATAACTCATATAGGAAGTATGCAAATACAGGAATATATGGAGTCTCAGTTTTTCTATCTGTAAAATAGGGAGATAATGTGCAGATGTTTGGCACAGAGTAGATGTAAGTAAATGTTACTTGCCTTCTTCTATAGCAGGCATTGGCAAATTATGCCCCACAGGCCAAATTTGACTTTCCACCAGTTTTTGTAAATAAAATTAAATTGGAACACAGCCACACAATGGCAGAGTGTGTAGCTCTGACTGATGTCAGTTGTGCCACAGGTCTGCAAAGCAGAAAATATTTACTATCTGGCTCTTGACAGAAAATGCTTTCTGACCCCAGATTTACGTAATGTCCTTTAGAAAAAAAATGTTCTTATTTCCCTGTCCCCTTTCTTCCAAAAGTGATCTTTGTAAGACCAAACGCTGTTGGTGGCTTAAACAACTCCCATACCATAGAGCAGGGGTCCCCAAACTACGGCCCGCGGGCCGCATGTGGCCCCCTGAGGCCATTTATCCGGCCCTCGCAGCACTTCTGGAAGGGGCACCTCTTTCATTGGTGGTCAGTGAGAGGAGCATGGTTCCCATTGAAATACTGGTCAGTTTGTTGATTTAAATTTACTTGTTCTTTATTTTAAATATTGTATTTGTTCCTGTTTTGTTTTTTACTTTAAAATAAGATATGTGCAGTGTGCATGGGGATTTGTTTATAGTTTTTTTTTTATAGTCCGGCCCTCCAACGGTCTGAGGGACAGTGAACTGGCCCCCTGTGTAAAAAGTTTGGGGACCCCTGCCATAGAGTTTGGGTTCTTTGGCTCTCTGTTAAGTGCCGTCATGTTTCTCACAAGTCCTTTGAATATGACTCTTACCATACACCCCAGTCCAACCCACCCCTGGATTTGGAATCTAGTTTAGAGAAGAGAAGAGAGTCTTACTTCCTTTACTCTGGAAAACAGCTTTCAGACTAGGGTAGCACAGGTTTACAGATGTAGCATCCCGAAGTCTTTAGAATCATGTGTACTGCTCACAAGCTCTTCCACCCCATCCTCTGCACCTGTCGTTATACTTGTAAATCTCACTGTCTGACTTTGCACCCACTCTTATTAAATTCCTTCTTGGGGAAATATTTTTTTCTGGCTCTCTAGCATCACTTTGGATTTTGTCTCTGCTGTCCAGAGTACTTACCAAGCCTCCTGGCTTGATGTCTTTTGAGAATTGGCTCAGCTGGTTTTCTAGGTCCTCTTCCAAGTCTCTGCAAGAAACTGTTGGAGCAGCCAGAGCAGAGCACTGAATCCTTCAGGATGCAATTTGTACACACTCTCCAGCTTGGCTTTGACCCTTCGGAGACTATGGCTGAGCGGACTAGGAAGTTAGCCAACTGCGTTGCTGCCCAGCTCTCATCTCTTTATCTTCGCTACAAGATAGCATGAGTGTTCGGGTCAAGGGCCTTTCAACCATAATATGGCTACAAGTAGTGTTTCCCAATCTATTAGTTTCTTATCCTATCACAAAAATAAATGAAGTTACTTGGTAGAACTTATTCTTGGGGATCCCTTAGTGGCTGGCTCCTGAAGTTCACTGCTTCTTTGGGAATGATTATAACATTTTTGAGTGAGTTAGAATTTGTCTTATGTTTTGTCAGGTATTACTAAAATTTATCCAAGGCTTTCTTAATTTAAGTTTATGAACTTAACGTGAGAATAAGTTACATCTTGTTTTTCATAATCTCTAATTGAAATTTAGCATGGTTTTCAATTATGAATGTAAACAACAAACCACAGTCATATTAACATGACCCATGGCTTTGCCACCAATATAAATGATACATTTTTCATATCACATGAGAGTGGTGGACATCTTAAAATATCCTTTAAGTGCAAAAGTACTTCAAAATTATGTTACTTTGATACCTGCTGCTAGATCTTATTTGAAGCATCAATAAAGAAGTGTATAGAGGGATCAAAGATGGCAGCAGAGTAGATAATTGTTCCACTCACCTCCTCCCAGAACCAAACTGGAATTATAACTAAATTTAAGAACAGTCATCCTGAAAAACCAACTCAAGACTAAATAAAGACGAGTCTTCTAACCAAGGATTCACAGAATAAGCCGCATTGAGACTGGTAGGAAGAGACATGAAAAGGGCTGGCCCTGCTCCCATGAGTGGTAGCAGAGGTTTTGGAAGGACATCTCTGTTACAGGGTGGGGGTTAACTCTGAGAAGTGTGTGCCTAAACCTCAAGCCAGGTTCTCCAGCCTAGAGCACCGGAACTGAGAAGAGACATCTGCATAGCATTCATCTGTGAAAAACAGTGAGGTTTCTGTTTGCTAGAAGGAGACTGGAGAACACAGAGACACTGCCACCCTCTTAAAGGGCCAATGCACATGATCGCATTCATATCCATTCCCCCTGGGCTCTGGCAGAAGGAGGGCTAGGGTGCAGACTAGACACACATGAGGAGAGTGTGAAGTTTGAGGCTCAGGGGAGAAACACAGTGGGGGACAGTGACCAGGACTCCAGTGCTGAGTCATTCTCCAATATCACAGTCACCATCTTTCTTGGGTAGAACACTCCCCTCTGAGTGGCATCAGCCTGGGGGAAAGCAGCTACCTCACCCTTGGGAATCTCTCTTGGCCCACTCTGGAGAGATTAGGCTCTGCTGAGGAGTTAGTGGCCTTGGCCAGAGAGTAAAGGCCTGGACCGACTGGGGGGGGGGTAGTGCCTCAGTTGTCTGGCTTTGAACTGGGAGCTATTCTATTCAGTTTTCAAAGAATCCGAATGGTGCTTTCCCCTCATGGGAAATTCAGGTCCTGGCTGTTTGGCAGACCAATTGCTCCAGAGGTCCCCCACCACCTAACTCCCTGTGGATCCACTCTGCAAAGATTGGAGGAAGACTCCAGAACAGACTGAGACTTGTGGCTCTGGGGTGGGGGCTACACCCACCACCTTTCCTAAAGCCTGATAGGTACCTCCCCACAGGAGAGATCCACTAGCCCCTTCCTTCACACTCTACCAGAGGCTCTTTTAGTGACCAAACCTAATAGGCAGCAAGTAGCTGGGGTAGCTAGAGGTAGATCTCAGAGTGCCTTGGATCTTTGCTGGCCTGTCCCTGACCTAGAGCTGGTAAAAGCTAGCCTTGGTGTGCAGCTTGTTCCTTCTACACACATCTAAGCTCAGCGGAGACCCACAAACTGTGGATTGCTTGTAGCTCCAAACAGGTTGCTGAGGGTCAGTCACAGGCAGTGTCTTATATTGGCTTTTACCGGTTTCCCTTCTAAAAGGCTCAGAACCAACCCAGTGGCCAGGTTCAGACAACTTCAGAACAGGTTCCAATTAGCTTTACAAGCAGTATATATATACAAAGGGAGAGCTTGTCAGGCACCAAACCCAGCTGAGGCAAATTCTCCTTTTTTTGGTCAGCACCTGCACAGCAATTTGTATACAATGGTCAAGGTAGACCCTCACAGTCAGCCAGTCTGAGGATCAATGCCACACACAATGGCCAATAGCAATAAAGACTCAACTACAATAAGAGAGCCCTAATAACCCACACAAGGAACATTCCTGGAGCACACAGCTCAGGTGATCAAAGACTTTTCACCACTGGACCAACAGAATACCTACTACATTAGGCCACCCCACAAAGAATGGGAATCATAGAAGATCTGTCTAATACATAGAAACAAACACAAAAAAGACAGCCAAAATAAGGAGAAAAAGAAACAGACCCCAAATGATAGAACAGGAGAAATCTTCAGAAACAGAGCTAACTAAAATGGAGATAAGCAATTTATCAGATACAGAATTCAAAGTAATGGTTATATCAATACAATACTCAAGGAACAAAGTGAGAATTTTAACAAAGAGATAGCAAGCATAAAAAAGAACATAAAAACCATAGAAAGGAACTAATCGGAAATGAAGAATACATTATCTAATATCAAGAGTACACTAGAAGGAATAAACAGTAGGTTGGATGAAGCAGACGATTAAATTAATGATTCGGAAGACAAGGTAGGAAAAAATACTGAATTAGAGTAGCAAAACCTAATAAGAATTAAAAAAATTAAAGAGTGAGGATAGTTTAAGGAACTTTTGAGATAACATGAAACATAATAGCATCCATATCATAGAGGTGCCAGAAGGCAAAGACAGAGAACAAGGGATAGAGAACCTATTTGAAGAAATAACTGAAAATCATCAACCTGGTGAAGGAAAAAAGACACACATGTTCAGGAAACACAGAGAGTCCCAAACAAGATGGACCCAAAGAGGCTCACTTCAATGCACATCATAATTAAAACAGCAAAGGTTATAAACAAATAGAAAATCTTAAAAACAGCAAGATAAAAGTAGTTAGTTACTTACAATGGAGTTTCCATAAGGCTGTCAGCTGACTTCTCAACAAAAATATTTAAGGCCAGAAGGGGTTGGCATGAAATATTCAAAGTGACAAAAAGAAAGAATCTACAACCAAGACTACTTTACCCATCAAGGCTATCAGTTAAAATTGAAGAAGAAATAAAAAGCTTCCAAGACAAGAAAGACCTAAAGAGGTTTGTTACTATCAAACCAATATTACAAGAAAATGTTAAAGTGCCTTCTTTCTTCAAAAAGAAGAAGAAGGAGGAAAAAAGAAGAAGAAAGAAGGAGAAGAAATAAACAACAGAGGAACATAGTTAATAAATAAAATGGCAATAAAGATGTACCTGTCAATAATCACTTTAAATGTAAATGGCTTAAATGATCCAGTCATAAGACATAAGGTAGCTGAATGAATAAGAAAGCAAGATCCATATATATGCTGTCTACAAGGGACCCACCTCAGAACAAAAGATACACACAGACTCAAAGTAAAGGGATGGAAAAAGATATTTCATGCAAAAGGAAATGAAAGAAAAATAAAAAGCTGGGGTGGCAATACTTATATCTGACAAAATAGACATTAAAACCAAGGCTATAGTAAGTGTAAGGAAGGACACTACATAATGATAAAGGGGACAATTTCAATAAGAGGATATAACCCTTGTAAACATTTACATACCCAATGTAGGACCACCTATATATAAATATGTAAAGCAAATCTTGATGGACATAAAGAGAGAGATCGATAGCAATACAGTAATAGTAAGTGATTTTAACACTCTATTGACATCAATGGATAGATCTTTCAGACAGAAAATCAACAAGGAAATGATGGCTTTAAATGATATGTTAAATCAGCTGGATTTAATTGATATCTTCAGAGCATTTCATGCCAAAGCAGCAGAATATACATTTTTTTCAAGTTCACAAGGAACATTTTCTAGGATAGACCACATGTTAGGACATAAAACAAATCTCAATAAATTTAAGAAGATTGAAACACTGGCCAGATAGCTCAGTTGGTAAGAGCATCTTCCCAAAGCTTAGAGGTTGCTGGTTCAATTCCTAGTCAGGGTACATATAGAAACAGATGGATGTTTCTGTCTGTCTCTTTCCCTTCCCCTCACACTAAAATAAGTAAGTAAAAAAAATTAAAAAGAAGAAGATTGAAATCATACCAACCATCTTCTCTGACCATAATGGTGTGAAACTAGAAATTATTTACAAGAAGAAAAGCACACAAAGACATAGAGGCTATATAACATGTTACTAAACAATGAATGAGTTACCAATGAAATCAAGGAATAAATCAAAAGATACCTTGAAATAAATGCAAAGGAGGACATAACATCCCCAAATCTATGGGACATGGCAAAAGCAGTCATAAGAGGAAAATTTATAGCATTACAGACATACCTTAAGAAAGAAACAAATAGAGAAAAACTGCAATCAACCGTTCAAATGCTATAGAGATATTTACCTGAAACCTGTTATTCTTATTGACTAATGTCACCTCATTAAATTTAATTTCTAAATAAAATATCTCAAGTGAACAATCTAATTTTACACTTAAAGGAACCTCAAAAAGAACAACAAACAAAGCCAATAGTGAGTAGAAGGAAGGAAATAATAAAGATAAGAGCAGAAATAAATAAAATAGAGACTTAAAAAATATATAAAAGATCAATGAAACCAAGAGCTGCTTCTTTTAAAAGATGAACAAGATTGACAATCCTTTAAGTTGACTCATCAAGAAAATAAGTGTGAGAACCCAAATAAATAAAATCAGAGATGAAAGAGAAGTAACAACAGACACCAAAAAAATACAAAACATTATAAGAAAATATAAAAAACTATATGCCAATGAGTTAGACAATCTGGATGAAATGGAGAAATTTCTAGAACCATACAATCTTCCAAAACTAAATTAGGAAGAATCAGAGAATCTGAATAGACAGATTACAATCAGTGAAATTGAAGCAGTAAGCAAAAAAATCCCTACAAACAGAAGTCCTGGACTGCCTGTGTTCACCAGTGAATTTTACCAAACATTCAAAGAATTTTAGCTATCCTTCTCAAACTGTTCCAAAAAACTCAAGAGGAGGGAAGACTCCCAATCTCATTTTACGAGGTCAGCATTATCCTAATTTCAAAACCAGATAAAGACACTACAAAGAAAGAAAATTGTAGGCCAATATCCCTAGTGAACATAGATGCTAAAATCTCCAACACAATATTAACAAACTGGATCCAGCAATACATTAAGAAGATTATACACAATAATTCAAGTGGGATTTTTTCCCAAAGATGCAAGATTGGTACAACCTCCAAAAATCAGTAAACATTATACACTACGTAGTAAAAATGAAAGATAAAAATTGCATGATCATATTAATAGATGCAGAAAAAGCATTTGGTAAAATCTAGTTCCCGTTTATGTTAAAAAACTCTCAGCAAAATGGGAACAGAGGGAACATATCTCAACATAATAAAGGCTATATTTGACAAATCCACAGTCAGTATCACACTCAGTAAGCAAAAACTACAAGCATTTCCAATAAGATCACGAATAAGACAGGGATGTCCACTATTACCACTCTTATTCAATATGATACTGGAAGTCCTAGTTACAGCAATCAGACAGGAAGAAGAAATAAAAGGCATCCAAATTGGAAAGAAGTAAAACTGTCATTATTTGCAGATTGCATGATACTGTATAGAAAGAACCCTAAAGATTGCATCAAAAAACTATAGAACTAATAAATTAATTCAGTAAAGTAGCACCATGCAAAATAAATACCCAGAAATCATTTGCATTATTATATATCAATAATAATCTATCAGAAAGGGAAACCAAGAAAAAAATACCATTCACAATTGCTTCAAAAAGAATAAAATACCTAGGAATAAATTTAACCAAGGATGTAAAAGACTTGTACTCAGAAAATTATAAGACACTGAAGAAAGAAATTGAAGTAGATACAAACAAGTTGTAGCAGATACCATGTTCATGGACAGAAGAATTAACATCATTGAAATGTCCATATTACCCAAAGTGATCTATGGATACAACACAATCCAATCAAGATACCAATGGTATATTGCATAGAAGTAGAACAAATATTCCAAAAACTTATATGGAACCACAAAAGACCCCAAATAGTCCCAGCCATCTTGAGAAAGAAGAACAAAGTTGGAGGAATCACACTACCTGATATCAGACTATACTGCAAGGCTGTTGTAGCCCAAAAAGCATGGTACTGGCATATAAACAGACCTATAGATCAATGGAACAGAATAGAGAGCCCAGAAATCAACCCACACATATATGGTCAATTGATATTTGACGAAGGAGGCAAGAACATAAAATGGGGTAAAGACAGTCTATTTAATAAATGATGTTGAGAAAATTAGACAGATAGGTGAAAAAATTAAACTAGATCACCTTTTTATACCACACACAAGAATAAACTCAAAATATATTAAAGACCTAAAAATTTTAGACACAAAACTATTAAACTACTAGAACACAGGCAGTAAAATCTAGGACATTTGTCATAGCAATATTTTTCAGATCTATCTCTTCAGGCAAATGAAACAAGAGAAAAGATAGACAAATGGGACTACATCAAATGAAAAAGGTTTTGCACAGTAAATGAAACCATCAACAAAATGAAAAGACAGACCACTGAATGGAAGAACATATTTGCTGATAGATCTGACACAAGACTAATATCCACAGTTTATAAAGAACTTATAAAATTCAACACCAAAAATCCCCCAAACAATCTAATTTAAAAATGGGCAGCCTGATCAGGTGGTGGCACAGTGGATAGAGCGTCGGATTGGGACACGGAAGACTCAGATTTGAAACCCTGATGTTACTGGCTTGAGCGTAGGATCATAGACATGACCCCGTGGTTGCTGCTTGAGCCCAAAGTCTCTGGCTTGAGCAAGGGGTCTCTCAGTCTACTGTAGCCCCCTGGTCAAGGCACATATGAGAAAGCAATCAGTGAACAACTAAGGAGCAGCAAAGAAGAATTGATGCTTCTCATCTCTCTCCCTTCTGCCTGTCTGTCCTTATCTGTATCTCTCTCTGTCTCTCTTTCGTTTCTGTTACAAAAAAAATGGGCAAAATACCTCAATAAAGACTTTCCTAAAGAGGATATACAGACGGCCCTTGCTAGATAGCTCGGATAGAGAATCATCTCAAAATGCAGAGGTTGCCAGTTCAATCCCTGGTCAGGGCACATTAGAAACAGACTGATGTCCCTGTCTCTCTCCCTCTTTCCATTCCTCTCTCTAAAATCAATAAAAAAACATTAAAAGAAGAGGACATAGAAATGGCCAATAGTTATATGCAGAATTGCTCAACATCACTAATCAGAGAAATGCAAATCAAAACCACAATATAGTATCATTGCACAGCTGTCAGAATGACTATCATCAATCAGTCAACAAACAGCAAGTGCTGATGAGGATGTGGAGAAAAGGGAACCCTCATGTACTATTAGTAGGAAGGAAGATTGGTGCAGCCACTATGGAAAAGAGTATGGAGTTATCTTAAAAAGTTAAATATGAAACTGCCTTTTCATCCAGTGATCCCACTCCTGGGAATATATCCTAAGAATCCCAAAACATTAATTCAAAAGAATATATGCACCCCTATGTTCATTCCAATGTTATTTACAATAGCCAAGATCTAGAAACAGCCCAAGTGTGCGTCAATAGATGAATGGATTAAAAAGCTGTGCTACATTTACACACTGGAATACTACATGGCCATAAAAAAAGAAGGAAATCTAACCTTTTGTGACAGCATGGAAGGAGCAGCATGGAAGGATCATTATGCTAAGTGAAATAAGCAGTCAGAGAAAGACAAGTACCGTATGATTTCACTCATGTGTGGAATCTAATGAACAAAATGAACTAATAAGCAACATAGAGACAGACTCCTACATGGAGAGCAGGCTGATAGATGTTGGGGGTAGTTTGGATGAAGGAGTGGAGGGATAAAGCAAAAAAGGACAGGAAACCCTTCATGGACACAGACAACAGTGCAGGGAAGGCCAGGGGGCGGGGAGATGGAGGAGGGTGTGGGGGTAAATGGTGACGGACGAACTCCTGAATACACAGTACAGTGTACAGAGATGTGTTGTAGAATTGGCTCCTGAAACTTGTATAATTATCGTAACCAGTGTCACTACAATAAAACTCAATTAAAAAAAGAATTAAGCTGCACTGATATTATCAGTGGACCCATTAGTGCGAGACTGCTTCATTTGATCAGTACATTTTTATTTTTTTAAAAAAGAAAAACATATTACCATATTGCATATTAAAAAATATTTTGATAGCTTTATTTTAATGTAATTGATTGCCTTTCCCATCTGACACATTTTATTTTATGCACTTAAAAATATTACTCTGGGCCCTGGCCAGTGGCTCAGTGGATAGAATGTTAGTCTGGTGTATAGACATCCCAGGTTCAATTCCTGGTCAGGACACACACAAGAAGTGACCATCTGTTTCTCCCTACCTCTCTGTCTTCCATCTCTTCCCTCTCTTCCTCTTCCTCTCCCACAGGCAGTGGCTCAGTTGGTTTCAAGCATGGCCCCAGGCACTGAGGATAGCTTCATTGGAGCTCATTAGTCTCAGGTGCTAAAAATAGCTCAGAACTCAAGCATCTGCCCCAGATGGGGTTGCTGGGTGGATCCCCGTTGAGGCACATGTGGGCGTCTGCCTTCCTATCTCCCCTTCTCTCACCTGAAAAAATATATTACTCTGAGAAGGGGTCTGTAGATATCACCATATTGCCAAAGGGGTCCATGCACAGAAATGCATGATTGTCATAATCAGGGGTAGTCAACCTTTTTATACCTACCGCCCACTTTTGTATCTCTGTTAGTAGTAAAATTTTCTAACTGCCCACTGGTTCAACAGTAATAGTGATTTAGAAAGCAGGGAAGTAACTTTACTTTATAAAATTTATAAAGCAGAATTACAGCAAGTTAAAGCATATAATAATAATTACTTACTAAGTACTTTATGTCAGATTTTCGCTAAGTTTGGCAGAATAAATCTTTATAAAACAACTTACTATAGTTAAATCTATCTTTTTATTTATACTTTGGTTGCTCTGCTACCACCCACCATGAAAGCTGGAATGCCTATTAGTGGGTGGTAGAGACCAGGGTGACTACCACTGGTCATAATGATAGCAGTTCCTTCTCAAAAGCCTTAGGGACTGGAGTTCTATACAGAACTCTGTGTTATCCAGACACACCTCCAAGGGGCAAAAGAACTGCCATCTTGCTTTTCTGGGTTTCTTGTCTTCTCTTCACTCAGACTAAGATAACACTAGCGAAACTTTTCTATCTACTGTCGATTTGAATGGGAAATGTAACCTCCTAATTTTTTTCTCCCAGGTCAAGCAGACCTGGGTTTGAGTTACAGCTCTCCCATTTACTTCTCTGATCTTTAATCTCTTACTTTGTAAAATAGGACTAGTACCATCTACTGTTCTTCAAATAATATTAAATAAGGTAATGTGTTTCATTAGGTTCTCTGGGCTCATGAGAGGGCGTTAGGAGCATAAGTGTTCATGGGGAATGGTTTAATTGCATAAGACAGGGGGAGGAAGCAGGATTGGTCAGAGAAAGCCTTCAGACCATGATGCAAATGTAACATCTGTGACGAAAGGAAAGAAGGAGCCCTAAGACAGGGAGAGCCTCAGATGCAAGTCTGTGTCTCTGCCAACTCAGCTGGTTGCTCTGGAGCACAGATTACCTGTGAAGGGCGTCCCTGCTGAGCAGCAGCGGCCAGGTTTCGTACCCCTGCCGCGTCCAGCCATTGCACAGAGAGTGCTCAGGAGAACACATGGCTGGAAGGCCAAGTGTTCTGCCTGGAGACTTGTAGCTGCCGACTCCCCTTGCAGTGATGGCGCGTCCTTCCTTGAAGGGAGATCTGTGCAGTGTGCATCCCCACCTGTCCCAGGTCGAAAGGCTGAGCACAGTCTCGGTGGAACAGCTCTCACGCCATGTTGACTCTTTCCCAGCTGTCCTTCGGTGTGTTTCATGCCATCTTATACCAGGCAGCGGATACTGAGATGCCTGCTTCTTCCTGCACAGTCTAGATCACTAATCCTAGGTAGCTCTTGTTCTTTGCTTAAGGACTTCCTCAAAGGAGATTCTGAAAGGGCTTCCTCTTATCAGTTGAGTTTTTGAAATATTTTTATTGAATTTATTGAGGTGACATTGGTTAATAAAATTATATAGGTTTCAAGTGCATAATTCTATAATACATCATCTTTATACTGTATTGTGTGTTCACCTCTCAAAGTCAAGTGTCCTCCCATCACCATTTATCCCCATCTACCCTCTCCTATCTCCCCCATCCCCCTTCCCTCTGGTAAGCATCATGCTGTTGTTGACTGCTATGCCCCTCCCCTCTGACAGCTGTCAGTCTGTTCTCCAATCTATGAGTCTGTCTCTGTTCTGTTTGTTAGCTTATTTTGTTCAACAGATTCCACAATTAATGAAATCCTACGGTACTTGTCTTTCTCTGACTGGCTTATTTCACTTAGCATAAGACCCTCTATGGTTCTTCCATGTTGTCACAAACAGTAAGATTTCCTTCTAGGTTATGGCTGAGTAGTATCCCATTATGTAAATGTACCACAGCTCTTTTATTCACTCATCTACTGATGGGCATTTGAGCTGCTTCCAAATCTTGGCTATTATAAATAGTGCTGCAATAAACACGGTGGTGCATAGATTTCAAATCAGTGTTTCATTTGATCTTTACGGAAGCTGAATTTTCCCTCTAGGAAGCTCTCTAAAATGCTGCCTGCCTCTTTTACTTGCTGACAATGGATGTGGGGAGCTGCTTCTTTGTAATCTAAACACTGGTCTGTATTCTCTCTGGAATAATATGCCCTGCTTCAAGGTAACTATTCTCTGTTGTGACCCTAGGAAAAGCATTTGAGACCCAATTGGCGGGAAGAATCACTGTCTCACAAGATACAAGCAGATGACTTTAGTAGTCCTATTACACTTCTTGACATTAGGACTTAAACTGATCTCAGGGCTAATGCTGTTGAGACCATCCCTGCCTAAGATGAGGAGGGCTACCCTGATAGATTATAGCCACTTAATGTCCATTAATCTCCATTCCCTTCTTTTTCTTGCCAGGTTAAGTTCATTTGTAATGGACTTGGGAGATACTTGCTTCTAGCCTTCCCTGAAGTGACATGATTGTAACTTCAGACTTCTAAATGGACTTGTGCAAATATTTTCCCCCCAGGATTGTTCCTCAGTCCTCCAACCACAGATCCCTTGGTAAGTAAGCTCCTTGACAGTGATCAAAGTGTCATCCAGGTGATGGGTAGTCATCCCCATAGTTGATTGATGAGCCACACGGCCAAAGGAAGGCAGATGCTTATGCCAAGAAGACCAGCTCCTTGTAAGCTCTTCTTGGCCGAGCCTCTGCAAGCCCTGGAATGACGGAGAGCCATGTGGCTGGGAGAAAGGTTGGCTCTCTGAGGTGCGGAGCGCCTCATTCTCCGCCCCTTTTAAAATCTGGCTGAAAATAGGACTTGACTCCAATAATAATAACACCTGTCTCCCTCTTTGAGAATCTCTTCTTTTCCAGGTGTTTTCCTTGCTCTCTGTTTAGTTAACATCACTCGGAAGCAAGAATGATTATTTCCATGTTTCAGATGGGAAGACTAAGGCTCAGGAGTCCCTTGCTCCTGATGGAACAGTTGAGGCATAACAGGACTGGGATGTGAACACAGGTGTGCCCAGCCTCAGGGCCTGTGCTGTCTCTGTTCTGCATGCCGTGAACCAGGAAATAAAGAGGCCAGTTGCATCCAGTCTGAAGAAAGAGCATCTGCTGAACAGATGCCCGGGTACACAGGCCAAATGCCACGAAGATATGGTTTTTTCTTGGCAATAATGGCAATCTTGAGAAAGTGTTTCATGGTAGAAGTGCTTTCACCATGAGTCACTCCGATGTTCTCTTTGCGAGAGTTTATAGCTAAGGAGCAATAGAAATTCACCTGTGGCTCCCACCTCTTTATGCTCTGGCAATCCAAAAGAGCAATTCTATGAAGCAATATCCTACTGGTAACGTATGAATGTTGTGGGAAGTCATCTGACCCATGTTAATCAGCACCCAGGTAAAATTCAGCTGTTGGTGGGATCATGTGAACTGACTTACTAACATCTCCAGAGAACCTGTGTCCAGGTTGTTGTAATCTAAGCATTATACGACTAATTCCTCCTCCTCATTGGTTTTTGGATTAGAAATCCAAGCTCTGGATAAAGACACCCCCAGGTTGCCCATGATTGGGCTTTGCCTGTCTTTCTCTCAACCATAGCTCTGAATGCTTATCCTTTGCAACTTATGCTCCAACTGTACCTATATCCTGCTGTTTCCAAAAACAGCTGTGCTGACACTGACCTTAGCATTGCTTGACCCTTTCTTTCAAAATGCCGTTCCTCACCTGATGTCCTGGCCTAGTCCTTGCACATCTTGCAAGAGTTAGCTCTCAATGAGATGTATTATATTTCCCTCCCCTGATGTCTTGAGTCACACTTAGCTTCTCCTTTTCTCTCTTATCCTCCTGTAGCATCTTGTAACACTTCCATATCCAGTTTTTGGAATTGTCTGCCTTCTCTTACCTCTTCTGCACAAACCTGTATAAGCCTCAAGGAAGAACAATGTGTCTGATTATTCTCTGAACAGTTAGTTCTTATCAGATAGACTGACTCACAGTCACTATTTGGGAAACCTTGGGGACTTTGACGCCAGGGCATTTTGAAGTCTCAGTCATGGGCTAGTGGGGAAAAGAAGAGAGGGGAAACAGGTAGAATTGGAAGGAGGGAACTCACCAGTTTTTATGATTGATCCTCACTGGGGGATACAGTGCTGTGCTCTGAGTAAAATGTACGCAAAAAGAAAACTGGTAAATTCAAACTTGATTTAAGTTTCCCTAGAAGGATGTATTGAGAAATTCAAGGGATTTAGGTTTTGGCATGTAGGTGAGGAGCCAGGTCAAGACTATGGCTGTGGGACTTTAGGCTGTGTTGGGAGGAAGTGGATTCTTTGTTCCTGGAGGAGAAATATGTCAGGGCTTTGCAGGGTAGCAGGGCTTGGCTAACCGAGATGAATTCTGTACCAAGACTCTTACAGATGTCACAACTTGGCAATGGTTAGGAAAAGGCATGGGAATGGCCAGGAGCCACTAATTATTTAGCAGGTACCAATCCCTAATTCCCACCTAACTCAATGTACCTGTCAAACTCTTTCTCTTTCTCTTTCTCTCTCTCTCTCTCTCTCACACACACACACACCACACACACACGTGCGTGCAACAGCATACCTGCTGGTAGAATGTACATCTATATGGGAAATATTCCACCAGGATAAAGCGAAGGCTGAAGCCATATTTCTCAGTCAGGGCTGTGCTTTGGGCGAGCAGAGATGAACAGCGATACTTACGTCACTTTTAGTGCTGGAACATGAAGATACCAACAGAGGCTGAAATAAGTATTTAGCAGCAAGGACTCACCTTTAGTAAATTCAAAGTGCCAGGCTATGAGCCGAGTGCTTCAATACATGGACCACCACCCTTCTAATTTAATTTAAATTAAATTAATATTTAATTGAAATTTTTGAAGAAAAAAAAAGAGACCCTACTCAGTTACCGCCAATGGCATCATCTCGTGTGTCTATAATGTGATCTCACAAGTGGGATATTGACACTGATACATCTACTATATAGTTGGGGCACGTGTCGGACATCAAGGAGGCCATTGTGTCTGGAGCAGAATGAGGGAGGGAGAGGATGGGAGCTATGAGGTCAGAGAGGGGACGAGAGCGGGGTTAGGAGGGCCTCGCAGACCCTCAGAAAGAGTTTGGATCTCATCCTGAGTGGGAGTGGAAGCCCCTGGAAGGTTTAGAGTAGGAAAAAACATGATCTGATTTTCAGTTTGTCATAAATCCCCCTCTGGCTACAGGGTGGAGGGCAACGTCAGGAGCAGGGAGAAGGATCTGGTGGCAACAGTAACAAACCGCATGAAAGACAGCGGTGGCCTGGACCAGTGTGGCAGTGCTGGAGATAGAAGTAGTACTGGGGTTCGAGATGTGTTTCCTCAGGGGACCCCACCAGTGCAGTGGATGCAAGACTGGATGTGGCCTGGTTGTGAGAGCAGGCCGGGGGAGGGAGTCATGTGAGACCGTGTGAGCACTGAGTCACTTCCGCTCTTAAACCAGGACATAACAGTTTAGTGCCAGACAACGGGAACCTTATTCCAGAGGAAGGACCGTGGTATCCAAGGCACTGTGCCGACTTCTCGGACCGTCTCATTGCACGTCCTCCAGGATTCGCAGAGAGGAAGTATCCTTGATCTCAGTCTCCCCACGAAAGGGACCGTTGGCCCAGACATCTAGCAGAGTCACAAGGTGGAGTCCAGTGCTGGGCCCTTCGCTGCTAACTGGGGAACTGGAGTCTGATTGGACCCAGTCCCTGCCCCTGGGGGCTCACAGTCTGGCAGGGAGAGAAGCCAATGGAGAAACAATTACAGCCTCAGATGCCAGAGTGGAGAGACCTGTGCTTGTGACAAGGGAGGCGGGCGAGCATCTGGGGCGATGGGTGTTGATTTCATTGAGTTGTAGTGATGGTGTTAGGTGGGGTGTTAGGAATGGTGTCGTGGGATGAGGGGGATGCCCAAACATCAGTCTTGAGGCTTGAGGATGTGTTCTCTGGTTATAGACGAGAGGCTACGAATTCACAAGATGGAGTAAAGCAACAGCGAAAAGACCGTGTCAGCATGTAGCATGGAGCGCTTTGGGATGGGTGGGCCGTTTGTCCTGATGGGCACACCATGTTCGTGCGGAGGAGTGGAGGGAGTTGAGGCTCAGAGGCAGGCCGAGGCCAGTTCCTGGGGCTGGCTACACTGCTTGGACAACACCCTGATGGATGTGGGAGCCGTGGGCTGGAGCCCTCAAAGATTTTTTTTTTTTTTTTTACAGAGGCAGAGATAGACAGGGACAGACAGACAGGAACGGAGAGAGATGAGAAGCATCAATCATCAGTTTCTCGTTGCGCATTGCGACTTAGTTGTTCATTGATTGCTTTCTCACATGTGCCTTGACCGTGGGCCTTCAGCAGACTGAGTAACCCCCTGCTGGAGCCAGCAACCTTGGGTCCAAGCTGTTGAGCTCTTTGCTCAAGCCAGATGAGCCCGCGCTCAAGCTGGCGACCTCGGGGTCTCAAACCTGGGTCCTTCCGCATCCCAGTCCGACGCTCTATCCACTGCACCACCACCTGGTCAGGCCTCAAAGATTTTAAGGGAAGAAGTTGCTTGGCTAGATTTGGATTTTGAAAGTTTCGCTTTTGCCCGCTTCAGAGGCTCATGAACGAAGACCTCTGCATCTTCCCTTGGGCAGGGAGAAAGGAGCTGCCCCCACCTCAGCGGCCAAGCTTCAGTCTCACCTGTCGTAACTCTACAGAGGACCGGTCCAAGCAGCGGCCCGCCCGGCGCAGTGTCCACACCTCCCGTTGTTGTGAGTACAAGGGCCTACTGCTTGACTCTCAGGCTGTGGGTCGGAGTGGGTTGGGGGACAGCCGAGCTGGTGAGGAGGCCCCTCCCTTGGGAGCTTTGGGCTTGGCTTCCTGTGTGCTCTCAAACTCACCCCTTCACATCCGTTTCTCCAGCTGGAAAAATGGGAGGACAGTATGTGACTTGTTGGGGTGCAGGATTTGGAGCAGGCAGATGAAAGGCAACCGTGCCTTGGTCGGCAGAATGGAGTGACCAGCTGGAGAGGAAGAGTGGAAAAGCACATGCACGAGAGAGAGAGAGAGAGAGAGAGAGAGAGAGAGAGGTAGTTCTTGCTTCTTCTCCTGCCGCAGGGCCCGGGTTTGCTGGGGTCCAGGCTGGCAGAGGGCTTTGCCCAGGAAACAGCATCTGTCACTGGGTTGGTAGGTTCCCTCACGTGTGAAATGGAGTTGCGTGGCTCATCTCTGCTGGGGTGGTTTGAGAATAGAGCTTGGCACATAATAAGTGCTCAATATATGCTTGATACTCAGAAAGAAAGAAAGAAAGAAGGAAAGAAAGAAAGAAAGAAAGAAAGAAAGAAAGAAAGAAAGAAAGAAAGAAGGAAAGAAAAAAAGGTAGTGAGCACCTGACACTTTTCAGATGCATGGAGTTCTGAAAATGCAAATTCTCCAGAGGCTTCAAGGAGAATGTCCAGGCTTTAGAGCTGGGCTGCTGTGGTTTCAAATGGTGAATCCACTTCAGAGTGCCTGGTAATGTGACTTCAGGCAAGTCCCTTACTGGGCCGTGGTTTCCTCATCTGGCATGAGGAGATATGACCCTCCATCTCACCAAATGGCTCTCCTTGTGGAGGGCAAGTACGACCGCGGACATGCAGTGAGCAGCGCATGGTAAGGGCTTTGGGGGCCAGCAATCGAGTCTCCTTTGCTTTGGCTTCTGTTGCTTGTGTTCCCACACCAACCTCCACTCCATCTCGGAGACAAGATGACCTTCCGGATCAGGCTAGGGTGCACAAGGCTCCGTGTCCCCATGACACAGGTGCAAAGTCTTGGCTTTGTGGTCTCTATGGGATAGACAGCTGTTCGGAGGAACAGTCAAAGGTCTGCGATGGCCGTGTAGGGCCACAACAGGTGGTAGCAGCAGGAGCAGCAGCATGGGGGGCATGGAGGTGACAGCTGCCTTTGGGCACCAGGACACCATGCTTTGGGGATACTTCTTCTGATGCCTTCAGGTCATTTCTGACTTTTAAAAAACAACCCACCCTCCTCTCTATCCACAAAGAAACTGGATATCATGTTCTCAAATAATCCTTTTTGACTCCTCTTTTTTAATATATAGATTATTTTTTTTTATGGACACAAATAGTGGAAATTCGCATTCCCAGGAAATGAGGGTCCCATGGAGGCAGTAGCCTCCGGAGGCAAGTCCACAGTTAACACATGGAAGGTCTGAGTCACAAAAATCTGTGAACCTGATGCCCCAAACCATGTTTTGAAGTCCAAACTGCTAGAGCTCCTGGGTAGACAGGTAGATTGGGGACCTGTGGTTGCCAAGTCCCCAGTCTCCCCCAGCCTGTAAGTTAGCTCCTGCAACCCCACTCGCTCATGTCCCCCGGCTTTCTGCGAAGTCTTTTGTTCCCACAGCAGTTTGTCTGCTTTCAGAAGGCTCTGTGCCCTCATCATACCCGCCGTGTGCCGCTGTGCACAGCCTGCCGCATGCTCCTGCTGCAACCCTTCCCCTCACCCCTCAGATGCCAGCGCAGGTGCCCTGTATCTGCCTCCCCTAAAAATGCTGCACCTTCTCCCCTGCTCCCTGCCAGGTTTTCTTTCTGCCCCTCTGGCTGCTGGATTTTACACACTTCAAAATCCTTGGCCATGACAAGAGGACATGTAGTCACAGCACTAACGATGTACCGGGCATTGTATTGTGTACATCGCAATTTCCAGCTCCTTCGAAATGCTCAGCAACTCTGTGAGGATGCTACTTATTACTAGCCCCAATTCACAGATGGGGACACTGTCAGGGGGAAACTGAGGCACGTAGACGTTAAGTAACTTGCCTGACATCGCACGGGTAGAAAGAGGCAGAACAGGGATTTGAACCCAAGCCCTCCAGCTTGAGTCCACACTCTTAATGCCCACTCTGGGCTTCTCACTACTGCTTCCTCACTGGAGGTTCTCATTGCCAATGCCAAGGCTCCTGGCTGGTGCCCTGCCCCTGCTCAGAGTATCTGGGACCCCAAGGCCCACTAGAGTCATTGCTCCTTTAATTCCATGGAAATACTGCAAAGAGTGCCAGCCGGACCGTGTGACCTAAATCCTCTCTCTGCCCCGCCCAAGCTTTGGACCTTGGACAAGTTAACGTCATCCCCTGGAGCTTCAGCAGTCCCACCTGGAGACAGGGATGTCTCTGCTGGTCACGTGGGGTTATTGTAAGAATTAAGTAAGGGTTATTACTTTTTTAAAACATTTTTTTATTAAAAATTTAATTGAATGGGATGACATTGCTCAATAAGAGTACATAGGTTTCAGGTAAACATTTCTATAACATTTGAATTGTTAATTATGTTGTGTGCCCATCACCCAAAGTCAAATCATTTTCTGTCAGGGTATATCTGTCTTTCTTGACTCCCCTCCTCCTGACTCCCCTCCCCCTGGTAACCACTTTACTTTTATCTATGTCTGTAAATCTCAGTTTTATGTCCCACCTATGTGTGAGATCATATAGTTCTTATATTTTTCTGGTTTACTTATTTCACTTGGTATAATGTTCTCAAGGTCCATCCACGTTGTCATAAATGGCAATATGTCACCATTTCTTATGACTGAGTAGTGTTCCATTGTAAATATGTACCACATCTTCTTTATCCAATTCTCTATCGAGGGACACTTTGGTTGTTTCCACATCTTGCCCACTATGAATGCTGCAATGAGCATGGGAGTGCATGTGTCTTTGTGTAGCAATGTTGTCTAGTTTTTTGGGTAGATACCCAGTAGAGGGATTACTGGGTCATATGGTAATTCTGTTTTTAATTTTTTGAGGAACCGCCATACTGTCTTCCATAATAGCTGGACCAGTTTATATTCCACCAACAGTGTATGAGGGTTCCTTTTTCTCCACAGCCTCTCTAAGACTTATTATTACCTGTCTTATTGATAGCAGCCAATCTAACAGGTGTGAGGTGGTATCTCATTGTAGTTTTGATTGACTTTTAATGTAATGAGGACTCTGATTGACTGGATGCCCAATGTGTGCCAGGCACTATCCTAGCCCTTCATAGACACTGGGTCCCTCCCCTAGCAGACGACCCTGTAACATTCTTCTACAGCCCCTGGCTCCCCTGTGGTATGGATCTTGTAGTACTTGGTGGTCAGTCCTTCTGTTATATTGGGAGGGTGGTGGTATACGTATGTTTTCTCCCTTGATTTCAATGAGATGGGCTTTCAGAGATTTGAGAAGCTCAGAGATTATATTTTTGTGCCCCTAGCATAATCGGAGTTAATATGTCGATGACAGAGTCATTTAAGATTTCGTTTTTATCTCTCTAGACCCCCCCCCTTGTCTTTGTTTCCTCCGTTCAAGTAGGTAGAGAGTCTGAGCTTCATCTCAGAGCTGTATAGCAGGAGGCTCATGATGAGAGATTTGTGGCTTAAGCTAAGTGTTGAAAAACCAAACTCCTGTGGGATTCAGGCAGGTGAGATAAAAGCTAAACACAGAGGAAGCAGGCCGCGTGGAAATGTAATTAGTGGAGCAGCGGGCGGGGGTGGGGAGTGAGCGGAAGGCACAGGAAAGACCACATATTCCGTCTGAACGGGACAGCCAGCTACATATCTGGCCAGAATGGTGTCAGACCTTCAAACTTTGCAAACAAAAATGACAATGTTGGGTCTCTCTATAAAAATCTCCTGACTCAAACTATTGCAATTAATTCAATTTAGTTTTATAATGACGGGTGCTGATCTATACTCTGCTGGATAAACCCGTCCTGACAGTTGAAGCTAGGCATCTGGTGTGGCCACGGGGTATAGGGTTTGAGGGTGGAAAGATTCCCGCAGATGGAGGAGGAATTCAGCCAGGCTTCAATAAAGAGGGACGTCTCTATGGATTCTTTGAGCAGAGGCACCTATACCACAGTCTCTTAGGTACCCAAGGGTGGCAGGACCTCAGAGGGAATAGCTTTGTGGTTCGCCCAGGAGGCTGGCAGTGCACCTGGGGCTCTCCTATGTAGACAACCTGTTGTCACACAGCGGGTTGTTAGACCCAAAGGGACCATTGCAGACTAGGAAGTCCTCTGGAGAGAGCATTTAGAGCCACAGAAAGAACGCCATATGACCTTGGTACCAAGTGAGACACGAGAGACATTGGAAAACCTCAGGAAATAGAGGGACCCTGAAGGAAGATGGGACTGAAGTTCTTCCATACTGGTAGGAGGGAGCTTAGGATAAAAAATTAAGTAAATTTGTGTAAAACCGTGTGGTTTTCTTCTTCTGAGTTAGTGGACTGAGAGTCACATCTTCATGCTTCTGTTTATGGGAGAGCAACAACATCCTTCTTCTTACTTCCCCTGAAGTGTGGGGGGGAGGAGGGTGCTTGCATAGTCTCCTATAGAGCTAACTCCTCCTGTCACTTGCCAAAGTTGGTGGCTTTATCTCTTGTTGGGGGCTGCTGATCTCCTCAGACTCTTGGGGTCCTTCACGATTGTCTTCTGGGCACTCCAGCCAGTGGCCCCTCATAACATACCTCTCCTCACTTCATAATGCTTGGTTCTCACCACTTTTTTTTCAAGACACTTCAGAGATCTCCCTTAGATGATGAAATTCCTGAGGTTACTCTGAAAAGGTGTCAGAATGCAGGGCTCATCATCTCAACTCCATCTCATGTGGTGTTGATAAACCACATCTTTCGTTGTCTTTCTACAATTCAGCAAATGTTCGCAGAGGGCCAAGCATGGCCTAGGCACCATGCTGGGGACTAGAATGCAGGCATGAGAAGCATAGTCCCTTCTCTTACAGAGTTCACCGTCTCGTGAGGAGGAGAGGCATTAACAGATAGATGTAGTGTACCACGGGATGGTTGGTGATGGCATGAGTGAGGGTGGGAAGGGCAGAGGAAAGGGCAACCAACTGTTTAAGTATGGGTGGGGGGTGTGACTTTCTGGAGAAGAATAAGGAAAAGTTCTCATGCTGAAAATGGCATTGACCTGGGTCAGAAGGGGAAATAGAGGTTTGAGGCTATTGGAACAGGGCTTAGAAATTATGGAGGAACATTAAGCAAAACTATTAGGCAATACCACACTACTTGATGTGTGTGTTAGGCAATCACTTTTTCCTTTCCTCTTAGACACACAGCTAGACTACACTTCCCAGCCTCCCTTGCAGTTAGCCAGGACCATGTAACTAACTACCCACCAATAAAATGTGCGCAATCTCCACATTCTTTATTTCTCTTAATGATAAGAATTCCAAGGACCAAGAGGAAAATCGAACCATAAGTTACATGGGTCCAGGGTCCCTGAACTAGTGTGGGAAGCAAGGACCTGGTCAACTACCCTTTGGACTCTAATGTGAACTAAAATAAAAATCTATTGGTTAGAGCACTGAGATGTGGAGGTCCTTTGTTTCTGCAGTGGTCCTATTCTGATTAATCAATGTAATCAAGTCCAGAGATGGAGGAGGAATTGGAGAAGAGACTTAAGAGGAAGGCTGGGGCCAGGTGATGAAGGGCCATGAGTAGTGCCAGTATAAGGAATATGGACGGCCATGGCAGATACGCACACTTGTTTAGGGTATGAGGTGATTAGAGTTGGGAATGAGGATGGTAGTAAAGATAACTCAGTGGGATTTGACCATATTTTTCAGAAAATTAACTCTTTTAAATCAAAGTTATAAACACTCTGGCCAAGAGCATCTTATAGGTGAAAGGCTAAAACCCAGACTCTCCTAGCACCATGGAATAACACTCTACCACTCAAAGTCCTCATATTAAGCCAGAGCAAACCAACCTGACAGTATTGTTAAGTATCTACTTTGGTTTGAAAAATTTTCACACTCATTAAATGGTGTCCTTGACTGAGTCATACTGAGATCCCCATAAGAAATTCTGCCTTTTGGTGACCATTAACATCCTTAACATGACAGCAAGCTAAAGGCATTCTAGAGATCTCTTGAAGGGAATTTCTGCTCATCTTGGCCAATGAAGGGGAATTGTGGGGAGCCCTGAAATGATTTGTTTGACTTACAGAAGTCCAAGGTAATTAGAGAACTGTTTTTAGCAAATTTATATCTATTCACACAAGCACAGGAATGTTGGTAAGTCTGAGGAATGTCAGGATCCTGTTGACTCATCAGTTATGAGATGACCCTTGAGTTTGGAAGAAATTCTTCTCTTTGCTTCATGTCACTGAGAAAGAGCTAGAATGCTTTGACATTAACAATAATTTTTTGATATTTTGATGATGATTTTTTGCATCTATGTTAATCAGTGTTATTGATGCTGTCTTTGTTTGGTTTTGGTATCAGGGTAATGCTAATCTTTATTTATTTATTTATTTATTTATTTATTTAAATTAATTTTACTAGGGTGACATCAATAAATCAGGGTACATATGTTCAAAGAAAACATGTCCAGGTTATCTTGTCAATCAATTATGTTGCATACCCATCACCCAAAGTCAGATTGTCCTCCGTCACCTTCTATCTAGTTTTCTTTGTGCCCCTCCCCCTCCCCCTTTTCCTCTCTCCCCCATAACCACCACACTCTTATCAATGTCTCTTAGTCTCGTTTTTATGTCCCACCTATGTATGGAATAATACAGTTCTTATTTTTTTCTGATTTACTTATTTCACTTCGTATAATGTTATCAAGATCCCACCATTTTGTCGTAAATGATCCAATGTCATCATTTCTTATGGCTGAGTAGTATTCCATAGTGTACATGTGCCACATCTTCTTTATTCAGTCTTCTAGTGAAGGGCTTTTTGGTTGTTTCCATGTCTTGGCCACTGTGAACAATGCTGCAATGAACATGGGGCTGCATGTGTCTTTATGTATCAATGTTTCTGAGTTTTGGGGGAATATACCCAGTAGAGCAGGGGTCCCCAAACTACGGCCCGCGGGCCGCATGCGGCCCCCTGAGGCCATTTATCTGGCCCCCACCGCACTTCCAGAAGGGGCACCTCTTTCATTGGTGGTCAGTGAGAGGAGCTTAGTTCCCATTGAAATACTGGTCAGTTTGTTGATTTAAATTTACTCGTTCTTTATTTTAAATATTGTATTTGTTCCCGTTTTGGTTTTTTACTTTAAAATAAGATATGTGCAATGTGCACAGGGATTTGTTCATATTTTTTTTTATAGTCTGGCCCTCCAACAGTCTGAGGGACAGTGAACTGGCCCCCTGTGTAAAAAGTTTGGGGACCCCTGCAGTAGAGGGATTGCTGGGTCATAAGGTAGTTCTATTTTCAGTTTTTTGAGGAACCACCATACTTTCTTCCATAATGGTTGTACTACTTTACATTCCCACCAACAGTGAATGAGGGTTTCTTTTTCTCCACAGCCTCTCCAAACATTTGCTATTACCCGTCTTGTTAATAATAGCTAATCTAACAGGTGTGAGGTGGTATCTCATTGCAGTTTTGATTTGCATTTCTCTAATAACTAATGAAGATGAGCATCTTTTTATACATCTGTTGGCCATTTGTATTTATTCCTGAGAGAAGTGTCTGTTAATGTCCTCTTCCCATTTTTTTATTGGATTGTTTGTTGTTAAGTTTTATGAGTTCTTTGTATATTTTGGATATTAGGCCCTTATCTGAGCTGTTGTTTGAAAATATCATTTCCCATTTAGTTGGATGTCTGTTTATTTTGTTGTCAGTTTCTCTTGCTGAGCAAAAACTTTTTAGTCTGATGTAGTCCCATTCATTTACTTTTGCCTTCACTTCTCTTGGCTGTGGAGTCAAATTCATAAAATGCTCTTTAAAACCAAGGTCCATGAGTTTAGAACCTATATCTTCTTCTATGTACTTTATTGTTTCAGGTCTTATATTTAGGTCTTTGATACATTTTGAATTAATTTTAATACAAGGGGACAAACTGTAGTTGAGTTTCATTCTTTTGCATGTGGCTTTCCAGTTTTCCCAGCACCATTTATTGAAGAGGCTTTCTTTTCTCCACTGTGTGTTGTTGGCCCCTTTATCAAAAATTATTTGATCATATATATGTGGTTTTATTTCTGGGCTTTCTATTCTGTTCCATTGGTCTGAGTGTCTATTTTTCTGCCAATCCATGCTGTTTTGAATGTCGTGGCTCTATAATATAATTTGAAGTCAGGTATTGTAATGCCCCCAGCTCATTCTTTTTCTTTAGGATTGCTTTGGCTATTCGGGGTTTTTTATAGTTCCATATAAATCTGATGATTTTTTGCTCCATTTCTTTAAAAAATGTCATTGGAATTTTGATGGGAATTGCATTAAATTTGTATATTGCTTTGGGTAATATGGCCATCTTGATTATATTTATTCTTCCTATCCAAGAACAAGGAATATTCTTCCATCTCATTGTATCTTTTTCGATTTCCCTTAACAATAGTTTGTAGTTTTCATTATATAAGTCCTTTACATTCTTTGTTATGTTTATTCCTAGGTATTTTATTTTTTTTGTTGCAATCGTGAAGGGGATAATTTTTTTTCAGTTCGTTCTCAAATGTTTCAGTGTTGGAATATAGAAAGGCTATGGACTTTTCTATGTTAATTTTGTATCCTGCCACCTTACTGTATTTGCTTATTGTTTCTAGTAGTCTTTTTGTAGATTCTTTGGGGTTTTCGATGTATAGGATCATATCATCTGCAAAAAATGATACCTTTACTTCTTCTTTTCCAATATGGATGCCTTTTATTTCTTTATCTTGTCTGATTGCTCTGACTAGAACCTCTAGCATCACATTAAATAAGAGTGGAGAGAGTGGACAACCCTGTCTTGTTCCTGATTTAAGGGGGAAAGCCTTCAGTTTTGTGCCACTTAATATGATGTTAGCTGATGGTTTATAATATATGGCCTTTATCATGTTGAGATATATTCTTTCTATACCCAGTTCATTGAGAGTCTTAAACATAAAATTGTGTTGTATTTTATCGAATGCCTTTTCTGTATCTATTGATAAGATCATGTGGTTTTTGTTCTTTGTTTTGTTGATATGGTGTATTACGTTAACTGTTTTACATATGTTGAACCATCCTTGTGATTCTGGGATGAATCCCACTTGATCGTGATGTATTATTTTTTTAATATGTTGTTGTATTCAATTTGCTAGTATTTTGTTTAGTATTTTAGCATCTGTATTTATTAGAAATATTGGTCTGTAGTTTTCTTTTTTTGTGCTGTCCTTGCCCGGTTTTGGTATGAGGGTTATATTGGCCTCATAAAATGTGTTTGGAAGTATTGGTTCTTCTTCAATTTTTTGGAAGACTTTGAGTAGAATAGGAACCAAGTCTTTGAATGTTTGATAGAATTCACTAGTATAACTGTCTGGGCCTGGACTTTTATTTTTGGGGAGGTTTTTAATAGTTTTTTCTATTTCTTCCCTACTAATTGGTCTGTTTAGGCTTTCTGCTTCTTCATGACTCAGTCTAGGAAGGTTGTATTGTTCTAGGAATTTATCCATTTCTTCTAGATTGTTGAATTTAGTGGCATAAAGTTTTTCATAGTATTCTACAATAATTCTTTGTATATCTATGATGTCTGTGGTGATTTCTCCTCTTTCATTTTGGATTTTGTTTATATGAGTTCTTTCTCTTTTTTCCTTGGTAAGTCTTGCCAAGGGTTTGTCAATTTTGTTGATCTTTTCAAAGAACCAGCTCCTTGTTCTATTAATTTTTTCTATAGTTTTTCTCTTCTCTATTTAATTTATTTCTGCTTTGATTTTTATTATCTTCTTTCTTCGGCTGGTTTTCGGTTGTCTTTGTTTTTCTTTTTCCAGTTCCTTAAGGTGTGAAGTTAAGTGGTTCACTTGGGCTCTCTCTTGTTTGTTCATATAGGCCTGAAGTGATATGAACTTCCCTCTTATCACTGCTTTTGCTGCATCCCATAGATTCTGATATGTCATAATGTCATTTTCATTTGTCTGTATATATCTTTTGATTTCTGTGCTTATTTCTTCTTTGACCCATTCATTTTTTAAAAGTATGTTGTTTAGTTTCCACATTTTTGTGGGGTTTTTTTCCTCTTTTTTGCAGTTGAATTCTAGTTTCAAGGCTTTACGATCAGAAAATATGCTTGGTACAACTTCGATTTTTCTGAATTTGCTGATGTTGTTTTTGTGGCCCAACATATGGTCAATTCTTGAGAATGATCCTTGTACACTGGAGAAAAATGTATACTCTGTCACTTTGGGGTGAAATGTCCTGTAGATGTCTATTGTATCCATGTGCTCTAGTGTTTTGTTTAAGGCCAATATATCTTTATTGATTCTCTGTTTGGATGACCAATCTAGAGCCGTCAGTGATGTATTGAGGTTTCCAAGTATGATTGTATTTTTGTCAGTTTTTGTTTTAAGGTCAATACGTAGCTGTCTTATATATATTGGTGCTCCTTGGTTTGGTGCATATATATTAAGAATTGTTATGTCTTCTTGATTCAGCATCTCCCTAATCATTATGAATTGACCATTTTTGTCTCTGAGTATTTTTGCTGTCTTGTAGTTAGCATTATCAGATAGAGTATTGCTACGCCTGCTGTTTTTGGATGTTATTTGCTTGGAGTTTTGTTTTCTAGTCTTTCACTTTGAATTTGTTTTTATCCTTGTTGCTTAGATGAGTTTCTTGTAGGCAGCATACAGTTGGATTTTCTTTTTTAATCCATTCTGCTACTCTGTGCCTTTTTATTGGTGAGTTTAATCCATTTACATTTATTGTAATTATTGACACTTGTGAGTTCCCTATTGCCATTTTATACATTGCTTTCTGTTAGTTTTGTGTCTTGTTTGATTCTTCTTTTTCATTTTTCTATCTTTTGTTTTTGTTTGGTTGTATTCCATACATCTTTCCTCTGTTGCTATCTTTTTAAAATCATGTGCTTCTGTGGCGGTTACCATTAAATAATGAAAAGGGTTCCTACCCTGTTCATTGTAGTGCACTATCTTGTGAGTACTTTTGCACTCCATCGTCCTTTGCTACTGTTAATCTCTGTGCTCTCTGCCCCACCTTTTTTTTGTTGTTGCCACAGTTTAAATTTGGTTTTATTGTGTCTTGGTGGAGCTTTTACTTGTGGTTTTGTTTTGTTTTGTTCTTTGTATCTGTTTGGAAACCCCCCTTTAGTAATTCCTGGAGTGGGGATTTTCTGATGATAAATTCCCTCATCTTTTCTGTATCTGTGAATGTTTTTATTTCTCCTTCATATTTGAAGGATAGCTTTGATGGGTATAGTATTTGTGGCTGAAAGTTCCTCTCTTTCAGGACTTTAAATATTGGGGTCCACTCTCTTCTAGCTTGTAGAGTTTCTGTTGAGAAATCAGATGATAATCTAATGGGCCTTCCTTTATATGTTGTATTCTTCTTTTCCCTGGCTGCCTTGAAAATTTTTTCTTTGCCGTTGGTTTGTGCCAATTTCATTATGATGTGCCTTGGAGTAGGTTTGTTGAGGTTAAGAAAACTTGGACTTCTGTTTGCTTCTTGAATTTGAGACTTTAGTTCTTTCCACAGGCTTGGGAAGTTCTCATCTATTATTTGTTTGAATATGTTCTCCATTCCATTTTCTCTCTCTTCTCCCTCTGATATACCTATTATTCTTATGTCATTCTTTTTGATGGAGTCAGACAATTCCTGTAGGGCTTTCTCATTATTTTAAATTTTTGAGTCTCTTTCTTCTTCTCTCTGTTGTGCCTCAAGTTGCTTGTCTTCTATTTCACTAATCCTACCTTCTATCTGGCCTGTTTTATTAGCTAAGCTTGTTACCTTGTTTTTCAGCTCGTGAATTGAGTTTTTCATCTCTGTTTGATTTGTTTTTATAGTTTCAATTTCCTTGGAGATATACTCTTTGTGTTCATCGAGTTGTTTTCTGAGCTCCCTAAATTGCCTTTCTGTGTTTTCTTGTATATCTCTGAGTATTTTTAGGATTTCTATTTTAAATTCTCTGTCATTTAGCTCCAAGGTTTCCAATATATTAAATTTTTTCTCCATAGATTTTTCCTCATCTATCTGTGCTACCTCTCTATCTTTTGTATCCATGATATTTGATTTCCTTTTCCTTAATGGCATCTGAGGGTGGTTTTGTTGATAGTATTAATGAGAATTAATAAAGAATAAAATTTTAAAAAAATAAAAAATAAAAAAGAATAATAAAAGTATCATTTCTGCCCTTTTTTTCCCTCTTTCCTCCTTCTTGAGAAAATCTTGTGGTGAACTGTGAATTATATTGTGCTAAATAGAACAAAAACTACCTATAATGGATGACCTGAGTTGGGGAGAAGTGATAAAGAATCAAAAAAGGAGGTATGGACCCACAAAATGCAAAAAAGGAAAAAATTTGGGTCAAGAATAAAATGATTTGCTTTTAGGTGATGGTTGACTAAGAGATATGATGAGAGGAATAAGAGGGAAACAGGAAAAAGGGGGAAAAATTAAAAAAATTACTATTGTATTTAGTGGAGCAAGAACTAGATAAAATGGAGAGCCAGGGTTGGGAGCACTGCTAGTGAGTGAAAAAAGTGAAGTAAAATACCCCCAAAGTGCCACAAAGAAAAATTTGAGTCCCAGATAAAGTAATTTGTTCGTGATTGAGGATTGAATGAGAGGAAAAGTAAAGGAAAAAAGAAGAAACTAATATAGAGAAAGAAAAAAAAGGAAAGAGGAAAACACAAAAAGAAGAAAAAAGAATAAAAGGAGAGAGAGAGAGAGTTATGGGTTTTGGAGTGCAACCCTCACAGAGAGAATGGAAGAAGAAAGAAAAGATAATGGGAGATGCAACACTTTTGGGTAGTGTAGTTCAAGGAGAGGGGAGAGTAAGACTAGCAGAGAATTAAACGACCAAATTGGAAGAGCAAGAAAATAATCAAGACAAGAAGATAAGAGAAACAAACTAACAAATATAATAAAGTGGGATAGGTTATAAAGTCTGTAGATTATTCTTGATTTTGAGAGGTTTTTCTTTTCTCTCCCTCTTCCTAGTCGGTGACTCTGTACCCAGGGTTCTGCCCCTGTGGCATGCTTAGGTAGAGGTTTGCAGTTGATAAGTCTCTATGGCGATGTCATATATTGGGCTTCAGTCTCATTGGCAGTTGAGGCTCATTAGCATTTGCAGGCTCCGCCAATGAGAGAGTCCGTATTCCCGGAGCCTCTCTCCTAGTCTTTCCTTCCTGAATTAGTAGCCTGATGATCCAGCTATGGGGCTGCTGCTGCCTCTGCCTTTGCATTTAGTGTGGAACTTCTGGAGGCTCCAAGGATAGATTTTTCTGTCTCTGGTTGAAGATCTCGTTGAATTTTTGGGGAGATTTTTCGGTATCGCTTCTTACAGCGGCATTTCTCTGACGCCATCCACTAATCTTCTAAAATAAGTTTGGGAGCTATCCATTCTCTTCAAATTTTTTGTAATAGTTTTAGAAGGATAGGCATTGATTCTTTGAATGTTTGGTAAAACTTACTTATAAGGCCATGTGGTCCAGAGTATTTGTTTATAAGAAGGTTTTTGATTACTGTTTCAATTTACTTAGTGGCTATCAGTTTTAGATTATCTGGGTTTGGTTTTTTTTCTGATTCAGCCATGAAAAATTGTATATTTCTAGATATTCATTTCTTCCAGGTTCTTCCGTTTGTTGGCATATACTTGTGGTTTTTTTTTAAAATCTGTTTATTTCTGTGGTGTCAATTGTCACTTCAATTTCATTTCTGATTTTGTTTATTTGGGACTTGATATAGTGATGTAATACCACTACAGAGTAAGGGGTGAAGTTAATATGGAACTGGTATTTATTGTGTGTCTATAAGGTGCCAAACTCCATGTTAAGTGTTTTTGTATCATTATCTAGTTTAATTCCTACTAGAATTCTTTGGAGTAACCCGGCACTATTCCCATTTTCTAGATGTAGACCTTGAGTTGCTATGACAGTTGTGTGATTGCCTAAAATAATCCTACTTGTAGGAGGTGAGGCCAAGGGGTGAATTCAGTTTCCCAATCTCAAATCCCATGTCCTATCTACGCTGGGTGTGGCACAGTGCACTCAGAATGTGGAGTCCCCATTTCCGTGTTCTCAAGTGATATCAAAGCTGGTGTTTTCCCCTCTAACTTTCTCCCTTGACCAACCTGCACATTTCCCTTTCTCCTGCACATCTTGTGTCTTTTGGGGTTGGCCCTGCACTTGGCCTCCAGAAAAGCTCTGCATCCCCTTTGTCTTCCACTCTGGTGGAGCACATCCTGGACCCCAAAGCCTGTTGAGGTTTTCCCACTGCAAGGCTAACATTCCACCAGTGCCTAGGATTAGCTATGGCAGAGCCCCAGTGGGGAGCTCCAGAGGCCCCCATAAAACTGAGCATCAGGGACAGATGGCAACTTC
This sequence comes from Saccopteryx leptura, assembly GCF_036850995.1. Lineage (NCBI taxonomy): Eukaryota > Metazoa > Chordata > Mammalia > Chiroptera > Emballonuridae > Saccopteryx > Saccopteryx leptura. The sequence continues at coordinate 26,507,003 of NC_089504.1, read as the reverse complement.
TGACTCACAGCATCTGTTGGCATCAGCCGCCAGTGAGACCACAGCCAATCGATTCTCAGAGCCTCCTGGCTGAACAAGGCCCTGGCCACTGCTGCAAACAGACTGGAGTTGTTGACAGCGCCAGACATTCTTCAAGGAAACACAAGCATTTTAAGATATCCATGGGCAGAGTTTCCATCCTGGGATCCCCAATTTCCCTGAAGAACTTTGATAGTGAAAAAAGCAGTTTAAGATTTCCTTTAAGGAATGGATGCCTCGTGATGGAAGTTGGAGTGATCTCATGATAATGTGAAGAAGAGAGACAATATGATTCAAAAACAAGAGTGTAGGCTTAGGTGTCGGTAAACCTGGGTTCAGTTTCCATTTTTAACTCAGAGTAGCTGTGGGGCTTTGAGCAGGTTGCTTGGCCTCTCTGAGCCTCAGGATCCCTAGTATAAAATAGAGATACTACTACCTGTCTTCTAAGACTATATATAAAGTACTGAGCACAGTGCTCAGATTATCATGGGATTCTAATCAGCATTCTTTCCCCTTCCCATTCTGTTTTGGGTCCCTGCTCGATGAAAGGTTGGGTTTTAAAAACAAAGCTAAGAGGCTACTTTCTATGGGCTGTGCTTATGCAAGTTTCCCCAAGGTTCATTTTCATAGGTAATTGGCACTATGTTAGCACATCAATATACTTGTCACTCTGACACAGTAAAAGTTGACCTCTAGATCCATGGATCTCTGGCAAAAAGAGTAGAGTGCACCCTGGGGATCCTCAGATTTCAGCACTGACGTGTATCTACATGATGAAGACAGAATGGTTATGTGCTTAGACCGTTGGTTCTCTGCTTGGGCCTTTCTGATAAGCAGATAGTGCTATTCAATGACATTACCCCAGGATAGTACGGCTGACTCCCAATAGGCTTCTGGCTGATTATTCAGAATTATCATCTTCAATTCACCCTCTCTTACTGATTGATTGATTGATTGATTTCTTCACTCACCCATCCATAGATTCATTCTCTGAATGAGGGCCACATGCTAGCCCTGGGGTCACAGTGAGGTACAAGACTAGCATCAGTCCTGCCTTCAAGGAGACCCTGATCGAGAGGAGAAAACAAAGTGGCCAGGGAGTACACCTGAATATCACAAGTGCTATAGGAAAGGACGTACCTACCAGGCTAAGGGCAAGAGGTGGCATCCGGGAAGGTGCCCTGTGACAGGTGATATCTGATGACAACTAGGAATCAGGTTGACCCATATTTCTTCTCTTTTGCCTCCAAGAGGGACTTCTACCCTCTGGATAGGACATTTGACTCCTCCATGATCTGGTCCCTGTTTCCATCTCTGGCCTCAGTTCTCACATAGCTCATGACAAGCACCATGGTCCAAGCATCCCAAAGACTTGCTTTCTGCTTGGATTCTGACCCCCCTTCTTGCATACAGTGCTTTCTCTCAATAGTTATTGATACCCTGCTCATCTTCAAGCCTCAACTCAATGACGCCACCATGAAGTTTTCCCAGAGTCCTTACATCAGATCTCATTGCTCCTCCTTCTGCCTTCTGTGGACCCTCCTATTTAGATTGTGGGTGACTGTGCCTTGTGTCATCATTCTGTCCATGTTGATCTCCTTAGCAAGGCTACGAATCCCATTACAGGAGGAACCACGTCTTAGTCAAATGGCTGTCCCTCAGTGCTAAGGCTAAGTGAATGTAGGGATGAATCAACCAATAAATTAGTAAGGAGATGAAATAAGTATAGTGTGATTTTGGGCGTAGTCTACATGGTTAAGAAATCTCCTAACGGTGCTTAACAGAAGATTTCACATACATTCTTAGTAAATTTTGCCTACTGCCAATTTAGACAAAGCACATTTTTCCTCCTCTTTGGTTTTGGTGAGCTGAAACTAATAACAGCAAAGCAACAAAGGCGATAACTACCATCTGTTGAGAACTTTGTTAATTCCTTGTCCTATTGATCATATTTAGTCTTTATACTGTCTTTACAATATAGATACCATTATTATCATGCCCATTTTATAGGTGGGGCAACTGAGGCACAGAGAGGTTAAGTCACTTGTCCAAAACCCCAGAACAAGCGAGTTTTAGAGCCGAGGTTTGAGCTGACACTGTCTGGCTCTGGAATCAGAGCTCTTAATGTCCGCTTTGGCCATCTCACTTTCCACACCCTTTCAAGGCTTAACTCCAGCTTGTGCCGAAAGAACTGGCAGATTCCTGGCAGGGTTCATACCCATCCTGTGGCAGCCTCAGCATGGATTCCCATACTCTTTTGCTGATAGGGCTATTGTAAAAGAAAATTGTTTTCAACAGAGACATGCAAGAAAAAGTCCAGTTTATTTGGCTCGAGTCAAGTAATTTCCAGACCTTATTGACAACTGAATTATAGTTCACAGAGCCCCAACTCTGCTCAGGGAAAAGCCTGTGGCCAATGGTCTTTCTCCTCTTGGCCAGCATTTTGCAATGTAGGTAGGGCCAGGCGTTATGATGGAGATTCCGGTTGTGCATATTTCTGAATACGCAGAATTCTGACATCTACAACCCCGCAGTTGAGGCTCGCACCAGCGTGGTAATGTGTCTCAGCGCTGCCAAATAGTTCCTTTGAAAAACGGGTTGGCTGCTAACCCATTTTCTGCTGTTGTGTTTTGAACAAGTGTTTCCCAAAAGTATTTCCTAACAGCACTGAGGGGTTAGGAGAGGAGAGGAGCTAAAACAGAACAGGATTGTAGAATTTACCAGGGAGAAAAAACACAAAATAAACCACCACCACCACCACCACTTGCCTCTACCAAAAAGCCTGGATGACAACACTGGGCTCCTCGCAGTTTGAAACTGGCGCTTCGGAGCTGGTGGCCTCTTTCTGGCAAAAGTGATTGTTGTTTTTCTTTAAGTCGCGAGGATGCTCTCCACTCCTTCGGAGGTTTTCAGCCAGCAACTGTGACTTCCAGAAGATGAAGTTGCACACAGTCCTTACTATCCAGTTCTAGAAGAAGCAAGGTGTGAAGTCGAGGGGGACGGCTGGGTCCCAGGGCTGGAGCTCCCTATTGTGCACGGTGACAGCCCTCTCCCCAGGAGTCTCGCTCAGTCTGATGATGGGGCCCGCTTCTCTTATGACCTTGAGTTGGACAGGCTCAGAGGCATTGGAAGCACAGCTCTTACGATCCCAGTAGCTGTCTCCGACCCTTGCCAACCCGCCGGCGTTGAGCCTGGAGCCGGGTCAGGGTTACCAGCTAGCTCTCCCTGCTCCCCCACGGCTTTCTCTTCCTTCCGTGCTTTGTCTTAAATATACATTTATATTTACACCACAGATATTTTAAATGTATGTTTAGAACATATGTGTTTCAAATACATATTTTTAGAATATGTCTACTTAAAACATACACGAACCATTCAAGCTTTGTATTATTTGTATATAATATATACATGTATGTAGGTACACATATATGTGTATATAGACACATGCATGTACATGAACCATCTTCTCTTTATATAGCTATAAGAATATATATATCTCCAAGTGACTGCTTATGAATAAAAAGAACCATTATATATATACAATTTAACTTTAATTACGTTAAATTTTAATTTTATAGGTAGAATTGTTTTTTAAATCCCATAAATTATATATATTGTTATAGATGATGTATAAAGAGAAGACGGTTCAAGTACATATATGTGTATATGTTTATATATTCTTTCTTGTCCAAACAGTTACACTCACACACACACACACACCCGGGAAAGGCAGCAGACATTCGCCGCCTTTGTGAAATCTCTCACTCGCTTGGCACCTGGGTGGTGTGGAAAGTGTTCTCTCCCCGCCACCTCCTGCTTTCCATACCCTTTCACCCCCATGGAGTTACCACCTTGTTTTTCTCCTTGACAATTTTTCAACAGAGCCTTTTTTTTTTTTTTTTTGCTAAACAAAATTTTAGTGCGTCGTTCAAGAGAAATTCAGTCCGTGTGTTTCAGATTCATTTACAGTTAAGTCATCAGAAGTCGTTTTGCAATCACAGTCTGGCAGGCCCAGGACCTTGGCGGCTTCCTGTCAGGGTGTGCTGTGCTGTCTGGGGCGGAGCATAGCCAGCCAGTGGGCGGAGCGAGTCCAGTCCGCTGGGCTCCCGGCAGGCAGGCGATGGTCACAGCAGCAGCTGGGGGGCGGGGGGGTGCAGGGCTTTACTGACCCAGGGACCATGTTAACTTCTCTGCCAGTAGCTCAAGTGCCCACTTTCCTGATTTAGACTCTCTCTTGGCATCCTGGGCTGTTTCTCTATCTGTGAACAAGAATCCTACCCACATGTAGTGATATTTTTGAGCTTCATTCACTTTACTTTTAAAATGGGGATGAAAATAGTACCTACTTCTCAGTGGCTAAGAAGTACTGGTAAACTAGGGAATGTGCTTAGCGCCCGGCCTAGGAAAAGTTCGGCACCTCAGTGGCTGCTCTCATGGTTCGCGTTACTGCCACTGGGTAGAAAGTTGCCTGTATTGAGAACACCTTCCAGGTGCCAGCTGCCATGCTGGCACTTCCAACCTGGTCCTCTGCCATCTCCTAGCTCTTTCTCTCTCACTGTGCTCAGCCCTTTCTCTTTTTGCACGACATCTTTCCTCTTGATGTTCCCTTGCTGGCTGACAGTCTGTGGGCTCTTCTCCAGGCCTCCTTTTTTCTCCGTCCGATCTCTCCACAGGTACCTCTTCTTCTTTCATTGTAACAACTCCTATGCTGGACTTCCAGCCCCCACTCCTGCCCTGAGGGTCAGACCTGTGGATCCACATTCACTTGTGCGTTGCCCAGGTACCTCTAGCTCAGCAGATTCATGCCCAAGTCAGTTACCTGCCCGTCTGCTGAGTTAAGGTACCTGGGCAATGCACAAGTGAATGTGGATCCACGGGTCTGAACCTCAGGTCGGAAGCAGAGGCCTCCAGCACTGCCCCTTTGGCGTCACCTCGGCAAATGGCAGGGGTGAGCTTTCTGAGACCAGATTAGAATCATGCCACACTCGGGGCTGCCAAATATCTGAAGAGTTACAACTGAACTGCTGAATTTGTCATTCAAGACCTGTGCCACCTGTCCCTAAGTTCGTCATCCACCCTCATCCTCAGTCCCATCCTCTAGCATCGAATACAAGTTTGGGGGTTTCCTACTCCATAACAGCCTGATAACTCCTGCATGAGGTGGGAACTCATCTTCTGAATGATTACACTGGGGCAACATTCCAAATCTGTATGCAATTCAATAAACTCAGGGCTTTGGGGACATAGAGGAGTAGGGTGACCCTCTGTATGCAAATGTCTGCAGCTCTGTAAATCCAGTCTCTACAAAGAACCTCATGCATGTGTTATCACCAGCCATGCAAGTTCAAGTAGGTGTGGGGCGTGACATTCCAGGACTTCAGTGAAGGAAGGGCCGCTAGCTCTGGGCACCTGCGGCAGGCCTTTGACCTGCTCTTCCCTCCCCGACCAGGGTCAGAGCAGAAGAAGAGTGTCCTTGGACTCAGCCGGGTTTTAAAGTGGCCCGTGAGGATTTATGTCTGGAGGCTGATTCGCCAACGTGGGCACCAGCTTTCTGTCCTCTGTGTCACTCTGGAACAGCCACCCCACTTGGGCTCCCCTCCACCTTTTTATACCAAGAGGAAAGAGACTGGGGTCAAGTGCCTTCCATGAGCCTAGCTCTATGACAGTGGCAGCCAACTGTAACCAGAAGCCAGATTGTTGTCCCAGGAAGTGGTGTCCCCTGCTTCAGAATCTAAAACAAAATAGGGTGAGGGTCTCTGAATGCTAGAAAGTGTCTCTGCAAGTTCATCTAGAACAGTGGTCCCCAACCTTTTTTTGGGCCATGGACTGGTTTAATGTCAGAAAATATTTTCACGGACCGGCCTTTAGGGTGGGACGGATAAATGTATCACGTGACCGAGACAAGCGTCAAGAGTGAGTCTTAGACAGATGTAACAGAGAGAATCTGGTCATTTTTTAAAAATTAAACACTGTTCAGACTTAAATATAAATAAAACGAAAATAATGTAAGTTATTTATTCTTTCTCTGCGGACCGGTACCGGTCCACAGCCCGGGGGTTGGGAACCACTGGTCTAGAAGATGCACCCATGAAAGTCATAGCTGTTAGTGAATCAAGGAGAACCAGGCTGGGAGGAAAGGAAGGCCTGGAGGAGAAGAACCTGGCTGATCTTTACGTCTCAGCAGGCAACCTCTAGCTGCTCTGGTGGCTGGTTCAGCTTCTTCCCCTGGATGCCTCCACACGGATACCCCTGAGAGAGCGGACCACGTTCAACTGCCGTTTGTACGAGCTGCTGAGGGATCCCAGACAAGGAGGGATGAACTTGGCCTGGTTGGGCAGGGGGTTGAAGAAGGAGGGGATATTTGTATTAGGTTTCAGAGTGTGACCAGGCATTTTCCGGGAAGAGAAGAGGGAAAATCCTTCCCTGTAAAGACAATAACATGTGCACCATTGTGTTTAAAAGCAAATAAATCGGTCAGCATGACTGGGGCTGAGAGAGGCGTGGGAGGAGATGAGCTCTTATTCCAATGTCTCCAATTGGAAGGTGATGGAAGTGGTTGGTCCCCCTCCTCAGAGGGTGAGGAGCTAGAAGTGATGCAGGCTGAGGTGCCTGGACACTCTCCTTACAGTGTAGACAGGCCAGAGAAGGGTGTAGACAGGCCTGGGAAGGGTGGAGCCACTTTTCCTGCTTCCCGGTCGAGCAGACTTGAACCCTGGCCTTTTCACCCTGGGCCCTTTCGTTTTCTGTCCTCCTCTCTCCCTCTCAGTGACTTCAAGCAGGATTCCTCTGAGTGAATGAACATCTCCAATTCAGAAACCCTTCTGGAAAAAAACAAAAAAAAACCCCAAACCCCAATCAACCCAGAAACCTGGGGAGTGCACTCCTCAAAGCGTGAAGGAGGAAGGCATGCCCGGGCAGGAGCCCTGCTCTTTCCGGCCGGGAGGCTGGGAGGGCTGACCAGAGACAGCTGGGCTCAGCCCGAGGAGACCAGCCCCAGGGCCCGCCGGTGCTGTTGCTTTTCCCTCTCCACGGGGAAAGGCATTTTGGAGCAAATATTTGTCACGAAAGAAAATCTTGGCCGGCTGCAGAAGTCACAGATACTTAAGCGATATGATTTATCACTGATGATGCTTCCTGGGCCAGCCAGCATGTGAGTCAGTGTTTTCCAGGCTGCTCGGGAAGACTCCGTTTGCACGTCAGATGCCTCGCTCTGGAGCTGGGCTGCTGGGACACCAGCAGGGTCTGGGCAGCGCCCTCTGGGTCTTCCCCTGGGCCGCTGGCCCTGCCCGGTCAGGGGGAAGGTGGCCTGGTGGGAGGGAGTGAATGCTGGCTTTTAAGCAAGACGGACCTCGGAGAAGGCCAGCCTCTGGTAAAGCATCGGGCAATGTACCTTGCTTCTCTGGGCCTTGGTTTCCTCATTTGTAGAATTAACACTGAGGTTCTTGAATGGGGCAATTTTGCCCCCAGGGGACACTTAACGATATCTGGAGACGTTTTAGTTGTCACCGAAAGGGGAGTGGGTGGGGACTACTGTCATCTGGTAGGGAGAGGCCAGAGCAGCTACGATGCACAGGGCCACCCTGGGGTGAAGGATGATCTGCCTCGCATGTCAGCCGTGCCAGGGTTGAGACAGTCACCGTCAAAACAATGACACGAGCCTTGGAGTTATTGGGAAGATTAGTGGACTTGTGTGTCCACGCTGCCTGATGCTGAGCGGGGCCCGGGTTAAATGCCGGTTTCAGAAGTGGTGGCTGCCGTCACTTCTCTGGAAAGGCTGCGAGGCCACCAGCCGCTGGGAAGACAGAGGCTGTAGGGCCGCCTCTTGCTAAAGATGCTCCCCCCTTCCTTCTTCCTATTCTTTCCTTCCTCCCTCCCTCCCTCCAACATTTACTGCGCATCTGCTAAGAACTAGAAACTTGGGAGCTGGTAGTGAAGAGAACGGAAATGTCCCTGTCCTCATAAAACTTTTATTCGAGTGGATTTCTCACAAACGAATACATCATACTGTAGCAAACGGTAAAACATGCCTATAAAGAAAACAGAAAGCCTGGGGAGGGGGCGCGGATGGGGGTGGGCGGAGGTGCGGGCCTCCTGGATAAGACCAGAGTCCTGCGAAGTCAGCGTCCTCCTCCTCCGACCGGAGCCCCTCTCCTTCATGGGTGACCCAGCGGATGCTGACGGCGACGCCGGCAGGGGGTAGGGTCACTGGCCAGGTCCTCAGGTGGGGGGCCGCACAAGGAGGTCAGGAAGATAGGCTCTGCCGGCAGGCCCGCCCTGCCGCTGGCTGGGAGGGTGTTTGCAGAAGGAAGGGTGGGGGTTTTTTGTTGATTAGGGTCCATGTGCTAAGGCCCTGGCTTGAAGGGAGCCTGGCTGGGTGCCCGAGGTTGAGCTCTTGGCTCTTGGTCTCCTTGGAGGGGGGATGGGGCTATTTGTGCTCCACCCCAGGGCCTGGCAGCTAACTCGGGCTGCCTGCCACCGGAGAGGCAAGGCGGCTTCCAGCTTCAGGAGGACTGCGTCTGCGAGTGGGCCTTCGCCATGGTCGGTGGGGGAGTCAGAACATGATGAAACATAAACAAAGACAGCACCTTAGGACTACTTTCTTCATAGGTTCCCAAGAGATTTTTTTGACGGAGCTTCTTCTAATGCCCGGAAGACGTAAGGAAGAATCAACAAGGCTGGTGTGTACGGGTGGGGAAGGTGCAGGCATTCGCAGAGAGAGGGGTGAGGGCCATCTCTGACTCCTCAACATTTGTGCCCACGTCTTTGCTGAGTCTCACCTGCCTGGCCAGGACTGGATGGGCCAATGGTACGGTCTCAAAGGAACTATGGGCACAGGAGAGTCCACGGGTCTCTTGTCCATGGTGGTAGCCCGAAGGCCTAGCATAGAGCTCTTCATGCAGCCAGGGTACAATGAACGCAGGGGGTTATGAACTAGTTGGGGAGAACGGACAGGTGACAGGCAGCCGCCCTCTGGGTCATTTGGGTTGGGCCGTTAAGATTATGCGTGGATGACAGTTTGGAGAAGCGGTTTGGAGAGGAGGAGACTCAAGGGCCTGGGCAGGTGGGGAGGGTGTGGAGGCAGGTGCAGGGAGCACCGAGGGTGACCTTTCCCAGACCTGCCATAAGGGTCAGTTAGGGCAGAGATTGAGGGAGGAGCTCTGGATCTGAATGCCAAGATAAAAGGACAATGGGGAGCCATAGAAGGTTCTGAAGTGGAGAGTGAATGAGGACGACGGGACTGTCCTTGGCTCCACACCTTTGCTCACAACGTTCTCCTTGCTCAGGGCACCTGTCCATTTCCACTGTGTCGATTCATGGATCCGTGCAGTCTCCGTTTGGAATCCTAAAGGGCCACACCCAGCGACGTCCTCTCTCACTGCTCTCACCGAGCCTCGGTCAGTAGTACAGAAAATGAGCACGCCCCACGATGAGATGCTCTCTACTGCCCACTCTGTAGTACAGAGATTGCAAAAACGGTGACCTGCAGGCCATACCTGTCTTTCAGGGGGGCTTTGCTTAGACTGCCAGGTGTTTCCACACTTTAGAAATGAATGCTGAAAACTTAAATATTGGATTTTACACCCAGGAGTAGAACTTATATTTGGCTGATCTTGCCATGAGAAGACCTGGCCCCGCAGGGTGTACATTCTCAGAATGGCAAGATGCTGAGGAGCAGCTGCCCGTTAGATGGAGTGTGAGCTCTCCAGCCTTCTCCTGCCCCCACTACTTCCTCGAGTGCCCGCCATGCTGCCCTCATTTGTTTAGCCTGCCTGGCACCTGTAGCCTTTGGAGCCTATGAAATAGAATAGGCATTGGGGTCAGTCAGATGTGGGTACAAATTCTGACTCTGCTACTTGCCAGCAGTGGGGTCAGTTATGAAATAGGATTATAGCCCTCACCTCTTGGAGTTGTTGCGAGGAGTACATACAGTGATGCACTGTGCCTAGCCAAGTATTTGGGTAGTGCAGGCAATTTATAAATGGTAGCTGTCATTTTTATTGTGATTGCTCTAGCCCCTGGATCTGCATTTCAGAGGTTCTGCCTCCATGGAGTCTTCCTGACCTCTCCTGAGATGGGGGTGGTTGGTGCCTTGCATAGCTCTAGAGCTCTGGGTGTGAGAGCCCTTCTATACTGATTCATGGATCACGTTCACGGTGGGACCCTCTGCCCCTGCCTGTACCCAGCTTCTCATCAATGCCACTTCCTTGATCCCATTTTGCATCTCTCCCTGCTCCATCCTCCTGCTCCTACGGCGGGGCCTGGGCCATTGCTGCTCGGGTCAGTCTCCCTCCCCAGACTCGGAATGGTGTCGGGCAGCACTCCATTGGCGAAGTCTGGAAGCTGAAGGTTGGCCAACATGGAGAGCCACGTTCCCCGTCCCTCAGAGGCAGGGGCTGTGGAGGGAGAGCCTTGTGGTCAGGCAGAGGTGGTTCTAGTCCTGACACTGTCCCTTCCTACCCTCGGGACCTTGGTCATCTTGTGTAGCATTTCTGAGCCTCAGTTCTGCAGAGTGTCCGCAAAGTGGGGCTAAGTAGACCTACTATGCAAGGTTAGCATGAGAATTAGAAGAGATAATACAGCGGCAAACTGCTCGGGAGTCTGGTATGTTGTCTAATCATTTATCATTCGGGAGCTCTTGGTGCACGGTCACAAACCTGAAGGGCTCCAGCACTCAGGGAGCCCTGGCGGCACACCGGCATCTTCCTCTGCACCGGGAGGGTTAGGTGCCCTTCCCTCTGCACCGGGAGGGTTAGGTGCATCTTCCTCTGCACCGGGAGGGTTAGGTGCCCTTCCCTCTGCACCGGGAGGGTGAGGTGCATCTCCCTCTGCACCGGGAGGGTTAGGTGCCCTTCCCTCTGCACCGGGAGGGTTAGGTGCCCTTCCCTCTGCACCGGGAGGGTTAGGTGCATCTTCCTCTGCACCGGGAGGATGAGGTGCATCTTCCTCTGCACCGGGAGGGTTAGGTGCATCTTCCTCTGCACCGGGAGGGTTAGGTGCATCTCCCTCTGCACCGGGAGGGTTAGGTGCCCTTCCCTCTGCACCGGGAGGGTTAGGTGCATCTTCCTCTGCACCGGGAGGGTTAGGTGCATCTTCCTCTGCACCGGGAGGGTGAGGTGCATCTCCCTCTGCACCGGGAGGGTTAGGTGCCCTTCCCTCTGCACCGGGAGGGTGAGGTGCATCTTCCTCTGCACCGGGAGGGTTAGGTGCATCTTCCTCTGCACCGGGAGGGTTAGGTGCCCTTCCCTCTGCACCGGGAGGGTGAGGTGCATCTTCCTCTGCACCGGGAGGGTTAGGTGCATCTTCCTCTGCACCGGGAGGGTTAGGTGCCCTTCCCTCTGCACTGGGAGGGTTAGGTGCATCTTCCTCTGCACCGGGAGGATGAGGTGCATCTTCCTCTGCACCGGGAGGGTTAGGTGCCCTTCCCTCTGCACCGGGAGGGTGAGGTGCATCTTCCTCTGCACCGGGAGGGTTAGGTGCATCTTCCTCTGCACCGGGAGGGTTAGGTGCCCTTCCCTCTGCACTGGGAGGGTTAGGTGCATCTTCCTCTGCACCGGGAGGATGAGGTGCATCTTCCTCTGCACCGGGAGGGTTAGGTGCCCTTCCCTCTGCACCGGGAGGGTTAGGTGCATCTTCCTCTGCACCGGGAGGGTTAGGTGCCCTTCCCTCTTCACCGGGAGGGTGAGGTGCCCTTCCCTCTGCACCGGGAGGGATAGGTGCATCTTCCTCTGCACTGGGAGGGTTAGGTGCATCTTCCTCTGCACCGGGAGGGTTAGGTGCCCTTCCCTCTGCACCGGGAGGGTTAGGTGCCCTTCCCTCTGCACCGGGAGGGTTAGGTGCCCTTCCCTCTGCACCGGGAGGGTTAGGTGCATCTTCCTCTGCACCGGGAGGGTTAGGTGCCCTTCCCTCTGCACCGGGAGGGTTAGGTGCATCTTCCTCTGCACCGGGAGGGTTAGGTGCATCTCCCTCTGCACCGGGAGGGTTAGGTGCATCTCCCTCTGCACCGGGAGGGTTAGGTGCCCTTCCCTCTGCACCGGGAGGGTTTGGTGCATCTTCCTCTGCACCGGGAGGGTTAGGTGCATCTCCCTCTGCACCGGGAGGGTTAGGTGCATCTTCCTCTGCACCGGGAGGGTTAGGTGCCCTTCCCTCTGCACCGGGAGGGTTAGGTGCCCTTCCCTCTGCACCGGGAGGGTTAGGTGCCCTTCCCTCTGCACCGGGAGGGTTAGGTGCCCTTCCCTCTGCACCGGGAGGGTTAGGTGCCCTTCCCTCTGCACCGGGAGGGTTAGGTGCATCTCCCTCTGCACCGGGAGGGTTAGGTGCCCTTCCCTCTGCACCGGGAGGGTTAGGTGCATCTCCCTCTGCACCGGGAGGGTTAGGTGCATCTCCCTCTGCACCGGGAGGGTTAGGTGCCCTTCCCTCTGCACCGGGAGGGTTAGGTGCCCTTCCCTCTGCACCGGGAGGGTGAGGTGCATCTCCCTCTGCACCGGGAGGGTTAGGTGCATCTCCCTCTGCACCGGGAGGGTTAGGTGCATCTTCCTCCGCACCGGGAGGGTTAGGTGCCCTTCCCTCTGCACCGGGAGGGTTAGGTGCCCTTCCCTCTGCACCGGGAGGGTTAGGTGCCCTTCCCTCTGCACCGGGAGAGTTAGGTGCCCTTCCCTCTGCACCGGGAGGGTTAGGTGCATCTCCCTCTGCACCGGGAGAGTTAGGTGCCCTTCCCTCTGCACCGGGAGGGTTAGGTGCCCTTCCCTCTGCACCGGGAGAGTTAGGTGCCCTTCCCTCTGCACCAGGAGGGTTAGGTGCCCTTCCCTCTGCACCGGGAGGGTTAGGTGCATCTTCCTCTGCACCGGGAGGGTTAGGTGCCCTTCCCTCTGCACCGGGAGAGTTAGGTGCCCTTCCCTCTGCACCGGGAGGGTTAGGTGCATCTCCCTCTGCACCGGGAGGGTTAGGTGCATCTTCCTCTGCACCGGGAGGGTTAGGTGCATCTTCCTCTGCACCGGGAGGGTTAGGTGCATCTCCCTCTGCACCGGGAGGGTTAGGTGCCCTTCCCTCTGCACCGGGAGGGTTAGGTGCATCTCCCTCTGCACCGGGAGGGTTAGGTGCCCTTCCCCAGGGCACAAGGAGGGACTTGGGCTGAAGTCTCAGCTCTGCCCAGATGGAGAACAGAACAGGGCCAGGAGACATGGCAGAGAATAGGCTCATGGTTTATCAGGAGGGGTTTTTCTCTCCAGAGGAGCCACAGGCAGCCAAGGCTGGTGGGGAGCCTTCCCTGTGCGTTCTGAAGGTAAACAAGACTTATTCCTCAGAACCCTGCACACAGCCCGAAGCCTGCCACCCCTTCCCTGGAGGCCAGCGAGGCCGGGAAAACAAGCACGGTTTGGCTTTGGACGTGTCTGTACTTGGTAGGACCCTGCCCTGCCACCTTCTCGGAGCCTGGCGGGGGACACGGGCGATGTTTGTCGGGAAATATCCTGGCAGCAGGCGTGCGCCCAGAGTGCTGCGGAAAGGCCCTCGGACTTTTAGGAAATCCCTGGGACAGAAACTGGTGTGTTCCAGCAAGTGTTTTGCATTTTTAGTCTTTCTGTTTCACAGGAAAGCCATGCTGTCGGATTTTCTGCGGCAGTTTCCTTCTCCTCCTAATGCACGCTGGAACGCTGGGGGGGGGGGGGGGGGGAGGGGTGCCGCACGGGCGTGGAATCCGGGCTTGGCCCGAGATCTTCGGGAACGTGTGAGGCAAGAACACAGAGTGGGTTTAAAGTTCCAACAGACTGCCAAGTGTCAGGCAGTCATCCTACTGATATTAATACAGATACGAGAATGATTAGGATGATAATAGCATGTATTGTGCGCTTACTATGTCCCGGCATGGTGCCAATCTTCTTCAGGCACTTTCTCTTTTAATTCATGCCCATTGTAGAGGTGGGAACACTGAGGACCCAAGAGGTCAATCAAAGTGGTCCTCAAATAACGGAGTTGCATGTTCATCGGGTCTGACCTTTGAGCGTATGCCTTAACCACCAAGCTTTAACTGCTTGTATGGCTCAACCGTTCAGTGAGGAGGGGCAATAATGCTGCTATTTCCTATTTTGAGGTTCAAAGAAATGCAGTAATGCACCCGAGTTATCCAGGGAACGCTTCGCAGCAGCGGGACGCCAGTGACTTTGACTCGAGCCAGCGGGGAAGCGGCAGCAGGGAAGGCAGGTCACACTGCACGGGAACTGCAGCAGGAGCTGTGTGAGCACTTGGGTCAGCTCCTCGCTCTAAGGCTTTCCAGTGGCTCCTGTTTGCCTAGGGCAACAAATAACTGTTTGGCTTGGCCTTGCAGCTTTCCACAGTGCAATGTCGTCTCTGCACTCACCCCTGTCATCAGCATGTCATGCCCACACTCCAGCCTCACACCAAGGGTGATGCTGTCCCTGGATTCCCCGTGGCAGGCTTAGGAGCCACACCGCACATCGCGGGGCCTGCTGTCGTGCCTATTCCCTGCACACGTGCACACACTCCGCAGAGAGGTCCACAGGGAACTTGACCCCTCCAGGCCGGAGACTACCCAAGTCATGTGTTGCCCTTCACGCTGTTCCCAGCACAGAGCCTGGCCCAGAGCACACACGGTGTACGTATTTGACGAACAAATAAATGAGTGAATCCGTGAGTGAGCGTGTGTGAGTGGATGGATGAGTATGAATCAGCCCTCCCCTCCGACACCATTTCCAATTACTGAACTTGGCCAGGCGGGGCCTTTGCTCTCTGCAGGCTCAGATTCTGGGAAGGTGGGTGAGGGGAGTGAGGGTGAGGACTGAATTCTTCCTCTGAGGCCTTTGTTTCCTCTTAGAAAGGTAACTAAGAAAATTTGCATCCTGATTTCCCATTCACAAATCACACTAGCAGGCACTACCTCATTTCCCTTCATTTTGAGAAAGAAGGTGAGGTAAGCTGTGTCAGCACCAGGCTCTGAGCAGGTGCTGGGCAAATGTGAGGTTCCTCTTCCTTCTGGCTCAGGACACCCACGTGATGTGGTGTTGAGGATGATAAGTGAGGTGCAACCCCAGCCTTGGAGTTAGGTGGGTTTTGGTCCATGTTCTGAGAGACACCCCGTGTTTCATGGTTTTGAGAGAAAGAAATGGACATATGCCCACAGAATAGAAGTGTGTTCAGGAGGAGGATGAGCTGCACCCCAGACAAAGGAACAGTATGCTCCCTAGCACACAGGAGCACAAAGAACATGTACACTTGTACATTTGTATCAGTTTTTGCTGTATAACAAATCAAACCAAATCTTAGTGCCTTAAAACAACTAGCATTTATTATTTAAAAAAAATGATTTTGTGGGTTGGCTGAGTGATTCTTGTGTTCTGAGCCAGCTTAGCTGTAGCTGGATGGTCTACGATACTGTGATCACATGTCTGGGGCATCAGCTGGGATCGCTTTTCATGTGGGTCTTCTCCTCGAGAGTCTAGCTGAGTCTTGTAATAATGGTGGCAGACAGGGTCAGCAGCAAGAATGGGCAAGTACAAGGCACAGCACTTCTCAAGCCTTTGCTTGCTTCACATTTTCTAATGTCCCAAAGATAGTAACATGGCCAACTGAGATTTACAGGGTAGAGAAATCAGCTCCACTTGTTAATGAAAAGAGCTGCAAGTTATACTGCAGGAACAAGGAGGATTTGTGGGACATCTGGTGATCTTGGTGCGTACGACTGGTGGTGGAGGAGAGGAAACTAAAGAGATAGATGCACATTCGAACGGGTATAGAGTGCCAAGTAAATAGGTTTCGACTTTATTCTGTAAGTGATAGGAGTGAGTACAGGGCCAGCTTTGCGTGTAGAAAGCACATTCTCGTGGCTCTATTGGAAAGAGGTAAGATTCAAAGCAAAGAGTCCAGTAGGTCATCCATAGTTCAGGAACAGGGAGCCAAGATCTGAACTAAGACCATGTCACTGAGCTCCTTGAAGGTCAGGTGACAACTTGCTCATGTGTCTTGCCTCGGTGTCCAGCACAGGACCTGGTCTAGAGAACGTGGTCAGTGGTTACTCGGTGCATGTTGGAGGGGACCGGAGACTGCTGGCAGATCCGTTAGAGTGGGACCCCTAGGGCTTTCCCACTAAGCAGCCTCAGACAGGAAGAAGGGTGAGGTGGGCGAGCAGTCAGCGAGTGACTCATTTCAGCCAAGGGGGACAGGCTGGGTGCAAAGTCAAAAACTGCTCACAAACATTTGGGACCCAGGCCTCTCTGTCCATTTTCTGTCATTTCCTTCAAGCTAGGGAGGCCTCCTGAGTTGGCCCTGGGTAACTCGCTTCATTTGCTAGGACCTCGCTTTCCAAATTTTGTAAAAGGGAGAGGGTAACTCCAAGCGCCAGGCAGTGCCAAGAGTGTGGTTTGAGGAGAAACTGTGAGAAAACCCCACCTGAAGGGCAGCCATTCCCAATGCCCGCTCATCACGCCTGAGGGCCACTGGGCACACCTTCCCATGGCAAGGGCGCTGGGTGTGATGGAGCGGGCACTTTATTTCCCTGCAGAAGCTTTCCACCGGGAGCTTCCTGGCAGAAAAGCTGTGGCCGTTCCGCATTTCCAAGGACGTTAGTGTCTCCCTCATGAGATCATCGACCTAATGTCCTGGTGATGTCAAGTGCTATTATGCCCATTTCCCAGATAATGGAGGTCCCATCAGGAGGTGGGAGTGATTGGCAGGGGAAATGTTGGCAGAAGCTAGGACAGACCGCAGAGAGGCGATTCCTGCCCTCAAGGTCATGGCCCTTCTCCAGGGTAAGCTCTGATCCAGGCTTCCTGGGGGGTTTACTCAACTCCAGCACCAACCAGCTTCTCAGAGTCTTTTCTCTCCAACGGCCATCATTGTGTAAAGAGTGGAAAAGCATATGTTCCAATTAGTGAAAAAGATGTTCCATAAAAGGGATGTATATGAGATCAAAAGGGTTTATAACTGGGACAGGCCTTCGAGCTTTGGATGCTGTGTTTTTCTGGCGTGTGCTGTAATTAATACATACGTTGAGTATTATACATAATGTGCGTATTAGTGACCCAATGCACAATTCATATGTTAATAATATTAATTGCATATTACCTAGGCTGCTTAATGAACATTACATAGGGTTTTAATGAGTGTAGTTATTATAATTGAATTCAATTAAATTCCTGCTATGCATATGAAGTCAATAGAATAGCTGTACCCCAAAGGGTCCATGCTAAAGGAAACAGGTGTTTATAGTCAGGACAGCTTGTAAGCTGGAGTAAGGGCACAGGAGACTCCAAGGGCCTGGGGTGACGTGCTTGGCTGGGCCATCCGTGGGGCCCAGATGGTGGCCCACAAAGCAGGGTAAACAGCAGGCAGTGCCTGCACAGAGAGGGGCTCTCCCTCTGCCCTTCTGCTGTGGGTTTGGGACAGGGCACAGGCCTGGAGCCCTGAAGCCAGCCACGCCTACGCTGTAACAGGACACTTTCCTCCTGGCTGACCCAAAGCTGGAGGGTGGTTGCATCACTTCCTCTGGCACCAGGGAGCCCACATGACTCAGGCATCTGGGCTGGCCAGGGGTACTGGCACAGGAGGCCCCGGGCTCTGAGTCGCTTCTTTTCTCTAGAATCTGTGTCTGGAGTGGATGGGCAAGGCTGATGTAGCAGCTGCCGCTGTTACTGCTGTTCCGGTAGGCTCAGCGCTCACACCCTCCAGAAGGGGCAGCCCTGTGTGCTCAGAACCAGGGAATGAAGAGGCATCACATTCCGGAAACTCACCTTCCTAGGGAAAGGGAGAGAAAGGTGACTCAGACACATGCATCTGCTGTGCCCTGGGCACTGTAGGTGCCAGTCTTTGATTTTCATAGGCAGGAGGCAGGATGTTCCTGTTGGTTGAAGTGATTCTAGTCCTAAAACAGAATTTCCCCCTCTGTGTCTTACATACACAGCTCTTTGAAGGCGAGACCAGGATGTAAGCCCAGGACTGTCTTACTCCAAAGGTCCCAGCATCCAGTCACCCCCAGCTGTCTCAGTGCAGCTTTGTAGTTCTGTTTTCTTTCTTCTTTTTTTTAAATTTACTTTTAAAAATCTTTAATATTTATTTATTTATTTATTTATTTATTTATTTATTTATTTATTTATTTATTACAGGGACAGAGAGAGAGGGCCAGACAGGGCCAGACAGATAGGAACGGAGAGATGAGAAGCATCAATTATCAGTTTTTCGTTGCGACACCTTAGTTGTTTATTGATTGCTTTCTCATATGTGCCTTGACTGTGGGCCTTCAGCAGATGGAGTAACCCCTTGCTCAAGCCAGTGACCTTGGGTCCAAGATGATGAGCTTTTTGCTCAAACCAGATGAGCCCGCGCTCAAGCTGGCAACCTCGGAGTCTGAACCTGGGTCCTTCTGCATCCCAGTCCGACGCTCTATCCACTATGCTACCACCTGATCTGGCAAAAATTTTTAATATTTAATGATTAAAAATTTTTAATTGAAATAAGTGACACATAAAATATTAGTTTCAGTTGTGTATCATAGTGGTTCAAAATTTGCATATATTGCAGAACGAACGATCACCACAATAAGTGTAGTTAACATGTCACCAGACATAGTTATAAAATTTTTTTGTGATGAGAACTTTTAAGATTTGCTCTCTTAGCAACTTGCAAATATACAGTACAGTATTGTTGACTATAATCACCATGTTGTACATCCCTGGGACTTGTTTATTTTGTAACTGGAAGTTTGTACCTTTTGACCCCCTTCACCCATTCCACACACACCCCCAACATTGGCTTCTAGCAACCAATAATCTGTTCTCTGTATCTAATGGCTCTTTATAATTTTATTTTTATTTATTAATTATTTTTTTAGATTCCATAAATAAGTGTTAATACAGTATTTGTCTTTCTCTGTCTGACTTATTCACTTAGTGTTATGCCTTCAAGGTCAATTCATACTATTGCAAATGGCAGGGTTTCTTCCTTTTAATCATCGAATAATATTCCATTATATATATGTGTGTGTATATGTATGTGTGTATATGTGTCATATTTTCTTTGTTCATCTATTAGTATTGTGGTCCTATTTTCTTATTTTGTAACAGAGACAGAGAGAGAGAGAAGAGAGAGGGATAGATAGGGACAGAGAGACAGGAAGGGAGAGAGATGAGAAGCATCAATTCTTCATTGCGGCTCCTTGGTTGTTCACTGATTGCTTTCTCATATGTGCCTTGACTGGGGGGCTACAGCAGACTGAGTGACCTCTTGCTCAAGCCAGTGACCTTTGGGCTCAAGCTAGCGACCATGGGGTCATGTTTATGATCCCACACTCAAGCCAGCGACCCTGCGCTCAAGCTGGTGAGCCCATGCTCAACCCAGATGAGCCTGCGCTCAAGCCGGCGACCTTGGGGTTTCAAACCTGGGTCCTCTGCATCCCAATCCGATGCTCTGTCTACTGCACCACCACCTGGTCAGGCAGCCCCATTTTCTTTCTTTTTTATTATGTATTGGTTCTGGGTACACAGCTTAGTGGTTAGACAATCATATGCTTTACATCAGTGTTTTTCAGCTGCCAGTCCACCAGGATTTTCACATGGTCCACAAAAGATAATAGACTTTATACAACATCAGGGTGGTTAATTCTTTCGTGGATTGCACAGACCAGCGTGAAATTTCTGTTGTACCAGTACCAGTCTGTGGACCAGCGGTTGGAAACCACTGCTTTTCATAGTATTCCCCTCAATATTTCTAGTATCCCAACTGACACTATACATAGTTATTATAATATTATCGACTACATTTCCTATGCTTTACTTACATTATTGTGACTATCTTATAGCTTCTTAGTCCCTTCACCTCTTTCGCCCAGCATCCTAAGCCCCCCTCCCCTCTGGCACCCACCAGTTCTCGCTCTGCTTCTATGAGTCTGTTTTATTCTTGTTTGTTTCACTTATTTTGTCCTTTAGATTCCACATGCAAGTGAAACCATATGGTATTTGTCTGTCTCTGACCGACTTAAATAACCTCTAGATCTATCCATACTCTCACAAATGGTAAGATTTCATTCTTTTTTTAATGGCCAAGTAATATTTCATTGTACAGTGTGTCCGTAAAGTCATGGTGCACTTTTGACCAGTCACAGGAAAGCAACAAAAGACGATAGAAATGTGAAATCTGCACCAAATAAAAGGAAAACCCTCCCAGTTTTCATACCTGTTCAGTGCAGTTCGATGTGGGCTCACGCACAGATTTTTTAGGGCTCCTGAGGTAGCTATCCCGTATAGCCTCTACAGACTCGTCACTGACTGATGGCCTACCAGAACGGGGTTTCTCCACCAAACTGCTGGTTTCCTTCAATGCTTATCCCACCGAGTAATGTTATTCCTATGTGGTGGCGCTTCGTTATAAACGTGCCAATATTCACGTTGCACTTTGGTCACGGATTCAAATTTAGTGAGCCACAGAACACACTGAACTTTCCTCTGTACTGTCCATATCTCGACTGGCATGGCCGTGGGCTGCTCCGTTGTATACATGGTGTTACGTCATCATCTGCAAATGCGCACATGCTGCCACATCATCCTACAGAAACTGGGAGGGTTTTCCTTTTATTTGGTGCAGATTTCACATTTTTATTGTCTTTTGTTGCTTTCCTGTGACCGGTCAAAAGTGCACCATGACTTTACGGACACACTGTATGTATATATGCATCACTCGTCTACTGATGGGCACTTGAGTTGTTTTTATAATCTGGCTATTACAAGTAATGCTGCAACGAACATTGGGCTGTATATATTCTTTCAAATTAGTGTTTTGGGTTTCTTTAGATAAATCCCCAGAAGTGAAATCACTGGGTTGTAAGGTAGGTTCATTGGTGCAATAGTAAATGGGAGTGTTTTCTTAGTTTCCTTTTCTGATAGTTTATTATTGGTGCATAAAAATGAAACTAGCCTGATTGGTGGTGGCACAATGGATAGAGCATCAACTTGGAATGCTGAGGTCCCAGGTTCAAAGCCCTGAAGTCACTGGCTTGAGCATGGGCTCATCCAGTTTGAACACAGGCTCACCAGCTTGAGTGCAGGGTCACCAGCTTGAGCATGGGATCATTGACCTGATCCATGGTTGCTGGCTTGAACCCAAGGTTGCTGACTTGAGTCCAAGGTCACTGGCTTGAACAAGGGATCACTGGATCAGCTAAAGCCACTCCATCAAGGCACATATGAGAAGAAATCAATAAATAACTGAAGTGCTGCAAATCTGAGTTGGTCATCTCAGTCTCTTCTTGTTCTCTCTTTCTCTCTCTCACAAAAAAAAGGAAGAAAGAAAAAAAAGAAAGAAAGAAAGGAAGGAAGAAATAAAAGAAAAAGAAAGAAAGAAAAAGAAATGAAGGAAGGAAAGAAAGAAAAAAAGGAAGAAAGAAAAAATAAAATGACTTTTGGATATTTATTTTGAATCCTACAACTTACTGAATTTATTTATCAGTTTTAGCAGGCATTTTTTGTGGAATTTAGGGTTCTCTATATATAGTATCATGTCATGTGAAAATAATGTTTTACTTCTTTCTTTCCAATTTTGATGCATTTTATTTCTTCTTGTCTTATTCATGTGACGAGGACTTCCAGTACTATGTTGAATAAGAGTGGTGAAAGTAGACACACCTGTTTTGTTCCTGATCTTAAAGGTATAATGTTGGCTGTGGATTTGTCGCATGCAACCTTTATTACATTGATGTATGTTCTTTTTACAGTGGTACCTTGAGATATGAACAGACTAACATACAATTTTTGTTTGTTTGTTTGTTTGTTTTTTGTATTTTTCTGAACCTGGAAACGGGGAGAGACAGTCAGACAGACTCCCGCATGCGCCCGACCGAGATCCACCCGGCACGCCCACCAGGAGCGATGCTCTGCCCACCAAGGGGCAATGCTCTGCCCCTTTAGGGCGTCGCTCTGCCATGGCCAGAGCCACTCCAGCGCCTGGGGCAGAGGCTAAGGAGCCATCCCCAGCACCGGGGCCATCTTTGCTCCAATGGAGCCTTGGCTGCGGGAGGGGAAGAGAGAGACAGAGAGGAAGGGGGGGGGTGGAGAAGCAAATGGGCGCTTCTCCTATGTGCCCTGGCCGGGAATCGAACCCAGGTTCCCCACACGCCAGGCCAATGCTCTACCGCTGAGCTAACTGGCCAGGGCCCAATTTTTGTTTTTAAGATACGAGCTGCGACTTGGTCCGTATTTTTTTCGAGATCCAAGCGAAATTCCGAGATACGAGTCGTGATTAGGGAAGCTGCCACTAGTTGGCACATTGATGTACGGGTTTAGTATCAGCAGTTTGATATAAGCATTGACTTGACTTACGAGCTCGGTTACAGAATGAATTAAATTCGTATCTCAAGGTACCGCTCTGTTCCCATTTTGCTGAGAGTTTTTATCATAAATGGGTGCTGGTTTTATTAAATGCTTTTTCTGCATCTATTGATATGATCATGTGGTTTTTATCCTTTGTTTTGTTTATGTCATGTACCATGTTAATTGATCTGTGAATATTCTTCCAAACTTGCATCCCAGAATGAATCCCACTTGATCATGGTGTATAATCTTAATGTATTGCTGGATCCAGTTTGCTATTATTCTGTTGGGGGGTTTTTGCACCTGTGTTTACGAGGGATATTGACCTATAATTTTCTTTCTTTGCGATGTCATTATCTGGTTTTGGAATTAAGATGATGCTGATCTCAAAAATGAGCTTGAGAGTCTCCTCTCCTCCTGAATTCTTTGGAATAATTTGAGAAGGATAGATGTTAGTTCTTTTGACTGTTTGATAAAATTCAGCTGTGAGGTCCAGGACTTTTGTTTGCTGGGAGTTTTTTGTTTACCGCTTTGATTTCCTTAATTGTAATTGGTCTGCTCAGATTTTCTGATTCTTCCTGATTCAGTTGTGGAAGATTGTATGTTTGTAGGAATTTATCCATTTTGTCCAGGTTGTGCAATTGCTTGATATATAATTGTTCATAATATTTTCTTATAATCCTTTGTGTTTCTGTGGTGTCAGTTGTTACTTCTCTTTTATTTTTTATTTTATTTATATTGGTCCTTTATTATTTTTTTTCCTTGATGAGTTGGATTAAAGCTTTGTCAATCCTGTTTATCTTCCCAAAGAACCAGCTCTTGGTTTCATTGATATTTTGTATTATCATTATTTAGTTTCTATATGGTCCTGAACTCTATGCTAAGATAACATTGAAAAGAAAAGTTTGGTGCAGACAGAAGGATAGAGAAGAAAGGAAAGAAGGAAAAGGGATAATATATGTATATATATTTTTTAATCACAGAGAAAGAATTTCATTTTTTTTTTTCAGTAGAAGTTCTTGCAAAGTATAGATTTGCATGTCTCCTCTCCTGCCCTTCTCTTTCCACTCTCATTGACCACCAATTTGCTAATGTTAGGCTGGCCAGGAATATACTTTCTATTTAGGAAGCAAACGCAGCCAGATTTGGGCCCAGGCCTTGGGACTGACTCACTTTTGCTGGGATGACACATTCACTGCACATGTTTCACAATTTTCAGAAACACCAGATTTATTTCTGTCAGTACCCAGAGCCTCACATCGCTGTCCACCTAAGGCCACACACTGAGGTGTGCTATTTTTTTTTCTCCATGGGATTTAAATGGATGGGAAGACTTCCCGTGCCTGAAACATCACCCTTGTTTGTAAGGAGAGAAAGTCTGGCCAAGAATCGCAGTGTTTTTAACCAGAATTTGGCTGGCTTTCAATAGCCACCATGCCAAGGCGGTACTAGCCAGAGGGATGGCTGTGAATGTGGTGGTGGTGCGGTGGGGGTTGAGACTAGGAACTTACTGCAAACAGCAGAGAGAGGAGGAGAGAATTGAGCATTGATGAAGTCTGATGTGGAGGGAAGGAGGAGGAAGAGAGGGAATTTAAAAAGAGAAAAGTGGAAAGGGAAGGATCAGGAGAGAGGAGGGAGAGGTGAACTCATTTTAACTAGTCAACTACTGTGCTGGTGCCAAGCAATGTTTGGGGTGCTTCTACTCACCACCTCGTTGAATTCTTATAACTGCTTTGTGGGTAAGTATTACTAATCCTCATTATTATCAATTAGGAAGTAGAGAATCAGGAAGTTGAAATGCCATGCCATAGTTTATACTGATTGTCTAGATCAGAGTAAGGACTTCGGTCCCCGGCTCTCTAACTCCTCCAAGCCTGGAAGACTCTGCTGGTGATCAGAGAACTTGACGGGAGGCCTTGGGGATCTGGATGGCCTGTGACTGTCATCTCTAAGGGGGTTGTTTACATACTTAGACATTAAGTGCTTAAGACTCGAAGGGCCTGCCACAGACACAAAGCTCGGGATTCAGAGCTATCTGGAAACTTTCTCCAGAGTAAACAAAAACAACCACTTCAACTCTTTTTTGCCAACAAATCTCTCTCCAAAAAAGAAAAGGAAAGGGAAAGTGATGCTATTTTTCCCCCTCCAAAGTAAAGGTTACAACAACATTTTCTTTGAGCTGATGCGAGAGCAGCCAGCAGACGGTTCTCTGGTAACCATCTCCATGTGTCCGTGTGGAAAGTACCTTGCAGTGACTAAGCATGAGTCGAGGCGATTCACTTGTCACTCTGCTTGGGGACTTTGGTCTTGTCCTGGCTGCCGCACAGTGTGTTCCTCGGCTTCAAACCCAGGCTGCCCTGTGCCTTATATGTACACACACACACACACACACACACACACGCACACACACACGCACACATATGCATATATGTCTCATTTTCTTTCTGCATTCATCTATCTATGTTGGGGTCCTATTTTCAAAGGCACTCTAGAAATCTGTGCGAAGATAACAACAGAAGGATAAACTTGGTGCAGGCAGCAGGATAGAGAGGGAAGGACCGAAGGAAAAAGAATCATTTTTTTTTCTAAATCACAGATAGAAAACTTTGCTTTTCCAGATATATACCCCCTGAGGGCACAGGTAGCTGAGAGTGTCCCCCTTTCTTGGCTCGCAGGGTGGGGTCCATGGGGAGGAGGTGGAGAGCTCTCACTGGACCCTTAGCAGGCCTTCTAGGAGGTCTTAGCGGCTCACTTCCTGGGCAGCTGGGGAGCTGGGAGTCTGAGGCAGTGTTTGAAATGAAAGAAAGCTAATTTACTGAGAATTCAGGATGTGCTGGGAGTTTTCTCTTAGCTTGTCTCAACTTCCCTCCCAGTAATCCAAGGAGGCGCTTGTTGATTTTCTTATTCGTTGGAACTGAGGACCGCACAGGCAAAGGGGCCTGAGAGGTCACACCCACGTGGCCCGAGAACTCAGGACTGGATAAGGGAGTGTGACATCAGGGAAGCAGGAGTATTTATTGTGGCACAGGAGGGCCCCAATGGGACCAGTCTGTTCCCAGGGTCATTCTGCTTTTTAATTCTTTTTAAAACTAAACTTTTTTTATTAAAATCACATTATCTTAGCCCCTTTAGGGTGCTCTACAGAAACACCACAGACAGGCTGGCTCATAAACAACAGAAATTTATTTCTCACAGTTCCAGAGGCTGGAAGTTCAAGGTCGGGGTGCCGACAGATCCCGTGTCTGATGGGAACCCACTGCTTGGTTCATAGACAGCTGTCTTTTCCCTGTGTCCTCTCACGGAAGAAGAGGAGAGGGAGCTCTCCGGGGCTTTTCTGATAAAGGCACTAATCCCAGTCACCTCTCAAAGGCTCCACCTCCAAATATCATCCTCATGTGAAATTTGGGGGACAAAAATTAAGTGTTTATCAGTCTATACACAGGTACATACAGAAAAGGGCACATATCATGAGTATATAGCTTAATATAGTTTCACAGACTGAATATAGCCTGTCACCAATAACCAGATCAAGAACCAGAACGTCACCTGTGGTGGCTTGTCTTCGTTATGGCTGCCATCAATTCTGTACCTCTGTGTATATCGTGTCCTTTCTGCACAGAAGTGGGATCTTTTCCGCTCCTCCCCTGGAATCTGGACTGGCTTTAGTGACTTCTGTGACCAATAGAATGAAATGGGAATGACGCTAAGTCTGGGTCATGAGGAGCCTTGTGGTTTGCCCCTGGGGCTCTCAGAAACTCTCTGGGAACCCTAACCAGCATGTAAGACATCCAGCTACCTTGACACTGCCATGTCGGGGAGGCCGCGGATAGACACTCCTGCAAATAGTCCCAGGGGAGCCCAGGCTTTGGTGATTCCTGCCAAGACACGACACTTGTAAGGGTGGCTTTTCCGGTCCCGTAGACCAGTCTACTGAGCGACTCCCACCAAAACCAGATGGGGCAAAGAACTCCCCAGCTGAGCCCTGCCCAAACGCCTGGCCCATAAACTCATGAGGTACAAAAAAAATAGTCATTGCTTTAGGCCCCTAATTTGGGGGTTAATTGATTAGGCAACCATAGATAATCAAACATTACCAACCACCAAAGAATCCCCTGGTGATCCTTTCAGTCACAATGCTCCCTCCAAGGGTGCCCATTCTCCTGACTTCCTGGACTAGAGATTTGTTCTGTTCGCATGATATCAGTGGACTCATACAATATGCCCTTTTTTTGGTGTCTGGTCTCTTTGGCTCAGTATTAGACTTATGTCATTCTTCCCTGATGTTGCTTGTAGCCACGGGTCATCATTCCCATTGCTGTGTTCCATTGTGTGAGTGCACTTAGGTAGCCATTCTGTTGTTCCCAGCTTCGCACTATTATAAATAGCACTGCTATGGGCATCCAGTGGTGCACCGCTGGTGGATACACACCCAGGGGAGGGGCTGCGGGGCACTAAGGTGCTTCTAGCTTTCGGAGCTGTTGCCACAGAGATTTTCAAAGTGTTGTTGTTGTTATTAGTGTTTTGTTTTGTTTTTACCAGCTTATCCTTATCAGCAGTGTTTGGTGCTGCTCCACATTATCCTCAGAACTTGCTATTTACTGTCTCTTTCACTTCTTGTCTAAGAATTGTATACAATGTGCTAGCCTCCAAGGAAGAGCCGGGCTGCCCACCTGACTGAACTCCCTTGCCCCGGATTGGAAAGAATGTTGCAATGGTTCATTCACACTCGGAAGGCTGCTGGGCTCAGCTTCCACTTTCCTCATTCATCTGGTGACTTTCTGCTTTGTAAGTGGGGCTTGAGGATGTGATGGAGGAAGTGATTGGGACTCGGGATATGTTCTTCATTCTTGGGCCCTGAGTCATCTCTAGGCCACGGGGTATTTGGAAGAAGGTGAAGCAGAGCATGGCGCTCGGGTGTATTTTAGGGCAGTCAGATTGCTGCGTCGTGAGAACCTGTGGGGGGCGGGGGGGTTGAGAATTCCTCCTGCCAGACCCTCCGTGGCTCACACGTTTGGCCTTCCTAGTGGATGTGACAAGACATCCGGGCTCACTGAATTTGAAATGATCATACCCCCCCCCCCCCCCCGAAGAATGTTGCTAATTTAGATAGATGGGTTGAGCTTCTGGAAACTGAAAAAAAGTATGTTTCTGCTGTAGCTCACCTGCCTCAAGTCTAGTGGAACCCTAGGTTTTGAAAAATGGCAGAAACTCAGTGATAGTTAGTTTTTGTTTGTTGTTGTTGTTTTTTTATAATAATTTTATTTTTTTTAATGGGGTGACATCAATAAATCAGGATACATATATTCAAAGATAACATGTCCAGGTTATCTTGTCGTTCAATTATGTTGCATACCCATCACCCAAAGTCAGATTGTCCTCTGTCACCTTCTATCTAGTTCTCTTTGTGCCCCTCCCCCTCCCCCTTTCCCTCTCCCTCTCCCCCCTCCCCCCATAACCACCACACTCTTATCAATGTCTCTTAGTCTCACTTTTATGTTCTACCTACGTATGGAATAATGCAGTTCCTGTTTTTTTCTGATTTACTTATTTCACTTCGTATAATGTTATCAAGATCCCACCATTTTGCTTCAGGGGTCCCCAAACTTTTTACACAGGGGGCCAATTCACTGTCCCTCAGACCATTGGAGGGCTGCCACATACAGTGCTCCTCTCACTGACCACCAATGAAAGAGGTGCCCCTTCTGGAAGTGTGGTGGGGGCCGGATAAATGGCCTCAGGGGGCCTCATGCGGCCCGCGGGCCGTAGTTTGGGGATGCCTGCTGTAAATGATCCGATGTCATCATTTCTTATGGCTGAGTAGTATTCCATAGTGTATATGTGCCACATCTTCTTTATCCAGTCATCTATTGATGGGCTTTTTGGTTGTTTCCATGTCCTGACCACTGTGAACAATGCTGCAATGGACATGGGGCTGTATGTGTCTTTATGTATCAATGTTTCTGAGTTTTGGGGGTATATACCCAGTAGAGGGATTGCTGGGTCATAAGGTAGTTCTATTTTCAGTTTTTTGAGGAACCACCATACTTTCTTCCATAATGGTTGTACTACTTTACATTCCCACCAACAGTGTATGAGGGTTCCTTTTTCTCCACAGCCTCTCCAACATTTGCTATTACCTGTCTTGTTGATAATAGCTAATCTAAGAGGTGTGAGGTGGTATCTCATTGCAGTTTTGATTTGCATTTCTCTAATAACTAAAGAAGATGAGCATCTTTTCATATATCTGTTGGCCATTTGTATTTCTTCCTGGGAGAAGTGTCTGTTCATGTCCTCTTAGCATTTTTTTATTGGATTATTTGTTTGTTTGTTGTTGAGTTTTATGAGTTCTTTGTATATTTTGGATATTAGGCCTTTATCTGAGCTGTTGTTTGAAAATATCATTTCCCATTTAGTTGGCTTTCTGTTTATTTTGTTATCAGTTTCTTTTGCTGAGCAAAAACTTCTTAGTCTGATGTAGTCCCATTCATTAATTTTTGCCTTCACTTCTCTTGCCTTTGGAGTCAAATTCATAAAATGCTCTTTAAAACCAAGGTCCATGAGTTTAGTACTTCTTCTATGTACTTAATTGTTTCAGGTCTTATGTTTAGATCTTTGATCCATTTTGAATTAATTTTAGTACAGGAGGACAAACTGTAGTCCAGTTTCATTCTTTTGCATGTGGCTTTCCAGTTTTCCCAGCACCATTTATTGAAGAGGCTTTCTTTTCTCCATTGCGTGTTGTTAGCCCCTTTATCAAAAATTATTTGACTATATATATGTGGTTTTATTTCTGGGTTTTCTATTCTGTTCCATTGGTCTGAGTGTCTATTTTTCTGCCAATACCATGCTGTTTTGATTGTCGTGGCCCTATAATATAGTTTGAAGTCAGGTATTGTAATGCCCCCAGCTTCATTCTTTTTCTTTAGGATTGCTTTGGCTATTCGGGGTTTTTTATAGTTCCATATAAATCTGATGATTTTTTGCTCCATTTCTTTAAAAGATGTCATTGGAATTTTGATGGGAATTGCATTAAATTTGTATATTGCTTTGGGTAATATGGCCATCTTGATTATATTTATTCTTCCTAACCAAGAACAAGGAATATTCTTCCATCTCATTATATCTTTTTCGATTTCCCTTAACAATGGTTTATAGTTTTCATTATATAAGTCCTTTACATTCTTTGTTATGTTTATTCCTAGGTATTTTATTTTTTTTGTTGCAATCGTGAAGGGGATTATTCTTTTGAGTTCGTTCTCAAATGTTTCATTGTTGGCATATAGAACGGCTATTGACTTCTGTATGTTAATTTTGTAAGTGATGGTTAGTTTTGACATCAACATGGCTAGGTTGTAGTGCCAAGTTATTTAATCAAACACTAGATTTAAATGTGGCTTAAGGGTATTTTGTAGGTGTGGCTAACATCTACAATCAGTGGACTTAAGAAAGATTACCCTTGATAATGTGGGTGGGCTTCATCCCATCAGCTGGAGACCTTTTGAGCAAAACCTCAGGTTTCCTAGAGAAGAGAAAATGCTGCTTCAAACTGCAGCATCAACTGTTTTTTTTTTTAAGTGAGAGGAGGGGAGATAGTGAGACAGACTCTCCTATGTACCCTGACTGGGACCCACCCACAACCTCTGTCTGGGGCCGATGCTTGAATCAACTGAGCTATCCTCAGTACCTAAGACTGATGCTTGGATCAACCGAGTCACTGGCTGTGAGAGGGGAAGAGGGAGAGAAGGGGGAGAGGGAGGGGAAGAGAAGCAGAAGCAGATGGTTGCTTCTCTTGTGTGCCCTGACTGGGGATCGAACCCAGGAGGTCCGCACACCGGGCCGACACTCTATCCACTGAGCCAACTGGCCAGGGCCAGCATCAACTCTTGACTTAGTTTCTAGCCTGTCTATTAGCTAGTGTGTGTATACACACACACACACACACACACACACACACACACACACACACACTATACACACACACAGGTACCTGTACACAGATATAAATAGATGGCTAGATAGACACCCCTGGCTTTGTTTTTCTGGAGAACCCTGCCTGACATGTGGCATAAGTGAAATGTAAAAATCTAGAAGAAACGTACAGAGTTGGATCAGAGGCCAGCCTATCTCCTAGTTCTTTCAATGTCCTTGGAGTGGGCTCCTGAGGGTGGGTGTGAGTATCAAGCCCTTGCCCTGTGCAGCTTGACTCAATTAGAAGAGGAATGAAGCTGAAAACCACACTCTGGCTGCACAGAAAAGGTTCTCAGGGATAGTTTGAGATGTCTACTGTGTCCTGGAGCCAAACTCCGGACGGCGGTCGGCCCCACCCACTTCTGCGACAATCCGTCATCTCTCGTGATTAGGACTTAAAACTGTAGCTGAAAGCGACTCTTTGTGATGGGATTTGGAGTCAGTTGAGGGGTCCTTCACGACCACTTGCCCCCTTCTCACCCATTCAGTCTGAAAACACCCTTCTTTTTGTAGACTTTGAGCATTGATTAGCATTAGACTTACCAGGAGGGTCTCATTTTGCTGTTTTTCAATAAAGTCAATAAAATAATTCTGCAAAATGACATGTATAGCAACGACTTGAAAATATACTGCTCACAAAAATTAGAGGATATTTCAAAAAGGAATATAAAGCTATAGAATTTCCCTAATTTTTGTGAGCAGTGTATTATTTCTGTATCATTAACTGCTTAGCTTTGCTACAAAAGAGCCATCATGGCCTTGTACATAGATGCTGGTGATGCTGCTCATGATGGCAAAACAAACAGAACAGGAAGCAGCCCACCTCAGATGTTTCTGCATCAGATTGCATCTCGGGTTTCTGATCGCCCTGCAGTGCAACCCTGGGTGGGTCCCTTTGTCCCGCTACACCTGAGGGTGATAGATGCCAGGGCAGGGCGGATCTTAAGGAGTCATCTCATTTTGACATTGACACAATGAGGCAAATCTCTTGTGGCATATTTCCTCACAAAAATGGAAAGCATTAAACATTGTCTATGTATCCGATACTGTGCACGTAGGCACTGAGTCATGGACTCCAGTGCTTCTAGCTCTCCGTAGAAAAAGTGACCATTTGTCATCTGTAACTTTAGTAAACTCGGTGAGCTCAGTTTTACCTTGTGTCCATCTTCCTCAGAGAGTATACACAAGTCAATATCAAAATACCTTCAATCAAAATACATGAACACATGGAAGCGAGACACCCCTGTTGACACCCCTGAGGACATTCCCGCTGCAGAACCAGGATTGAGAGCACATACCTTTCAGAGACTGGCGGGCGTGATCTACCGAGAAGCCATTCAGATTAGTCCCATGGCTCTGGGTGTTTTCCCTGCCGACCTGTTCTTCCCCTGCAAGCACTCTTCTAGATCCACGCAGGGGTCTGTCTGCATCACTCCCCTCCTGAGGATCCTACAAAGGCTCACGTTTCCTCTGGGATAAAATTCAAACGCCTTAGCTTGATATCTATGGTCCCCTGGTCCTCCGTGACATGGCGATGTCATGCTTCTCTATCTACGCTCTTATCATCCCCCTGCTCTATGCGACTGTCCAGCCACACACAGAATGAAGCTCTCCCTTCCCCGAGGACGCCAGGCTGGTTCTAACATCGGTGTCCCCATCTGCGCTATTGCCCTTTGTCTCCTCTCTCATCCCTTCGACTCAGCAAAACCTAGCTTTCAAGAGCCAGCTCACACATGACTTCCTCATTAAATCCTTCGTGGCTTTTCCAGGAAGATTATTTTTTCTTGCTTCTACAGAAGGTTTCATGGATTTCACTGAAGGCTCTTATTATGCTGCACTGAATTAGTTTTCCCTTGTACATCGACTCCCCCTCCCCCCACCCCCCTGCCAGAAGGGATGATAACTGAGGGGCGAGGCCAAGTCCTGTTTCTGGTTGTGTCACCATCCCTGATTCCGAAGCCTGTGCCAAATGAGATACTCTGGGTACCAGCTAAGGAAGAAATGAATGAGGAGTCTATCAAGTCTCTTGTTTGTCTACACAACAAATATTTATTTTGAGCCTCCTCTGAAACGGGCACACGACAATGACAAAGGGGTACAGCTCTTTTTCCAGAGGAGCTGGCAGTCTAGGAGGCGGAACAGACAGACATAGAGATACCAGGCACATCTGTGCCCTGGCGGAGTGTGTCACTGCTGAGCGAGCCCCTAGGGCTCGCTCCTCCTTGGCCACGCTCACGTGGACACCCGTGCTGACGTGGGGCGGTCGTTCTGAGCCATCCCAGGGAAAGCAGCTTCCCGGAAAGTCTTTACTCACCAGAAAACCGGCTCTGAGAGCAAGGAACCTTAGTGATTGACACCACTGAGATTTGGGAACTTGTATGTTACTGCGGGGACTCCCAGTCTATCCCAGCGAATATTCAGCCCCTGGTGCAAACCGTAAAGACAGGAAAAGGCTCCTGGTCTGATGGGGACTCGTGCGCTGGGAAAACAAGGCCTGTTTTGAGGTTCCCAGCTGACCATTTTTTGTTTGTTTGTTTTTGTTTTCATATAACAGCCAGAATTTGAATCTAGGAGTCAGGGCTTCTGTCCATTTTGGCCCAAGAGAGGGCCCATCGGATGTGTCACTTTGAGTGCCATGGCATGCTTTCACCTGTCCAGGGACGTAAGGTCTGGCTGAGGTCTGTGTGAGGGGCTCTGACCTTGGCCAAGGGTCCAGGTATGCTCTGCCCCGGGAGGGAAGCTCGGGGGGCCTCGTGCAGTCTAGTTCCCCTGATGAGCTGACCACTCCCAGGACTTAGGGCCTGTGTATTGAAGAGGCTGGGATCAAGACAGCATGTCAACCCCCCTGAAGGGTAGCAGTGGGCATTCTTGATCCGACCTGGAGTGTCAGTGTAAGCGGCTTATGCTCCATATCTCTCTAACTGGGGAAACCTGGCCCCACTGGAGAGATAGAGAGAGAGAGAGAAAGAGAGAAAGAGAGTGTGTGTGTGTTTCCTTTAAACAATTCTGAGACTTGCTTCATCAATCTATTTCACAAAATGGAAGCCGAGGTACAGAAAGGCTAAGAACTCAAACCAATGGTGTGGGCTATTGTGTTGAACAGCCAGAATTCAAAAACAGGTCTTCTAGACTTTACAACTTTGGCTCCTTCCACTGCCACCTAATTGTAGGAGTGCCTTTCAATCAACACTTTCTGGAGGACCTCTCTGTGGTGGCATTGTGTGAGTGCTGGGCACCAACAGGGGCAGAGCTTGCTCACTGCCTTTGGAGAGCTCACATTTTGTTGGGGACCCAGGCACATCAGCGGGTGATCTCTGCAGACAGTGACGAAAGCCACATGTGCAGAGCACTAGGGGGAATGGGAAGAGATGGCTTCTTGGAGGAGGGGCTGGGGGCTAGGACCTGAAGTGTGAGAGGAAATTTTCCCAGCAGCTCACAGAGAGGTGGGGAGGGAATTCTGGGTGGAGACTCAAGCACGTGCAAAGCCCCTGAGGTGGGAGATGGCAAGCCCTGATGACGAACCAAAAATCTAGCTGGTGTGATGGCAAGCAGCAGGAAATTTCACTTTTGTGAGCAACCGGTAGTTCTCTGAGTTTTGTGGGGGCCTCAAATCGTTTAGATAATTGCAACACATGTTCTTTGGCTCCCCATCAAAGTCACCCCATCTCAGCAGCTACTGAAGTTGCTGAGGACGCTGGCTCGGTGCCACTCACCACCACCCCAGCTGGACTGGCGGCAGGTCTGCATGAGGCCCTGATGGAAGCACCCGGAAGGTACTAGACGCATTCCAGCCAGGGCAGCTCAGCAGAGCCCCCCCCCCCAACTCCATGGGGCCCTCCCTAAAGGAGCAACAGTAATTTTAAAGGGGAAGGTAACTGGCTTTCTCTGGCGAGATGTCCACGTATCATACGCTGTGCTAGTCACTTTAAATATTGTCTCACTTTATTCTCTTGGTCACACTGCGCAGAGGAGCTTATATTTCCCAGTTTTAGGAGAAACTTGGCCTCATGTGGCTTGTCCCTCCTGCAGTCTTGCTCTTGAAGATTTCAATTATATTCAAAACTATCTTTAAAATGGGCATAATTAATACCCCTCTGGTTTCCTGAGTCCCTGAAACCATCCCGAGCCCACTGGTGGGCTGTGGCTTTTCCTGACCACCTCTCCCAGGGGTCTGGCCGGCACAGCCGACTCTAGCAGTCCCTTGGCTCAGCCAGGCATGCTACCTTTGCGGCCTCTTCCTGGCTAAGGAAGTGGGGTGACAGAAATGGTAACTCCTTCCTATTTTTAATCCTGGCCTTTCACCCACAGAAGTCACAACTGGCCTTTGGACCAGGCTTCCCCAGAATGAAGGGAGGAGGGACATAAAGAATCCAAATGGGGAAGTGGTTCAACAGGAGGAGAGCGTGGAGGAGCAGGGTTTCCAAGGGCAGGCAGAGGTCCCGGGGAGCCTGGCAGGAGGAGGTTGGAGGGGAATGGAGGGGGATGGAGGGTGGAGGTGCCAGCACAGGAAGTGGACACGGCTGCCAGGCAACGGTGTCCGGAGCGGAGGAAGGGGCGGGAGGCCGGGATCCGAGCCCCGGGAGCAGGAAGTCCGCGAGGAGCGGTGGCCGCTGGTGTGTTTGGTTCCGCTTTCAGAAGCACAGCAGTGGTTTGGCTGCAACATTCAAAGACCTGAAAATATGGAAGCAGGCTTTGGGGAAGAGGAGCGCCGAGAATAGCAGTAGTGAATACGGGAAGTGCTGAGCCCAGGGCTCTTGAGCGGAGCCAGGGCTTCCTTCTGGAGCCCGGGAGTCTACAGGAAGAGGCCGTCCAGCTCTGAACTGCTTGAGGCCCGTGGGGTTATCTATCTCACTGGTTCTCGCTGCCCAATGTCTTCACTCCAGACCCACCTGCATCGGCTGGATATAGTTTGCAAATGTTAAGGGGCCATATAAGAAAAGTTGCTGTTAAGCGTCGTGATCTATGTAGGAATTCAGAATGATTTATCAAGACCTAATCTGTACTGCATCCTGGAATTCAGAGATGAACTAAAACTCACTGCCCGGTGAAATCACATGATATAGTGTGACCAGTAGTATACAGAGGCACATGCCCAGAGCTTTGGGGCCCAGAGAAGGGAAAGGCTGAGTGGGTCCTTGGAGAGCCAAGATCATCTTCTTGATGGGATTGCAAAGATGCGCACACGTGAACTTGGCTGAGGGAAAAGCAAAGGGCGGGCCAGGCAGCAGGGCTGCATGTGCTGAGAGGAGATGGAGAGTCAGGCGTGACAGTGAATAGCCCTTGGTGGCAAAGGGGAATCCAGGAAGATAATCTGGGGGCATGGACACCAGGCTCGGGAACTGGGATTTTATTTCCTAGCCACTGGGAACTATGGAAGGCTTTTAGGCCAAAAGGTAAAAGGGATCTTAATGCCACATTTCGGAATATTGAATTTATAATAATTATAATAAATAATGATATTGCAAATGATGATGGTAACACAAACAAATTTATCCATCATACATCAAAGGTGATGGGATGTGACACCCATAGTTATGTGGCATTCTGTGTGACTCCATCTCATTGGGCTGCAGGGAGAGATTCTCCTGCTGGCCTTGGGGACACAAGGTGCTGTTTGGAGAGGGCTCTGCGGCTGAGAACTGTGGTGGCTTCCAGCCTGGCCTCCAGCTGATGAACCAGAGAAAGCCAGGGTCCTCAGCCACGCACCTGCAGAAATGAATTCCGCTGACAACCTGAGCGATCTTGGTGGCAGATCTTCTCCGTTTGATCTGTCAGATGAGAACGCAGCTCAGCTGGTGCCTTATCTGCAGCCTGACCAGAGCTGACCCATGCCGGCACTGCTGCCCTGTGGAAACTGTGAGATGAGTGTATGTGTTTGGTGAAAGCCACTGGTTTTGTGGTAATTTGTTTGAGTAATAGATAACGAACACAGGTTCCTCTGGCCAGTAGGCAGCACAGGAATCTGCTTCTAGGAGAATCTCCTTCATGTCAAGGATTACAGAGCAGGGGTCCCCAAACTACAGCCCGCGGGCCGCATGCGGCCCCCTGAGGCCATTTATCCGGCCCCCGCCGCACTTCCGGAAGGGGCACCTCTTTCATTGGTGGTCAGTGAGAGGAGCATAGTTCCCATTGAAATACTGGTCAGTTTGTTGATTTAAATTTACTTGTTCTTTATTTTAAATATTGTATTTGTTCCCGTTTTGTTTTTTTTACTTTAAAATAAGATATGTGCAGTGTGCATAGGGATTTATTCATAGTCTTTTTTATAGTCCGGCCCTCCAACAGTCTGAAGGACAGTGAACTGACCCCCTGTGTAAAAAGTTTGGGGACCCCTGTTATAGAGTCATAGGTCTGTCTGTCGGATAAGCTGATCGCGTCTGCAGCTGTGGAATTTGAGAGACAGTGCTGTCCTACCACGTGCTCCGGCCCCTCAGAGCTCTCCAGTGCATGTTGGCCACCGGAGAGTCAATCTTTCAGTCTTAGCGGCGGGGCAGGTAAGGGAACGCAAAGCTCAGAGTTGGAGAAGCCTGATGCCAAATCATGTAACTGACGCTTACCTTTCTGCTACTTACTCATCTGTAACGATCTACTTAGATATACCGAGAGGAGTGGAAGAAAATATGGCTGTAAGTCCTGTCAAAGTCATGTAGCAGGGTGATTGTGGCATACAGTAGATCTGCATACAAGTGCTGTTTCTCTTTCATCTTTTGCTCAGAACCTTATTTCTGAGCACCTGCTGTGTGGCATGGCACATAGCCGTCGCCTACTGTGTGTCACGCTCTGGTGGTAAATTCTTCCTTAATTTTCCTTGTTCTCAGTCACCCAGGCACCTCTGATGAGCTCCTGTTCTCCCAGAGGTGGTGTTGTGTTCAGAAAGACCCAGCAATATCTGTTGCTCGGTGTGGAACCTGAGTCACCATCTGTCCCGCCCACCCTCCATGTCCCCGGCACGCTGCTCACTTGAGTGGACAGCTGTTATTTGATTGGGAGGAGATCCCAGGAAACACTGCTGAGGAGGAGAGATGAGACAGGAGACGGGAAGGAAGCAGTATCAAGCCAGCTACTATCCTGGGATGACTGGCGCTCAGTCCCGCTGGGGAGCCCTGGGTGACAGTGTGTACCACGATTGGGGGCCATCCCAACATCACTGTCGGAGGGCGGATCGAGAGGCTTTAACTCTTTGCCCCTCTGTCTTGTCTTGCATGTGGGCCAAGTGTACTGAATGGCCCAGAAAAACAGAAAGCATATGTCCCCATGACCTGAGGCAGCTCTGGGTGTGCAGAGGTCGTGCTGAGGGTGTGGGCACGGCTTCCTTCAGGACGATTCCAGGAGTAATTGCCTGGACCTCTGAGGGTTGTGAGAATCAATACCTGGCATGTGGTTGGTGCTGGGAAAATAGTAGTTTTCTTGTTTAAAACTCGATATTTTTCCCAGAAAAAGATTTATGGGAAACTCACAAAATGAGGTCTTTGGAGCCCAGACGACTTGACAGGGGATAAGGAACTGGTAAGAACCAAGAATATATACAAATGTCACCCTGAGTCTCAATGCATTTATGTGCTCTTCAGCCCAATACTTGCTCTCTTCAGACCTCAGTTTCCCCACAAATTGAGGACCAGGCTGTAGCTCAGGTTTCTGCTCCGACATTCTGTCCCTGTGGGTGTGAGAGTCACACTGGTCCACTGGGAAGCTGTGACACCCTTGCTGGGACCTAGGGTGGTGGGATTAATGAGGATTGACTGTACTTCACCTTAGGCCTGGCATGCAGTAGGTGCTCAGTTAACAAATGGCAGCTTATTCTAGTGTCATCAGGAATAGTGTAGCTCTGGCAAGGCTCTCCTAGGGGACACCAGGAAACCGAACACCAGCCCAGAGTGAGTGGGAGACCTGTGAGTGTGAAGCCCCCCCAAACCTATGTTCCAGGGCCCTCTTTCCGGTCTCTCTGCCAGGTTTACCAGGACTTCCAGCTGGGGAAAAGTCCAGGGCTGCACTAGGGGTCTCCTCAGTTGATGTTGAGGCTGCCGGTCCTCTTATGTCCGAGACAAGCCCTGCCTGGCCGTGGCCAGCCCAGCCTGGCGGCGAGGCCTGCCCGTCACTGCCGGGGAGCACAGCCTGCATCCTGCCATTGTTCTGGGAAGGGCTGCGGTGGGCTGGCTGCGCGGCCGACAGGGAGTCTGTTTCCAAAATGCCGGGTCACGGAAGGGAAATGAACTGACTCGCTTTACACCACACCTCCCCCTTCCTGCTCCCCACCCGGCTCTCCCGCTGGTCAGGTGGCTCAAGAAACCCAGCCCGTCCTTCACCTCGCTCTCTGCACTTGCCCAGGGGAGAGCAGGAAAAGAAAGGGAGCTTATATTTCTCAAGCTTTCCTCTGTGCCAAGCCCAGTGCTGGCTGCCACTTCCCACCACTGCCTCATAGAATCCTCCCTCTGTGGTGTCCAGGACGCCAGGTTAAAGATGAGGAGTCTGAGGCTCAGAGTGGCCCTCTGAGTGGCAATGGCATGAACCCCAACCTGGATGTTTGGCAGTACTGACTTGGCTACAGCACAGGATTCCATCAGAGAATTTTCAAACCGCATGAAAAAAAAAAAAAACAAACTGCATACAGGGGCCCTGTAACAATCCTGAATAACAACAACAACAACAACAGTAACAATAGCAACAATGCAACCCCTAACTGAATGCTTTCTAAGTAAAGGGCACCCTACTCAGCACTTTATGTAATTTTCTCATTCGACGCTAGGATGTCAAAGATATTTTGAGATCCAGATTATCGTTACACCCATTTTAGAGATGGGGCAACTGAGGCTCGAAGATGTGAGCTGACTTGCCTGAGGCTGTGAAGGTCATCACTTAGGAAACAACAACGTTCTGTGTGTTGTAATAAACTAGGTGCTCATAGTGTTATTCGTCCTTCCTTCTCTCCCACCTTAAGCAAGGTCAGGGGTGAGAGCTAAGAGAAGCACCCGAGTCCATCTCATGTGCCTGTCCCTCATCTCTAGGACACCACAGTCCCCTTTGATATGGCTCCTGGCCGGAATGGCAACTGGACCAAACAGGGGCAAACTAAAATTGGTTTCAAATGCATACATGCGATGATTTAGCAAAGCACCCACACTCAGCTCTGCTGGATTGCCCCCGCTCCTAAGACGGAACGAGGATTGGATTGACATCTACCCTTCTTTGCTCTAGTTAGAGTGGGATGGGGGGGGGGGAGGTGGCATGGGGATCAGGAGAACTGGGACAAGAGCTGTCAGAACACCAGGCTTGGCCAAGCTAAAAGTGATACAGCCAGGAAGGCACGGCCGCTGTGAGGACCAGCAGAGGAGGGCTGTGAGTGGGGCCAGGCGTCCAGAAAGAGGGAGATCAGGTGGAGAGCACCGAGAAGATGGGGTTCTCCGTGGGTTCCCAGGGAGGCTCTGCTGGCAGCTTGCTTTCACTGACCGTCGTGAGTGTGCTGCGTGGGTGGGTCCTGGAAGGACGGGATGTGGATGTAAAGGGAGGCCAAGGTTAAAATGTGCAACTCCCCTTTCCTTCTGGAAGACGTGAAATAGAACGTTATCTGAGCCTCCCCAGGGCATTAAGATATGCGCTCCCAATACTTTCCTCATTACCGCCTAGGCTTACATATTCATTTTCAAGCAATGATCAGTTTGGAGGAATTTCAACTTCCTGCATTTTCAACTAAATGAAATTCATCTTAACCAGACACCCACCCAAAATAAAAATACGAATTCTTTATAACTTAATAATCATCATTAGAGGAAGTCTATAATAAGAAATTAATCTTTCCAGTTACTTTCTTTTCTTTTCTTTCGGTAAAGACAGATAGAAACCTTCTGTAAAGGTTTTTTTTAGTTCTCTTCTTCTTAGCTAGGGATATGTTCTCTTGTAGACATCTCAGGACCATCACCGCTGGTTGTCATGGAGATGGTTAAGGTACCAGGGCAAGTCCAGCCTCAGCGTGTCTGTGTTCCACGGATAGAAGTGCTGGTGGCGTTGGCAGGGGTGCCAGGAGAGGGAGGAGGAATTAAAAATGGAGGGAACAAGGACAAAGTTACTTCATAAATTATAAATAACTTTGTTTGACATGGATGCAAAAGACAGTCACGGCCTGGATGAGTGATCCCGGGTGGGACGTCCCTGTGGGGAAGCAGATTGACAGTGTGGATTCGGCAGAGGTGGCCCATCTTCAGCAGCCTGGACTTTTACTGGGATAAATGGGGAGGGGCTGGTGAGGCTGGGACTCCAGTCGAAGAAGTGTCCCCAGGCTCTCGGGGACATTGATGTCGCCTCTGTCCCTGTTGAGATTGGCGATAAGGGGTTCTTGAGAGCACTTCCTCCAAAACCCATTTCACAGCTAGGAAAACTGGGGTCTGTTTGCCTTATCCTGGATGCTGAACATACAAAATATTTAAAATGTCAGTAATGAACTTGAGTATAAAGTTTCCAAATATAAATCTAAATGGCCAATGAGCAGCTGCGAAGATCTTTAACTTCACTAATCATCGCAGAAATGGTCATTAAAACACCGGGGTGCAATTTCTCTCTTATTTTAAGAAACTTAATTAAAATACTCAGAATTAGGGTAAGTGTGAGAGAATGGGCACTCTCCTTCATGCCGGGGCCACGTGAGTTGATTGGTGCAACCTTTCTGAAGGGCATTTTGGCAATATGTGTCGATAGGTGTCCAGAGCCTTAAAGGTATACTCAGAGTTTTTGACACAGTGGTTAAAATTTTAGAAACTTATAAACATATAATATTATGGATGTACATTGAAGTTTAGCTACAAGGTTCTTTACTTACTGGTTATAGGAAATGGGTTCCAAATTGAGGCACTATTTATACAGTCCATTCATAGAATAGTATATGCATCACCATAAAAGTATCTGCGTTCATATTCCTAATTTCATTGCCAAGCCTTCTTTAGCATCACTTATAGTTGAAAGACCCTGAACTTTGTGACAAAAGATGCAAATTGAAAGCCCTCATTCCATTTCTTTCTAGATGTGCGACTTCTTAAGCCATTTCAGCTTCTGGGCTTCCATTTCCTCACTTGTAAAATGAAGTCAGAGAGAAATTGGAGGTGTATGGGGAGGATTCCTGAGCGTGGATGCCGGGAAGCACCTTGCAATGGCTTACCCCATCCAGAATGCAGGATTACGGTCATTTCTTCTGAACACAGCTAAAACTGTAGCCAGACCCGCCCCTTGCTGCATGTAGGATTAGCCCTGGAGGGGGAAACTGCAGTTTTTGTTTCTGTGGCAGAACAAAACTCCCAAGCAACCTGGACCACTCTTCCCTTGGCCCAGAGCCTGTTCAGCACACCTTCAATGCCCAGGGAGCATGGACAGTAGGGGAACGGAGGGCAGTAGGAACGGAGCCATCCACAGCCAGGACGTGGGGGCTGTGCCTAGACCAGCGAGGGTTCTCTAACTTAGGTGACAGGGCTATAATTGCTGCCATAGCTATGGGCTTCCATTAACATCTGCTACATTTGTGAAAAAACAAAACAAACCCAACTCACTTTAAAAAACTAAAATGA
This sequence comes from Saccopteryx leptura, assembly GCF_036850995.1. NCBI lineage: Eukaryota > Metazoa > Chordata > Mammalia > Chiroptera > Emballonuridae > Saccopteryx > Saccopteryx leptura. Next base: position 26,465,167 of record NC_089504.1, on the reverse strand, counting down.
ATTTACTTACAAAGGAAACTTTATATCATTACGATAAAGGAAAACAAAAATAGAGTGACTTGCTAAAGTGGAAATTAACCAAGGCATGTGCACAATGATAACGAAACAATGAAATTAAATTCTGGCTCTTGCCAGCTGAAGCCCAGTCTTAAAATCTGTTCTCAGTTACAGAGGAAAGTAGCAAGTGTGCATAGTCGTTGAGGACACATAGGGCACCCACGTGGGGATTTCTCTTTGCCATGTTATCCCAAGGATAGAAGGAGAATTGAGCCATGATCACCCTTTTTTATGAAGTTATTTCCTCTTAAGCCTGTGACTTCTGAATTCATCCCCTATAGGTTCACTGCACTCAAAGCCCACGCTTTGAGAAATATTGATGTAGTCAAAGTTTCTCACCAACTTCCTGCCCATTTCAGAGATGAGAAAACTTGTGTCCCAAACAAGAGAAGGAACTCGTTCAAAAGCCCACTGTGACTCAGTGGTTGAACTGGGCTGAGAGCCAGGCCCGACTCTCAGCCCCATCCACCTTCTACCAAACACTCCAGGGGACCCTGCGGGATGGTTTGGTTTTAAAAGATAAAGAAGATGAGCGAAGACAAGATCCGAATCACCAAGACTTTTTTCTTGAAGAAATTACAGCTGCTTTTTTGCTTTTGTGGCTCCGCATTTAGAAAAAGGACAAAAAACAAAAAACAAAACAACAACAACAAAAAGAAAAACCCAACAACAAACAAAGAAAACATCCTTCAAAGACTATTTTGAATTATAGACTTCCTTTGAAATGGCCTATATTTAAGGATGGAGTGCAACATGTAACATTCTCTTCACGGCCCGAGTTGCCTCCTCTCTCCCTGGCCACCAGTGTCTGGCCCTGCGTGCCCTGGAGCGGCTGTGTTGGCACCAAATGCTGGGAGAGGGGGGTTCTGAGCTGAACTAGCCTGGAGCCCAGGGGTGAAAGTCTTTGGACTGAAAAGGTTGAACGGGGTGTTTTGGGGAACAGAAGGACCCAGAAGAGTGAAGGCTATGACAGAGCCCAAAGCCTCAGTAGGCGACTACCCACAGTGCCTTCTTGCAAAGCCGAGTCACAGTTCTCAAAGTCCTCAGGAAAACCTTCCCTGACTCCTCAAACTACATTGTGCTTCGGATCTGTGGTATCAGTATGTCCCATCTTTTTTCTAATAATTTTTATAATTTCAAGTTACTCATTGGAAGGATAATATTTTTGCTTACCGTCTGTCCCCTCCATGGGACCGGAAGTGTCACAGGGCAGGGTGTGTTCGCTAATCTCTGCCGTATCCCAGTGCCTCGCATGGTGCCTCACTCACAGTTGACGCTCAGCAAATATCTGGTGATTGCATCAGCACCTGGTGAGAAGGGGAGGGGAGATCTCCTTAGGAACATGTGCTAGCAAGGTAACAGAGACAGTGTAGGGCCTGGGTTGTCAAAGTGTGGTCTGGGGACCTCGAGGAGTCCTGGACAGCCTTTCAGGGGTCCATGAGGTGAAGACTATTTTTATAATAAAAGCAAGATGGCATTAGCTATTTTCACTGCTGTTCATGGGGGTACCGGAGAGTTTCCTGAAGGCCACTGGATGTGTGATGATGTCACTGCTCTAATGACTCATGGAAAGTGCCCCATGTAGTCTTGAGCTTCAAAAACTTCTCAGTTTTAATTTCTAATCATGGTGATCGATGTGGCCCAAGAAGCTCTTTGGGATCCTCAATAATTATGAAGACTGTAAAGGAGTCCTGAGAGCACAGTGTCTGAGGACTGCTGGCCCAGTGGTAACTGTGAGTCCTCTGGGAGACTGGGGGTCTGGGTTCAAATCCTGGATATGTCTGGTCTCTGGTGAACTACTATAACCACTTGGTGGCTTTGTTTCCTCATCTGTAAAATGGGGTAACCATAAACCTAATCATACAAGATGTAAGGTTGTTGAGTTGATTTAAATATGAGTTGATTCATAGAGAAAGAAACTGGAACAGTGCCTGGGACAGGGTGAGTGTTCTATATAAGTATTAGCTGTTAGGGAGGTCCAGCGAAGATGAGAGACCCGTTCAAGGTCACACCGGGAGTGAGTGGCAGAGCCTCCCAGCGCCGCTGGTAGGACTGAGGGTATGCTTAGCTCTTCCCAGGCCTGGGAGATTCAGAAGCCAGCAGGGAGGGTCCTTCTCCCTCAAGTGGCCCAGGGACCTGGAAGTCAGGGAGAAGGGAGTTTGATTGGGGCTGTGCCAGTGACCAAGCTCTGCCTGCGGGGGCCTGAGGGAGGTGCTGGTGGGAGGAGAGCCCCAAGGATGGTGACTCACTTGCCAGGGAAGCCCTTGCGGGCATGGGGCTCTGGCACCTGCGGGGCGCAGATCCAATTCCTGGAAGTGCACATCAGCACATTTGTTACTCTTATCAGCAGAGTGCAGGGAGACCAGGGAGCAAAGGACGGACCCTGTTACTTGTGATGAAATGTCCTTCTGGTCAAGTATGAAAAATGCTTCAGGAACGAGTTCTCAGCCCTGCCTGGTGTGAAAACAGATGTTGGGTTCTTTCTTTTTCTTTTTTTTCCCCCCGCTCTGACATAGTTCAGGAAGACAGGGAAGGAACCAAACGTTTAAAGCTCAGCTGCTCCCGTGTGTACAAAGCCCTGGCATGACGTCAGAAGAGAAGCTTCCGAGTCGAGGCTGCAGGGCCTGGGAGAGTGCCCTCCGCTCTCCTGTTCTATGTAAGGGGACACTGAGGCCCACTGGATAGGGGAAGAGGTGTCCAAGTCCACACAGCTTGGCCAGGGTTTCCTGAGCCTCTTGCTAATGCCTGAGACAAGATTTTGGCAACAGTCACAAAATTATGGTTGACAATCATGAATCGATCCATGAAAATGTGAACTTGGGAAACACTGAATTTTTATGACAAGGGCAAAAATCTTACGTAATCATTTACTTTTTTTTTCCTTTTAAGTAATTAAGTAAAATAATTAAAATATCTTTTCTCTCAAAAATAATCTGCAATTATAATAACCTGCAATTATAATGGCATAGAAACACCTTTCTGTGGAGGTTGGAGGACTGACTAGGGAAGAAGGTCAGGATTTGGCGTCAGGCACAACGAGGGTTAGAAATCCTGGGCTTGTCATTTAGTCACTGTGTGATCTTGGGCAAGTCTCTGAGCCTCAGTGTTTCTTTTATGAAATGGGGATAATGGTGCTTTCTTGAAAAGGTTGTTATGAAGAAAGTAGACTTACTATTAATAGCGAACTTCTGTGAGTACTTCCTATGTGCCACGTACTGGGACATGCATTCCCACGGATTCAATGTACTTGATACTCCTGAGAGCTCAATGACCTAACTGTGCTAATGAAGAGTCCCATTCTACAAGTAAGGAAATGGGGACTCCAAAATTAAGTCCCTGTTCACTTCAGGTCTCTGAACCAAGATGGATCAGAGGTAGAATGTGGACCCCTGCTGCCTCACACCACAGCCCACACGAACCCATAGACGGTGCTCAGGGCAGCCGCAGCACATACGCAAGGTACGGCGTAAGTGGCAGCCAGTGTTGGTATTCTTAAAACAATCACATTTCACTTTACTTGGCTTCTGTAGCATTGCAAACGCCATATTGCGCTGAGATCATTGTTGAAAGGAAGTCAGGAAAAAGCAGTACCAAAAAATATCCGAAGACAAAACCCAAAGTCTCTTCATTACGTGGGATGAGAAAATAAGGTAGAGGCCCTGACCTAGCGGTGCCCTTGAGAAAAAGAAATCAGGACTCCCGAGTGAATAATTGGAAATCAGACAAAGAGCCCCTGCTATAGATGGGTCCTCCCAGGAAAACTAAACAATCGGATTACTCAGCTTTGAGCAGGAATTATATAACCCGCTGGAGAGATACTGGTTATCTCATGCTGGTCACAAGTTCAAGTTGGCAGCTATATATAAATATCTTGATTAAAACAAATGGATCATTACACAATAAACTTTTTTTTTTAATCGCCTCTTCTTTCATTATGTGGAGCTCATGGGAGAGAACTAGCGTCAGGATCCCTCGTTGGTGAGGAAGTTGGGAGCCACGCAGCCCAGACCTGCAGCCCTTTCGGAGCTGTTTAATGAGCGGTGACCATCTGGGGTTGTCAAGGGAAGTCAGAACATGCTCGAGGACCCGCTGATCCCCGATGCCTATAAAACCTTCCATCGCTGGAAGGAGCTGGGAGCACATCTGCTCCCCTGCATCATTTGAAACCTGTAGATGGAGCGGAGAGAGGGGACAGGACTCATCAGGGACCACCAAGGAAAGGCAGCGGGCCCAGGGCTCCCGAGTCACTGCTCTTCCGTCAGTGGATGTCAGGCATCTTGGATGAGGAGTCAGCCCGGGAGGATTTTCTCAGAGCTCTCTGGACGTCAAGCCCTTGTTATTCAATAACCTGGGGAGGCCTGTCAGAGAAGGTGCTTTAATGTATAACATAAAGAAAAGCATACACATCAGAAGTGCACGGGCTCAATGAGTTTTTATGCACCCTGCAACCAGCATGCAGTTTGGGGAACGGGACATTCCTACCGACACAGAAACCCTCCCCCACCCCCATCTCCTGCTACCTTGTAGCAACTGTCACTCCCCTCAGGGGTACGAACTGCTACCCTGAATTCTAACATCGTAGATTGATTTTGCCTGTTTTTGAACTTCTTGTCGAAGGACTCTTATGGGAGCTACTCTTTTGTGTCTGGTTTCTTTCACTCAGTATTACAGCTGTGATATTCCTTCACATTTTTGGACATTTGTAGATTGTGCATTCTCATCACTGTGTTGTAGTCTATCCTGTGGCTATATTATAATTCACTGATCCATTCCCTGTTGATGCACATCTGGTTACTGCACATAATGCTTTTGTGAGAGTTGTTGTTGTGTGTATTTTGGTGACTGTATATGTTCCCCTTTCTATTGGGTACAACAGACGTGGAATCACTTGGAGAGGGTGAGGATGAGGATGAGCAGTGATGGGCGGGGCTCTTCTAGCAGAGGAAGAACTCTACACAGGCACATAGCAGCAACAGAACAAGAGGCAATTGGGGAACCTTGAGCGACCTAGGGGGCTGAGCCTATGGTGTCCATGAAGCCTGAGCAGTGGGAGGCTCCCAGGACCTTCTGCCTCTCCCTCCTCACCTCCACCTGGCTGACTTCTTGTTCTTCGATGATTTGTATCTCAGCTTTGAGATCACCATCTCCTGGGAGGCTCCCTACTGCCTGCCTGGGTAGTTGTCTCGTCTGAGCTCTGGTAGCCTGCCATGATTCTCATGAACACAGCCCTGCCCCCACCACGCTGGGATTGTCTGTTGACCTTGCCTCCTTCCTCACTAAACTGTGAGTTCCCCTAAGGACAGACTAGGGTTGGCTCAGTGTCTTCTCTTTGCGCCTCAGATCTTCTCTGCCCTCTCTCTGCCCTGTTCTCTGTCCTGATAGCTGACCTCTGTGGACAGCATCAAGAGGCCTCCATGTCCTTGGCTTCCGGCCCCAGCCAGGGGAGGCGCCCCTCGGAAGACGAGGTAGAGGACAGTGCGAGCAGGGCTGATCTTTTCCCTAGCTCTTGCTCTGCGGGGCTGGCTGCCTTCCTAGCGGAAGGCCACCTTCAAGCCTAGAGGTACGAGCAGTCCAGAAGTTTCTAAGTTCAGGGTATTGTCCCATCCTTGTGGTTCCCCTCCTAGTCAACCAATCCTGCTTAAAGTATCCTAGTTTGTGTCTGCATCTGCGGGGCCTGACTGATACTTGTATTTTATTTGTCTTCTGCCTGCCCGGCACACAGCCTGCTGCATGTCAGCGATCGACGAAGGTTTATTGAATAAACAAATGGATAAAGATCTGGGGAGGGATGAAGATGGGGAGGCTGGCTGGAAGCCCACAGTGAGGACCTCGATTGCCTTTCTGAAAAGGTTAGACTTTAACCCTCGAGACCAGGTGTTGCAACCTCAAGCGTCTATAGGGGCCGGGCAGGTACAGGTGGGGATTGTGGCAAACCCCAGACGTGAAAGCTATCTCTATGATGCCTTCATGATTCCGTGTGAGTGAGTCCGTTAATGCTATGCAGAAATTTGGACCCAGTGGGACCCGAGCGTCTGAGTTTTCAAGAGAAATCAGGGTTCCAATTGCTGATATTTAGTGTGAAATGCCCAAGTTTAAACGTTGTCAACATTTCCAATTTTAAAACACTTTGTGCGGACAAACAGAGCACGGCTGCCCGTTCATAAGCTCCCTGCAGCCGGTGGGAGCCGGAAGGTGGGGCACTCAGATACTGCGCCGCACTGGGAAAGAGACATACGTCCCCAGTAACCCAGCGGCAGAGACACTGGGCCCTTTGATCTTGGTCCCTGAAGCGGTTCAAATGTGCTGAGAGACTCTTACACTAAGAACACTCATCCTTCTCCGGAATGGATATATATTTTTTTAAAATCAGGTTTTAGTTCTAAAAATAGTGTTTGGTGGATTCATCCAGTTGAGCCAGGTTCCCCGCCACTTTCTCTATTTCTGCTTCAAGCTGGGAGCTCTGAGTTCTTTCGGGTTTTATCAAATTATACGCTGTGCAAAGGCATCCATTTCACCGACAGATGGACTTAATGTGCATGAAAATACATGCCTTTTAAAGAAACTAAATTAGTAGTTTCACTTCTTTCCCCTTTTATTAAAGACAGAGTTCCAGGAGAGTTTGTTGCCATAAAGTCAGACTTTACAGACCTCAGCAGAATGAGGTTTATTTGGATGGAAATCGGACAGAACATCAGACGGGTGCTCCGCGGCACTGAACCTGCTGGTTTCGGTAGGGGCGCAGAAGATGCTGGCCCCCGGGCCCTGCAGTGCTGCGGGAACAGGAGAGGGGCGAAGAACGTCTCTGAAACCGTACAACTCTTTACGAGTTGGAGGTTCTCTGGAAAGACTGGGCTCATGGCTTCTCTGACCTTAGGCAAGGTGGCATGAAGACTAGGTGGGGGCGGGGAATGAATGAAGCAGGGGGCACAGAACACAGGGCACTGGAACTGGAGTCAAGAGACCCAGATTCTAGTTCTGACAGTGTCTGCTGGTACCCGGACAAGTTCCTTCTCTCACACTCTGGTTTCTCACTTAGAATGTGGAGGCAATAATCCTACCCTGTCTACCCCACAGGGTTATTCTGAGAGGAAGACAACAGGAAATATCGTGGAGCGAAGCACCTCCTTTCCCAAACTTTCCTCTGTGTATTTATTTGTTATGATTATACAAACAATAACGTGAATGTATTGTGACTGTGACGTCTCCATCAACACATCGTCGGAACAGACGCTCTCTTTTCCCCTTTGCTTATATATCTTGTGGGTTTTTTTTATAATGAAAGTATATACATGTAGACCAGGGGTCCCCAAACTACGGCCCGTGGGCCACATGCGGCCCCCTGAGGCCATCTATCCGGCCCCCACCGCACTTCCAGAAGGGGCACCTCTTTCATTGGTGGTCAGTGAGAGGAGCATAGTTCCCATTGAAATACTGGTCAGTTTGTTGATTTAAATTTACTTGGTCTTTATTTTAAATATTGTATTTGTTCCCGGTTTTTTTTTTTTTTGTTTTTTTTTTTGTTTTTTTTTACTTTAAAATAAGGTATGTGCAGTGTGCATAGGGATTTATTCATAGTTTTTTTTTTTATAGTCCGGCCCTCCAACGGTCTGAGGGACAGTGAACTGGCCCCCTGTGTAAAAAGTTTGGGGACCCCTGATGTAGACATTAGATGTTATGGTGCTTTTTGGGGTCTCATAAATAGAATTATGCTATAGAAACTCCACAGTTTTCTTGTTTTACTGAATAAAATATTCCATGTCCGAATATACCAACCAGCCACATTCTCTGGGAAGGTTTCATAAACGTCATAGTTCAGATGCACAAGTTTTTTTCAACCATGCCCTATTAATGGGAAATATGGTGATTTCATTATTTCATTGCTACTAGGAAATGCAGTGTGCACCTCTTTGTACCCATGAGAAAGTATTTCCCTGGGGTAGGCATCAAGCACTGGAATTGCTTGATCAAAGAGGATGCACATTTAAAGTTTTTATAGATACTGCCAAATTGCCCTTGAAACAGTCCACTGATGTGTGTTTTTGCAAGCGGTATTTAAGAGCACGCCTTTCCCCCTCCCTCACTCATGCTAGATACTATTAGTCTTTAATTTTTGCCAATATGATGAGTGAAAAATGAAATCTCACTGTCATTTTAATTAGTACTCCCAGATACCTAGTAAGGTTGAGCAACTTTTCATATCTTTACTGGCCACTTCTAAAGATGAGGTCCCTGCCTTAAGTTAGAAGAGCTAGCTAAAAATAATTATAGTAGAAAGAGGGGTGGTTGTGGGAGAGATGGTGGCTAGCTTCTGACTCTTACCCTTACAAGTTTGGTGGACTTGGCAAATTACCTCACTGCTCCAAGCCTCAGTGTTCTTATTTTATAAAATGGGAGACATACTATTATCAACTGAATCTTTGTGTCCTCCAAAATTCATATGCTGATGTCTTGACCCTCAATGGGATAATATTTCGTGATAGGGCCTTTGGGAAGTCATTAAGCTTAGATGAGGCCATAAGGGTGGGGCCCTTAGAAGGAGATTAGTGCTCTTATAAGAAGAGACTCCATGGCCTGACCTGTGGTGGCGCAGTGGATAAAGCATCGACCTGGAAATGCTGAGGTCGCCGGTTCGAAACCCTGGGCTTGCCTGGTCAAGGCACATATGGGAGTTGATGCTTCCAGCTCCTCCCCCCTGTCTCTCTCTCCTTTCTCTCTCTCTCTCTCTCCTCTCTAAAATGAATTAAAAAAATTGTTTTAAGAAGAGACTCCAGAGCTTGCTCACTCTCTTTCTCCCGTGGTTAAGACACAGCAAGATGACAAGAACCAGGAAGAGAGCCCTCACCAGGAACCAAATCAGCAGGCATCTTGTTTGTGGATTTCCCAGCTTCTAGAACTGTAGGAAATAACTTTCTGTTGTTTAAACCACCTTATCTATGGTCTTTTGTTATGGCAGCCCCAACAGTCATATGAATATATAGGTAATTGAAATTATATTTAAGTTAATTTCAGGTGATTTCCAGGCTAGGAACTCCCAAGAGCTGAGTCAGTAAGCTGGAGACCCAGAGACGATGGTGTAAGTTCCAGTCTGAGTCTGAAGGCCTGAGAACCAACAGGGCCAATGGTAGCAAGTCCAGCCCAAGTCTGAGTCCAAAGGCAGGAGGAAACCAGTGTTTTGGACAGTCAGGCAGAGCGTGTGAATTCTCTCCAGAGCATGGCGCGCTGTTCAGGCCCTCAGTGACTTGAATGAGGCCTACCGCGTGAGGGAGGGCAATCTGCTTTACTCAGTCTACCAATTCAAAGTTACTCTCCTCCAGAAACGCTCTCACAGACACGCCCAGAACGATGTTTAACCAAATACCTGGGTACCTTGTGGTGTAGTCGAGTTGACACATGAAATGAACCATCATAGACAGTTTGGACAGATTTGGGAATTTTGGTGGTGGGGGAGTTAATCTAATCTTCTGGGGAAAAAGCAATTGCTAATTCCGATCCCCTTCCTCATTCTTTCACTATTTAGTATGTGTTGACATTCAATGACTAAGTAGCTTTTGATTAATGGAGTGATTTTTAGAGAGGAAGGGGGAGAAAGAGGGAGAGGGAAGGAATGAGAAAGAGAGAGAAAGAGAGAGAGAGAGTACCATCAGTTTGTTGTTCCATTTAATTATGCATTCATTGGTTGATTCTTGCATGTGCCCTGACCAGGATTGAACCTGCAATCTTGGCATATCAGGGAGACACTCTAACCAACTGAGCTACCCAGCCAGGACCCTGACTACCTATTTTTGAAAAGTGCTTTTCTATTAAGAAATTAAACATTTTCTGTCTATTTTGGATAGTGTTTCTAGATATGAGTGCCCACAGGAGGTAGTCAAACCTGTTGAGTCATTTGTATTGAAAATCTACCATGAAGAGAGTTCTAGGGAAGTGTTTTGGTGTTTTGGCAAGTGTGCCCCTCAGGCTGGGGGGAAATATAACAGCCTCCTGGATTGGCACTTGGGTCTGTTCTTCTAGATAATCCTTCTCATTGGGGCTGGTGGGCGGGGCGGGGTGGGGCAGGGAGCAGGACTGGACACACCATGCCCCTGGCAGCCTCGCATCTCCACCTCTCTGAGTACTCCAAGCTGCCGGCAGTTCTGGGCACATGGCTGCTCTTCTCTGGGCCTGGAGCCCCAGTCCGTCAAGTGGGAAGTTCACTGCCATGATGGTGAAGGGCTCCTGAGTCTGAGATAGAAGAACCGCTCCCACCCACTTTTTTGTCTCTGACTTCTTGGGCTGAGGCTCCCACCTCGGAAAAGCCCCGAGTTTCTCAGAGTCAGGGTCGGAAGGTCCAGAGGAGGGCACGCTTAGTGGTCTTTTTACTGGGGAGTCAGCGTGAGCCTTGGCTGTCTGCAAGAGGAGGAGTCAAATGGAGGGGGCGTGGTGATGGGGCCAGGCGTTGTTGTGCGGGCTCCCAGGTGCTCCCTCAGTCAGCTCGCTTTCACAACAGCCCGACGGGGCACACACTATTATTACTCCCGCCTTATAGGTGAACACAGTACTTCAAGGCTCAGTGACTCACCCAAGTAACTAGTCAGGGGTAGGACTCAAACTCCATGCCTCTCTTCTATTGCTCATCTGTCCAACCTGGGCTGTGGGTGCTTTATCAAAGTTGGCCAGACATCCCAGTGTGTCTACCAGAGCTTGACACACAGTAGGTTAGGTATTCAATAAATGGCACCTACTATTACTTCTGTAGGCGGGTTCTGGGAATGCAGAGGGGGCTCATGGGGAAGGACCAAGGAACAAATGCTTATCTCTGGGTGCATCCTGCCTAAAGAGTCAGATTAGGTGACACTGGGCTCTCAGGTTAGGAGAGGACATGGCTGAGTCTCCTAGACTAAGGCTTGTAGCCTAAGCACATCAATGAACAATCTCTAGCACGACTTCCCACTTCACCCCTACTTCCCCGTGCCTAGTTCAGGTCCACATTAGTCCCTCTTGGGCTCTTACTTCCGGCATCACCTCTGGGTTTATTCTCCAACCAAAGGACCGCAAGCCAAATATATTTCACCAAATATATTTCCCGGTGCACAGCTCAGATGATGGAACTGCCCAGCTCGAGAACTTTCTGGGCCCACGTGATCTGGTTCAGACATAGCTCTCCAATCTTTTTGGTTTTGGTCCTTTACTATCTTATATACAAATCAGGCCATTTGTTTTGTTCTTCAAACGTTTGTTGATTACCCCTTACTTTATGCCAGAATTGTTTTGGTCACTTAGACATAAAGTCAGATCAGACATTGTCCCTGTCCTGCAAGCTCACTGCTGTGTAGTCTTCTTGGCTTTTCCTGTACCACTGCCACAGTGTCCTGGAAGTCCCCTTCCAGAGGCATCACACATGTGCGCCACCCCCCCTGGCTCCTGACTAGCTCTCCGTCCCAGACGTCCTCACACTCTCCCTTCTCTGGCACTAGCTGGCTGACGTTCTCACTTGCCATCATCCTGTAGGCTCCTCTGGGCTGGGGTAGGGGGATCTTACTCATCTTTGCCATTTCCAAAGGGCCTAGGACCGACCCTGTGAGACAGAAGGGGCTCCTACTCATACAAAGCCTGGTGTTCTGACTGAGATGGCTGTGTGAATTTCTTCCTCTGAGATTAAACAAATGAGATCGTAGAGTAGTGGCCCTCAGCAGTCCCCAAACTGGGGCTGCTTGTAGACTCACCTCTGGAAAGCTTTGAAACCCTCCAAGCCCAGGATGGTACCCTGGACCCACTGCCTCAGAATCGTGGAGGGTGAGACACAGGCACTCTAAAGCTCTCCAAGTCCTTCTCACGTGCAGACACGTTGGAAGACAACTGCTGAGAGGCTCAGTTTGCTCTTTTCCAGGCTGTGGGTTACCAGCCCGAGGGGTTACACACACTGCCTATAACATATGTGATATGACTTTGCTGTAATTATGTCCTTAGAAGGAAAGCATGGTGATTTTACAAAGAAGAATCAACTCATAAGGACCTGAGTGATTTTACTGCGGTCCAAAGTTCAACAGTTGTATTTCAAAAGTAAGGCCTTAAGGTAAAGGGGAGCGATATTTGGCAGAACAAGGCTGTAAAAAATTTACCAGCAGGCATAGTAAATAAAGAACCCAAACATTCTAGAGCTTGTGGCAATAAAGAAATATTAACCCCACTGCCTTTTCCCAAATACTAGGCTCCCCCAAATCAACATTGTTATTGATCTGTCACTATCCAGAGAAGTTGGCCTGGGCGCCTATCACCGATTAGATTGTACAAAAAGCCATCAGCCAGCTGTTGAGACAGAAGGCAGTTGGAGAAGGGTGGGGAGGAGGAAGGAGGAAGAGCGCTCCTGGTCACGTCCTGCCCCGACTCCCTCGCAGTGACTGCGTTCATCATCATTGGCTGAATCCCACTGACAAACTCCTATGTGGAATCATCAACGTGATATTCTGAACATGCACTACGCTTGACAATTGTGTTCTGTAGTTTATAAACACATGAGTACTTCATTCTTAGCAGGACAATATAATTCTGCACGAAACAAACTCAACTGTTTTTAATTCACTTTCTACCGACATTCCTTGCCTTTGGCTCACTGATGACTAAGGCCAGTGTGAAGGCTGAACGGGGTGGTGAGCTGAAACATGGCAGGGCTGCTTGGCCACCCCAAACAGGGTCTGGTTTCAATAAAGAGCATGACCCTGTCGCAGGGTCAGTACCCCGTCGCCCCAGCCTGCTCAGTCGCAGAAGGGATACGCTGACCTTACATGGGGTTGGAGCTTGCAGGACGCCCACATATTGTGGGTCCACTGGAATTCTGTGCTCACGGGGCATGGCCGGCACTATATGTGAGTGGGCGTTAAGAAATGGTGGGCACATCCATTGTCTATGTCTCTTTCGCTCACCTGCCCATCAGACTTGACAAAGCAATTGTTCAAGGACAAGAATTATTCAGAATTTCACAGTGGTGCCTACATGGAGCCCTTCTGAGTGTAGGACTCCAGGCAACTGCCCAGAACACATGCCCATGAATGTGGCCCTGGGTACAGTGAGGAAAAATGACCTCGCCCGTAAGGATAAGATGCCTTACGCTGGTGCATCCTCTTTTCCACGAGCTTTTCCACGAGCTTTTCCACGAGCCCTCTGCTGGGGGCTGTGTGGCATCGTCTTGACATCTTCTGGTCCAAGTTCTAACTTTGAAGGTGCTATCAACATAATCAATTGGCTTTAAATAAAATTGCTTTGAAAATATGACAAAAAAAAGAAACATGTAAACAAGTAATTTCAACGTAATTTAAAAATAATGACCATGGTCATAATAAATATATTAAAAGTAATAATGATTATAACATTTTCTGTGCAATACTATGTGCTAAGTGCTTATATTTTCTTGTTGAAGCCTCATTATTATCCTATAAGATGGGCATTATTATTTGAATTTTACAGATGGTGAAACTGTAGCCCGAAGAGGTGAAATGACTTGCCCAAGGGCCCAGAATCAGAACTAGAAGTCAAAGCTAAGTCTGTCAGGTTCTAAGGTTCTCTCTTTCTGCTGGTCTACAGAGTCTATAAAACACTAGTGGGTTTGCATTTGCAAATTGTCAGACCTAACTCAGCCTCAAGTCCTAGTCTAAAGATGTCTTAAAGCCATAACTTTCAAACACTAGACAGCATCCCACAGTGACAAACAGATCTTACATCATGACCCGATACACACACACACACACACACACACACACACACACATACACACACACACACGAATACCTATATATGTTTGTGTGTGTGTGTATCTGTCATGAAACAACACTCATCTTTACTCTGATAGATTTTTTACTTTTTTTAGCACCTGTGGTGACCTTGTTGATTTGATTCCAGTACTGGCTCATGGGTCTGACCTGTGGTTTGAAATCCCCACCTTAGGGGATACTGAGTCCAGGCTTCTCTTTTATAGATCTGAAGACTTGTGGCCAGATTGGGAAAACAATCTGAGAAGGACCTCATTGATAATCAGCCAGAAAGGGGCTCATGACTCAGGTTACTGAACTGCTAGTCTAGATTAAAAATTTTTTCAATTACAGTTTACATTCAGTATTATTTTATATTTTTTTCAGGTGTACAGCATGATAGTTAGACAAGCATATACTTTACAAAGTGTTCCCCTAATATTTCCAGTACCCACCTGGCATCAGACACAGATATTACAATATTATTATTATTTTTTTTTTAGAGAGAGGAAACAGAGAGAGAGAAGGGGGGAGGAGCAGAAAGCATCAACTCCCATATGTACCTTGACCAGGCAAGCCCAGCGTTTAGAACTGGCAACCTCAGAGTTCCAGGTCGACGCTTTTACCTACTGCGCCAATGCAGGTCAGGCAATATTACAACATTATTGACCATATTCCCTATGCTGTACTTTACATTCTCACGTCTGTTCTGTAACCACCAATTTGTAGTCCCGTCACCAATTTTTCAGCCAGTGCCCTAAGCCCCTTCTCCTCTGGCAACCGTCAGTCTAGTCTGTTCTCTGTATCTATGAGTCTGTTTCTATTTTTTTGGGGGGGGGGTTATTTATTTTGCTCTTTAGATTCCACATATAAGTGAAATCACTCTAGCTTTTTTATTTTTTGTTACTAGGATTGCCATTCTTTAACAGCACTTCTACTAACAAAAATAACAGTCATTTTGTGGTCCGACAGCCCTGGATTCAAATCGGAGCTCTCATCTAGCCATATGACTTGAGGTGTGACTTCATCTCTCTGTGTCTCTTTCCCATTCTGGAACAGAGGGTGATAATACCCATCTACTAGGAGTATTGTGAAGATGAATTGGTAGGAAAGCCCAGTGCTTGATGTGCAGCATCCACTCGGCACAGGTGAGACACGCCAGGTAACTTTCAGAGACTTTATGTGGGAGATGATGAGGCTGAGGGTCATTGTCACGTGGACATGAATGTAGCCTCCCTCGTGTATTCCCAGAATCCAGTGCAACCACCTGAAAATCTTAGATACAGAGATAACATTAATAATATATGTTAGTGTGGTATACTGAGGAAAACGTTGGCTTTGGAGTGAAACAGACACAGTTATGAATCCCAGCTTTAGAATCTTCTAATCTTGATGAGCTTCAGTTTCCTCATCTGTAAAGTGGGTATTAAAACCTCCTTCATAGAGGTATTGTGGGAAATCACTGAGATACTGTCCCTATGTTTTCTTCTTTCTCCGAACCTGACTTAGATGCTTTATATATACTCAGGTTTTATTTTATCTTTCATTAGGAAAAATGTCAAGCATACAGAAAAGTAAAACATATAGTAAAATGACTCCTCAAGTACAAATGACCAGATCTCCAGCCTTCAGATTACTCCACAGCCTCATCCACCAGCTTGACTGCAACCTCATGAAAGGCTAGAGTCAGTGGCATTCAGCTCAGCCACGTGCATGTTCCTGACTACAGAAACAGTGAGATAAGAAATTCTTATTGTTCAAGGTTGCCAAATTTGTTACGAATTTGTTATTCAGTGACAGACCACGGATCTAAGAATAAAACAATGATATATAGTAAAGCATTTAGCTCAGTGCTTACTTAATGTACACAGTAAGTGCTCAATAAATATTAACTCGTTATATGTGATAGCAGCCACTTAATGGGACATCTTGCTTGATGCACAATGGATAGATGTTAAAGGAGAGAGCCCCTAATTCTGGAGACAGAGGAGAGTTTAGAAATGAGTTTTGGGTTGTACACGATGGATAGTAACATTAAGCAGAGGAGAATTGGGGTAAAAGAATACTTTGTAGGGGAGGCAACACGATCACAGTCTGTTTGAGGAACAGCGGTGCAGCATGGATGGTTTGAAGACTACATGGCAAGAGATGAAACTGAAGCCAGACCACAAAGAACCTGGCTTCAGCAAGAGATGCTTCCTATTGGACTAATGTTTCATTGTAGGACACTCACTAGAACTGCCTACCCAGAGAAATGGAAAAGGCTTTGGACATAAGATAATTCTTCTCCCACTCCCACTCTTTATTCAGAGAGTCCTCAAGAAAAGATTGAATATTCACCAAGGTATTTACCTATGTCCATTATCAAGTACCTAATTATAAAATAGACAAGACAGGCAACCAAGGAGGTTTCATTTGGCCGAAGTTGTCTTGTGTGAAAGTCCATACCGCCCTCTCTTGCAGGCGTTGCTTTTGTTATATAGTAAAATAAAGCTTCTCTTGAACAGCTGGAAAAGATAGATTTCCTTTAATCTGACAGACACTGTGAATCACACACCCTTCGTCAGTGGTTCCTACTTTGCTTTAGCCTTTTGGAAAACTTGGCACCTAATTTGTGTCCCAGCGTCCTGCTGTACAGCTCTGGGAATCAGTCTTCCTCAGGCTTCATTCAGTTTTTTCTAATTATTTTGCCATTCTCATGATTTCTTTGACCGTTTTCACTGTATTTTAGTGATTTTTAAAAATACACTTTCTTAGAAAATACAAAATAAGTTTTGGGAGAAGATGGTGCTGTCTCCTTTTAGGACAGGAGAATTTGGGTCCTTCTGGAAATAGAGGTGTGTGACATTAAATTGGTTCTCATAAATAGGAGATTCGAGAGCAAGGCAGATTCCGGAGAGTCAGTCAGCCCAGTCATGGAAACCAGGAGATGGATAACCATCCATCAAAAGAGGTGGTCTACCTTCAAATAAAAGTAAAAGGGAGAGAAAAAATGCATGGTCCTTTAACAAGGTAGAAACTATCCCATGACTAATGGCAGACACAAATGTACATCACCCATTCACCCTTTAGCTCATGAGTGAATTATATAACACTATCTTGAATCATAATATTAAATCATATGAGTGGACATAAAAATGCCAATTTATACTCAGCAATAGAAATGCATTCCATGATACATCCTTTTCAAGGATTTATTTTTTTTTCCCTATTGAGTTTATAAATCATTTATTTTCCTATGGTTTAAAAATAAAAGTACAATATATTTGGGACCAGGGCTGTTTGGTTTATGAATGTTATATGCTCAGTGTTGATGGGGAAATTTTGATTTTGATTGCTTCAGGGTCGATTTTTTTTTTTTTAAATGAAGCTAATTGACATTATGAAATTTCATGGTTTTTTTTTTTTTTTTTTTAATGAAATGCTTTAAAACTCAAGATCAGAGCTGGCTTAACAGCACTTCCCAAGTAAAACACCATCAAGTACAAATATTACAAAGGACCTCTGAGTTTTCTTGTTAAGTGGTCTACACATTTCCATGAAAAAGGATTTTAAAGTTTCCTAAGCTCCTACCCCCCACCTCCCCAGTCAGTGCTGGTTAATTAACAAATCATAAAGAAAAGATGAAAGTATGTGAACCTTAAATCATTGTGATCTGGAAAAAAAAAAGAGTCACAGAATAATTAAAATAAATTTCAACTAATGAGAACCAGAAACAATGACCCATGGAAAGAGTGCAAACAGTTGGATCTAAGAGGTCAAAACTTGACGGAAAATGAACAATGGACCGTTCCAGTGCGCTCAGAGCCTTCGCTCTGGTTGCGGCATCATTGGTGGAGCAGCAGGGAACTCTTTTCTTTGGAATACCCTGTTTGAATGTTCTTTCAACTTCATTTGCTTCAAGTTTTTTTATTTTTGTTTTTGTTGTTGTTGTTGTTTTTAACGTGCCTTTTCCCCTGGTTCTCATTTCCGTCCAGATACATTGGAAGTCCCTGCCCTTCTGCTGGCCCCCACTATCCTGCACCAGCCTGTCCCTAATTCAGCCAGGCGTGGACACTCCCCCAGCCCCTGCAGGTGCAGGTGGGCGACCGAGGCACAGAGATCCCCTAGGACTTGGTTGACGGGAAAGTGGGAAAGCCTCCATTCGCTCTGACACGCTGCGTGGAGCTGTGTCCATGGCTAACAAAATCCATTTCTTCTTTCAGGGCATCAAGTAGGATCCATTTTCCCAGCCTTCCTCCCAGTCATTTTGGGCCTGGTGACTGAGTGCTTGCCAGCAGAAGGTGCGCAGAAATGAGGCCCACCACTTGGGAATCTTGCTGAAATGCAGGCTTGGATTCAGGAGGTTGCCGGTGGCGCCCAGGATTCTGCACTTCAGCAAGCTCTCAGCCCACACTGCTAGTTTTGTAGATAACAGTTCCCGTGAAAAGAACATCCCTCAGTTCCTGCCTGGCTGTGAAATGTCCTATGTGGGCTTCCATGGTCTCTCGACTATATCTGCGTAGCCTGAGCAAAGCACTCAGGGTGCAGAGACCTTTGAGGGATGGAGGGAAACGGGCTTCCTGCCTCATTGACCAGGGGAGCTCTGCTCTGGGGAGCTGCCCAATTCATGAGGGTCTGTGAGAAGAGCGAGAAGAAATCTTTGATTGTGTTAAACCCTGAGTACCAGGGTTTACTTATTACTGCAGCACGGCCTACTCCAATTTTCCCTCTTATCAACTGCCCTTTCTGAGTCTTTTCTTGACCTATGATGTTAAATTAACTTAGTCAACTTACAAAGTACCAACTTTGTACCAGACACAACTTTATTCCAGGTGCTGGAATAAACATAGATGAAAAATGTTGGAGCCTGACCTGTGGTGGCGCAGGGGATAAAGCGTTGACCTGGAATGCTGAGGTTGCCAGTTTGAAACCCCAGGCTTGCCTGGTCAATGCACATATGAGAAGCAAAGCAACTAGGAGTTGATGCTTCCTGCTCCTCCCCCTTTTCTCTCTCCTCTCTCTAAAATCAATAAATTTTAAAAAATCTTTGACAAATGAGAAAAAAATATAAAGCTTTTCTTTTTTGCACGGTCTCTCTTGTCTTTTTTTTTTTTTTTTTTAAAGAAAAAGGTGGTGTTATTTTTTAAAGGATTGGAGAAAGGAGATAAGAAGGGGGATCAAATAATGAATCAACCAATGTGAAATCTATCAGGGTTGACTGCGTCCTGCCTGCGGAGCTCTGAGGGGGAGATGGAAGTCCCGGTTGTGGGCATCATGGGAAATCGATCAGGGTTGACTGCGTCCTGCTTGCAGAGCTCTGAGGGGGAGATGGAAGTCCCGGTTGTGGGCAGCACCAGGAAAGGCTTTCCAGGAGGGGTTTCACTGGGATCAGCCCTGAGAGATGGATAAGGTTGGAAATGTAAAAGGATAGAGAACTGCATTTCAGGGGAGTTAAAGGGAACAAACAGCAGGAAGGTGCCCAGGGAAGTGTGGAACTTGTCATTGAGATCAAGTGTAGGATAAAGGACTGGAGTAAAGGGATATACAATAGACATGAAGGTCGGGTTATAGTATGGAATACTTTGAATGGCAGTCTAAGGAGCTTGGAGCCCCACTGGGTACACTGAGGAGGACAGCAGGAGCAGAAGGCATTGGAGAAACTCTCCGCCGCCCTCCCCCAGTCCCACCCCCACTCCCACCCGGGGCCTATTGCAGTAGTTCAAGTATGATTGCCAAAGGCTGAAGACATGAGCATTAGGATGAAAAAGACAGAGAAATCTCCTGAAAACATCGTAAGAAAAATGGGGTAGCACCCTCCCCACCTTCACCCTACTTTTCAGAAATGAGGCAGCTGAGACTCTGCAAGGTTGTGTGGGACTCAAGACATTAAGCCCGGGAGTCAGGTCTTGGACCTCCAGCTTCTTGCTCCGAGCTCACTACTTTTTTCCTCTTTAGTACGTTACTGCCAGCGTCATAAGAACCCTCTAGAGTGGTCCTTGGTGAACCTGCATTGAATCTCACTCAGCACAGCATAATTCACACCTTAAAATCTGGCCACTTTGGGTGGTGGGCACACGATGCAATGTATAGATCGTGTGTCATGAGGTGTGCCCTTGAAACCTATATGACCCTGTTGACCGGTGTCACCCCAATAAATTTAATAAAAAAAACTGTTGGCCATCTTTGCAAATTTTAATTTAAATATTTTGAGTCACCTCAACTGGGAAATTTACTGGAACTTTATTTTACTGAGACCTGCCAACAGCAAGTGGAAGTGTAAGACTCACTTTAACAAACTATATTCCACTCCAAAGGGACTTTAACGAAACCCGCTGCTACCTTTTGGGGTCTGTGCCAGCCCTAGGCAAGAGGCTTTATTTTTAGGAAGGGGATTCCTACCCCTGGGAGGGCTCTCTTCGGCTCATGGCTGCCCAGGTAAGACGGGTGAGGAATTGGCTCTCACTCTTCCTCCCTGTCGTTGTTTTTCCTGGACTGCAAAGTTGGAGCCTGTAGGAAAAGGACTCCCACAAACCAATAAATTGTTCACATAGAGGACCTGCCCCGGGACAACAGTGGAGAGATGCCACTGTCTAGAGGTGGCAAAAGGGAAGGTTTCCTACAAATTACAGACAGAAATTTGTTTGCATCTATGTCTGCTTCCCAGCTGTGTGATCTGGAACAAACGATTGAACATTCCAGAAGCAAGGTTTCTACAGTCTAACACGGGAAGGCTGATTATCTGCCAGAATGGTATGAGGGTTCCATGAGATTCTAGTGATGAAGTTCTGAGCACAACGTAAGAGTCCAATCCGAGTTGGTGCTGCGATCCCAACCCCAGGGTCTACCAACAAGGGCAACGTTAGTTGCTATAAAAAATCTGAAAGTTTCAGTGGTTTCAAAATAATATTTTTCACTCACCAAGCTGTCTATGTGGGTGTTCCTGGTCCCCAGGAAGCCTTCCACGTGGTGAGTCAGGGACCCAAGGGACTTCTCTCTACCTGTGCCTCTTTTTCTCTAGGATGAAAGGGAGCATGGGGAAGGAGGGAGACACATCACTTCTGCTCATTAGTGAGAAGCAGCCTGTGACCCCCACAAGAAGCAAGTGGCTGGGAAATGGGATCGCTGACATGGCAACCATGTCCCAGTGACGGTTCCATGCTGTGGAAGGGGAGTAAGAATCTACCCCAGGTGGCGCAATACTGTGGAGCGATTGGGCGAGGGACCAGGACACTGAGTTTACGGTAAAAACATTTCAGATTCACATTTCTTTCCCCTCAGCCTTTTCTAGAGCTGTGTCTGGCAGATCCTACCCCGTTTGGAACCTGGCTGTGAGCAAGAAAACATCTGTGGTTGGAAAGCAGGGGGTGGTGATTCAGGCCTGCGTGGGACTTGGGGAGGATGCCCTGAGCCCTGTGCTCAACAAACAGCTCCCTCCTGCAAGGAGGCGAGAGGTCATCTGTCTGTCTGCTCTGACACTTTTACCCAGTGACCTTTGGGGCTTCAGACACCTTCCCAGTGAGTTGGAGTGAGCTGGGCACACGCTGTCCTTGAGTTTGACCATAACTGACTCATTAGAGGTCTGAGTGAGAGAAGGCAAAAGCAGACAAACAGGCACTGAGGGCTTTGCCACCCAGACCTGTGTCGTGTAAACAGGCCATCTGCTTTGGAGCCAAGGAGCGAGCCTAAATGTGGGTTGGCATTGGAGCCTTGACAGCTAGCTAATACCCAGAGTCTTTGACTATGGTGTGCGGTGTCCAAATGGGGGCATGTTACGCCCAACCAGGGCACAAGGGGAGAGGCAGGATGGGGTGGGGGTTGGGGAGAAATGCGGCTATGGAACCGGATACAATAGTCCCTACCACTTACTTAGCTTTGTGACCTTGAATAAATGTTACTTATTCTTTCTAAGGCTCAGTTTCCCTATCTGTAAAATTGGCTAACACTATGGATCCCAAATGCTTCAGGACAATGCCAACACGTAGATAGACAAGTAATATTTTCCTCCCCATTCTGTCTTCTTTTAATCATTTTTTTAGAAAATGGAATGTATTCGGATGACATTAATAAAATTAACATAGGTTTCAGTTGCACCATTCCCTTACACCATCTGTGCACTGAACCATGCACCACCGCCCCAGGTCAGGTATCTGTGATCACTTCAACTTCATGTGAATAATAGTCAATAGCCACCATTTCCTGAGCTCCTCTTATGAATCATTTAGTTCTTGCAACACCTGCAAAATAGGTAATATTGACCCATTGTATAGATTTGGACACCAGTGCTCAGAGATTATAACAGAGATCGTAACTTTGATCTTTCTACTGCCTCGTCACTGAGGAGGGGTAACAGAGCAAAAAGAATCAAAAGAAACGAATGGGGGGTGGGGATAAAGGTCAAGCACAGAAGTCTGGAGGCATAATCTCTAACTCCAGTCTAGCCTTGGATATTAGAATTTGCATCTTAACCTACTTGCCCCCTTTTTGTTCATTTGTATGTTTATTCTTTAATTTATTACTAATTAATCAGTAAACATTTGCTATAAATGTCCTATGTCCCAGGGCCTTGCTAGTCTCAAAATGTGGTTTCTGGGACAGACACTTCAGCATCTCTGGGGAGTTTGTTAGAAATGCATACAGTGGCCCTGGCTGGTTGGCTCAGCAGTAGCGTGTCAACTGGCATGTGGAAGTTCTGGGTTTGATTCCCATTTAGGGCACACAGAAGAGGTGACCATCTGCTTCTTCCCTCCTCTCCCTTCTCTCTCTTCTCTTCCTGGAGCCATGGCTCGATTGATTTGAGCACATCAGCCCTGGGCTCTAAGGATGGCTCCATTGTTCCTTCACCTCAGGTGCTAAAAATAGCTCAGTTGCGAGCATGGCCCCAAATGGGTACAGCATTCGCCTGAGACGGGGGTTGCTGGATGAATCCCAGTAGGTGCATGGGTCTCTCTCTTTATCTCCCCTACTCTCACTTAATAAAAAAATAAAAAGAAATGCATACATTAAGGATTGCAACTCACTGTCCCTAATGCTTCTGTCCTTGTCCAGAAACATTTATGAAGGCATTTCCTGTTCCCAAGACCCCTGCCTTTTTGGTCCATATAAGAAGTAGTGGGGAAGTTCTAGAATAGGTTTTCTCTGAGCATGAGTGCCCCGGTGATTATGCAGAGCTTAGATGACCCCTCCACCCCAGAGGTGGACATGTGGGGTACAGACCTGAGCCTTAATAGAATGGGGTGGGTTCAGCAATAAAAGCCCGTGACCTTAGAAAGTGTTTGGGGTCTCTTATTTCCTTCTCCTCTGCTGCATCCAACCTGTGGCTCTGGGGCTTCAGTTGAAAGTGGAGGGGCAGTATTGGAACCCTGAGACCCCTGCACATGCTTTCCAAGACAATTCTTGTATCACCATAGCACTCACGACTAACCCACAGTTAACCTCAGCATCTAAGCAGTTCACACAATCATTGATTAGTCTAGGAGAATAATTTGGTGGCCTTAGCAAAGCTCTGTTCCATCTATCCAACTGTGGCCAAGGATTCTCTGTGGAGATTCTAGAGTCATAACATGTGGAAATGGGAAAAGCCATCTCTCACCTCCTTCCCCATTTGGAAGAAGCTGGCTATTTATAGACAGCAACTCAAGATCAAGATCAGCAGGGCCCAGCACTCACTAAGTCTGTTCCCATGAACAGTCTTGGGAAAGCCTGCTTATATGTACAATTATGGGGCATCTGTCACATTCAAGGCGCCAGGAGGAGTGATGGCATGTCACCTTGTTAAATTCTTGTGATACCCTGAGTAGGCAGCATCATCCCATTTTCAGGAGAGGAAACTGAAGCTCAGAGAGACTGGTAGTTGCCTACAGTCACAGAGGCAGTGAATGGGTGTGCAGGCATCTCTCGGCATTGGGAGCGGGAATTTAAATAAGGGAAACCAGGCATGTTTCACAACTGGAAACGGGAGTTAATATTCAAGTATCTCATTAATGGACCTTTGAAATGTATTCTTTAAGCTATTATTGCTCTCTTGCTACTTCTGGGGGTTGGGGGAGCAGGAGAGGGGGTAGGAGGATGAGCTAAGTTAGTTAACTATGAGGGGGGACAAGCTTGGATATGCCCCCTCCTGTTTCCAATACACCAGATCCACCCCACTCCTCAGCTTCCCCATGGCGGCAAAGGCTGGGTGGCTTCCCTGGGGACCGAGCAGGTGACTGGTCCTCGATGAAGCTCACTATCATAGTGTTTGTCCCTGTCCTCCCACCCCCCAGCTTTCAGTCCGCGGGTGCTAATTGCAGAACCAGCCTCTCTGATTGCCTGGCACAGGGCACGGGCAGCCCAACGTCGAGTGGAGAGGCCTGGCCACTGACTCCTGAGCAAGGCTCTGCCTCGGGGGCCTGGCTTCTAAGCTCAGAGTTTTGCTGAGGATGAAGCTTCACAGGAAAGTGCTGGCATTCTGTTAACTAAAAGAGCACAAAAGAATTGCTAATTCTAAATAATGAGGTTGCCTGATCTATGGTGGCGCAGTGGATAAAGCGTTGACCTGGAATGCTGAGGTCACCAGTTCAAAACCCTGGCTTCCCTGGTCAAGGCACATATGGGAGTTGATGCTTCCTGCTCCTCCCCACCTTCTCTCCCTCCTCCCTCTAGAACGAATAAAATCTTTAAAAAATTAAATAAAAAAATACATAATGAGGCTACCCTATATATACACTCTCCCTTTGGGAGCATGGAGTGGAATGAATGTAAACTGAGGCATCAATTAGGATCCCCAAATACCCCACTGACTGGTCTGGGATTTTTGCAACGTCAAGCAACCTCTGAGCTTTGAATGTCTTCATTTGTTAAGGGGGGTTGTTTGTATGAGATGCACATGAGTCCTGGTGCCGGGCCTGACTCTGAATGGGGGGGGTCCAATCAATACCTGCACTGATTATTCCATTTTGTTTCATGATGATAACTTGAATATAAAACCCTTTTATATTCATTAAAATATTTCCTGTTGTAAGTTATAGAAACCCAACTTAAAATTAGCCTAAGCATAACTGAGCAAACAAGTGAAATTTTGTGTATCCAGCAAGTCCAGGAATGACTACCATTCAGATATAGCTGGTTTGGGAGGTTCCAACAGTGACGTCAAAGCTCAGCCTCTCTTCACTCCTTAGTTCATTGTTCTTCTGGGTATTGGTTCTATCCTATGGACAGACTCTGCCCTCCCACAGCTCCCAGAGTCTCATGCTTTCCTGCTTGTTCATTTCTATTGCCCGGTTATCAACCCAGGCAAGACTCTGATTGGTCTTGCTTAGATTAGACAACTATACCTGGACCAATCACTGTTGCTAGAGGTGCAGAGCACTGAGACCAGCTGAACTAGAGTCACACATCCAACCCCGGAATCAGGAAGGGCACACCGGTAGATGTGAGACCAGTAGCTCTGCTGGCATGCCACAGAGAAGAAGGGAGGTCCCCAACAGCAGTGAGGATGCTGGGCAGATAAGGACACAGGATCTCTACCCCACCTGAAGTGCCTTAGAGGAGAGGACTTGCTCATGGTTCTTCTTAGGTCTCCCGATGAGTCAGTGTTAGTCCTAAGATAGTTGTTTCCAAAGTCATTATAGTGAACTCTGTTGGTTTAGAGATATGTACATATAGCTTCCAAGCGAAGTAAAATAAGTTGCAGAAGGGAAGAGCTTCTGCTGAGCTGTGCACATGTGCACTGGATTAGAAGCCCCAGGCTGTGTCTGCCACTCTGGCTTAGAACAGATGGGACTCAGGGTAGAAGTTCCCTCTACCAGCTGGAGGTCACATGGACGTCCCCTGCTCTGTTGCTTTTAGATCAAAGTACACATCAGGATAGGTGTTATGTGAGCTGTTTCTCCATCAATTTTGAATACTCTGTTTAATTATTATTATTATTATTATTGTTTTTGCCCAAAATTTCCAAAAACAGTAACAATAGCCAAACTCCCAAAGCCAAGCCAATGTCACATGAATAGCGTTTTGGTTCGGTGAGCTTTAATCTTGCCTGTGCTTTCCTGGAAGACGCTTGTGCACGGGGCAGCTCCACACGGACGGGGGCAGGGCTGCCTTTGCACACCAGGAAGGGAAATGCCGCTTTGTTTCTCCCTGGACCCTGCTCAGTCCCTCGCGGCCGTCGGAACACGGTCTTCAGAGCCTTCTCCCAGGGGTTATTCCATTTGTTTCACACATTCCTGCTGAACACCTGTTTTGTGTAACAGGCTGTGTTTGGAGACGCAGCCCGCACATGTAAGCCAGATGTGCGCTGCTCTTCAGTTCTTACTCCGCCTCTTCACGTCCTCTCCCTGTTTCCACTCTGGCCAACATGGAGGAGGCTTCTCGCACGTCTTTACTCAAGATTTCTAAGGGAAGATGGAGGAGGGAGACGCGGGGCAGCGGTGTTAGGCTTACTCGCTGGTTTACCGGCTGCAAGCCCTTTGCCTGACTGGCCTGTGAGCACGTGGCAGCATCCCGCGTGTATGGCCTTTACAAGGCATAGGTGCTTGGGCGCAGGGGGATTGCGGGCGGTGGATTGCCTGCCCGCCACCGTGAGGGGCCATTGTGCTGTTTGTTTGCCTGAGAGGCTGTTTCCCCTACCCGTGTGCTTGTCCACCGTTGTGAGACTTTATTCAACGGAATGGCCCAACCTTTCCTGGCTCTGTGGACCTGCCCAGCCTCGGCCACTGGCATTATAGAGATGACTTGACTCATCATAAAGCAAACAATTGACAACATGGTCTTGAAATATTTTTATTCCTCAAAGTTGGTTCTGGGACGTGACCCATACGTCAGGGTTGCGGGTTTTCTGCCTTCCCTTTCCCCCCCGCCTGCTAGTCCCCATTCCCTCCATGCCGGCACCCGCTCCCCTCCCCCACTCCCACTCCCACAAGTTCAGCCTTCTCTCTTTTATGAAGTAGAATGATTCAGCTCTGCCTCAACTTTTATCTCTAACCTTGTTTATGTAAATAGCACCATAAGGCTTAGAAGACTAAAGGATTCTCCAGTTTCCTGGGTGTACGCTCCTTATAAAGCAACATTAATCTCTTAGTTATCGGGCCCCATTTAGGACACAAGGGTATTTCTCAAGTGTGAGCTGGAGCCCCTGCCCCAGCATGCCGGTTAAGAATGAAAATTCCTGGACCCTACCCCAGATGAACAGAATCAGGATTTCTTTGGAGAAAAACGGGTGGTTCTCAACTCTGTCTGCCTGTAAGGACCACGTGGAGAAAGAACGTTCTTGTTAATAGCCCCCACGTAAAGTCCTGGCCTTTAAGTCAGGATTTCCAATCACTGGAGTAGAGGCACCTACATTGATTACATGCAACTCAAGTGACTCGTGTGCGGCTGAGACTTGCATTGTGGGACTTCAGAGGAGAAAAGACCATTTCCCACTCAGGTTAGGGAAGGTGAAGCAAGAAAGGAGCTTCCTAGAGCAGGTGAGGGCATCTGAAGAGGACCTGGGACAATAGGTGGCGTTGTTGTTAGTTGTGAATGAAAAAGGGGAGAGCAGACAGTTTAAATCACCCCTGGTATTGAAAACAAGCCGAGGGCAGCCCAGCTCTGAGAGGAGCCCATCTCTGCAACAGCAGAGTCATGCGCACGAACACCTGTCTGCTGCCTGCCCCTCACACCACTACAAGGTCCTCTGCGTCCCAAAGAGGGGGCAGCTATTCACAGATACGGTCACAAGGGTCACTGATTATTCTAAACTTTATGCCCCACTGAGGCTAGATAGAAGTCATGAAAATATCCCAGAAATGCCGATATTTATACAGCCAAATTCCATCTCCAAAGATTACCTCTAACATTTGAATGTAGCACAAGGTCTGTTGACAACCACATGTTTCAGTTGGGATTGAAACAATAAGGCTTCTGTTTCCAAGGTGGCAAATACCACCAGTTCTCAGAAGGTGTGGGGGCTGGACTGTCCACCAAGTCGTGGAAGCAACACTGACAGCAATCCATCAATGTGGAGGTGGCCGGGGACCACCTTCCTCACAGTAGTGTCTGCTTGTTTAACTAACGGCAGCGAGAGTCCCTATTAAGGGCTGTTAACACTCTAAAGTGCTCTTTGTTGAGCCTGCCACAGTGATGTGTGTTGACTCGGAATACACTCCTAAGACCAGCATTCTCTTTTCCCCAATTCTGAGTTTGCAATTCAAGTGTTTTATTTCCCAACAGTGTGAGTGCACCACACATGTCTGTGTTCACCAAGGAAGGGAAACGTGGAGAATGCAGGAGACATGGAATGAATGAGGGATTGCTTACTCCAAACATGTACCTTCTAACATGAGCAAATACTGGCCTTCCTGGGGGCGGGGGGCTGGCTTTCTTCAGCATGCTTGTCCACTCTGACTCCAAATGCATATGCTCATAAAATTTGCCAGTTATTGGATTGAAGGAACCTCTCTGCTGGTGAAATATAAAGCATTAAATAAATGTTTCCTCTAACTCTGTGAGCTTTCTGCCTACCTCTGTAATGGTACCAAAGGCATTCTCCTGCCTTGAAATTAAAGCTTTGTTTGTGACCCCTTGTGGGAGTCTAGGACCCCACCAACACAATCCTACATATTTCTAGAGCCCCAGAATCAAAACTGGGAAGGGGACTTTAGGAGATGGTCATAGTCGTATGATTTCTTGCCCAAAGCAGGTCCTTTTAACAGTGAAAGAGCACGCTATCAATAATTATACCAGGACTGCAGGTGCTGGGTGGGACATTTGGTCTTCTCAATAATAAGCCAATAGTTATAATTAGTTAGCTCCTACTATATGCCACAGATTTAACTCATCCTTTAATAATTCTTCTACTTAAACCTTAGAATTTTTTTATTTTTTGAGAGAGAGAGAAGGAGAGAGAGAGAGAAGTAGAGAGAGAGAGAGAGAGAGCAATTCGTTGTTCCACTTAGTTGTGAAGGGAGGGAGAAAGGAAGAAAGGAAAGAAGAAAGGGAGGGAGGAAGGACCACTGTTCTGAAATTGGGATTACCTGTTTTGAAAATGAAAAGCTGCGTCCCAGAGGGAGAGCCTTCCCCAATGTCACATAGCAAATCACACATGGAGGAAACAATGTTCTGGAAAGTACAGGCCTTTTGATTTTGAACCCATGTTCTCTTTGATACACTTTGCTGTGCAGCAAGCCTGTCGAGAAGACATGTTGCTGCTTAAAGCTATTTCCATATTTCCCCTCCTTTTGACACTGGCCTGGCAGTGAATTGCTGGTCCTTGGGGAAGCTAGTCTTTAAAAGGGGGATTAACCTGATTTTAAACACGGAGTAGAAAAAAAACTGTCAAAGATTTCAGATATATTATGGAAGAGGTTTTAAATAAAGACAAGTGTGTGCATGTTGAATTTGGTTATCTGTCTTTGTAAAAAGAAATGTAATGTTACTGAAATGCTTTCTTGCTTTCATCACTGTGGCCCTGGACTACTTAAAGAAAATTAAATGATACTAGTTTCAGGCTGCAAAGTGGAGAAAGCTCCATTCACTTTTCCAGTGGAGTAGGATGGGAAATAGAGTGGAAAAGAAAGCCCCAGTTAATGGTAGAATATGGGGTGAGGACATTTTACAAGGGTGAGAACACAGCAGGGACTTAGGAAGTCATCCCCTCACCACCAGACCCCCACAAGGGACTACCAGGTGGCTGATTAATACAGGTGAGCACTCTTCTCAAAGAAGAGTCAGTTTGGGGGTTGGGCCTCTTGAAGAGGGACAAGGAGGAAAACCCCAGCAGTCAAGACCTTGGGCTCCATCCAACTTCCTCAAAACTGCTCAAGTTTAATCTACTCACATTTATGAAAGACTTGCTATGTACTGGGGACTTTCCCAAAGACTTTACACATGTTAATTTGTCCAAACTTCATAATCCTGTGCAGTGGACACTGTTATTATTCTCAAGATCAAATAGCTAATAAGTGGTGGAGCTGGGATTCAGACTGAAGCAATTCAATTCAGAGTCTGTGTCCTCAATCCCATGCCACACTCTCTAAGTTTCCAAGGGTTGGCTGGAGGCTTTAGTGTCACTGTGCATGCAGGAGCCAAGGTCACCTGCCCCCACCCCCTTCAGAGACTGTTGCTGTGCATGCTGGGATCTGTTATGCTCCTGAATAGGAGATGAGGCAGTGCAGTAGTAGTGAGCATGACATTTTCTTCTTCTCCTAGATTTGTTTTTCTCGATCCTTGCTCCTTAGCCTTGACCCCGTGTGTTTGGGGAGTAGGAAGACAGGGGGAGTTCATGGGGCTGTAGATACACCCATCCTTCTCCAGCACGGTCTTCCAGACTCTTCCATGTGCTTTGCCATTTGAGTTAGGTGGTTGGATGATGGGGTGCCTGATCTCAGCTGCCCCTCAACTTTGAACTCTGTGGGCGAGGCTTTTCCCTGCGCTGCATTTTGGGAGGGTGCAAACATTGACTTTCTGAGTATGTCAAGCTGGTTAAACTTTCCAGACCACGAATGTGATCACTTAGAAGTCTTCCTCCTTTCATTCTTCTGCAACCATGCATGCTAGGAAATTCAGAAGCCAATAGGTAAAGAACGACATTTCAGAATGGAGACAGGCAGGAAATAGTGGGAAAGGCATGAAGAAAGAAGTATAAAGTGAGAAGGGCAGAAAAAGACAATCATGTATTTCCCCTCAAAAGATTATTCCTCTTACACCAATTTTCTAATGACTTGATGCACATGTGATTTCATGCAACTCTTCAGAACCTATCTATTGCCCAAAGTCCTGAAGAAAGAGAACACGTGTGTGTGTGCACTTTTATGCTACACTGCCACTTGGCTGGCTCCGTGGGCTCTGCTCAGGAAAGCTTGCCCTCCTAAGTGGTTCTGGCTGTGGCTAGGCACCCCACGTCATTGCCCTCCCAGCGACCTCTCTCAGCCGTGAAGTGGCTCACTTACAAATGCAGGAAACAGAATCAATACCAACTTCTCAGATGGAGACTGAGAATTCCAAAGAAAGCTTGGTCCACTGAAACTGCTTTACATTTCCAGGATTATGGCAAAAGGCAGGCAGAGCAAAGGAGTGGGTGCTGTTCTCTGTTGCGTCATGGTTAAACTGTACCTTGGTCTTCTCATCATTGCCCATATAATGAGAGCATATAATTATATATATAATTATATGCTCTCATTATATGGGTAATATATAATATATATATATATATTTGTATTATATATTGTATTACTTATGTTTAATTTCCAAGAGGGCTTCATGAAAATGTTGCAGGGCAGTTGTGCACCAGATGAAAAATAATTTGATTTAAAATTTGAGGATCTGGATTTGGGTCTTGATTTTATTTCTCATCAAATGACCAAGTCTTGGTTTCTTCCTCTCTAAAAAGGATTCTTTCTACCTCATAGGATTGCCATAAAATTAAATGAGATAATTCAAGTGGTGATGTGTTGTAAATTAATTTGTTAATTGATATAAAAGAATCTGATGTATTTTTCAGGGAGAAATTGATCTGTGTGGTGAATGTTATACCCAGACAGTGCGAGCACGAACCCTGAAAGCAAATCTAAGCGTCTAAACTCATGGGCACACAGTGTGACCCAGGGGTGGAGAACTGGAACAGCCTGGAAAGCCATCCGTCAAAGCAGATGACAAGGACCACAGGTGGGCTGTTTCTTCCCCAAGCACAGTTCAGGCAGCAGCTCCTGGAAGGAAAAATGTGTTCCTCCCACCAAACTATGATTAAGGGCAAGAAATAAAAGTGCCCTGGTATTTGCACAGGGCTTTTTCCAAGGAGAGCCAGGGAGTCAAATTCTGCCCATTCTACTCCAAGCTTAAAATCATCTATTACCCATGAGGATGAATACATTTGTTTCAAATGAGGCTATTGGTCCATGGAAGAAGGAAGAACTCTTCTTTTGAAATGAAAACCTCAGTGGTGCAGAAAAAGTTCAAGGAACTGGTCTGTCCATGCAGGTTCTTTATCATTCTAATAATAGCTGGATACCATTTCCAGGAGTGGGGAGGGGTCTGATGACTGCGGAGTCCCTCTGATGCTGCCCGAGACTGACTGTCCCAGTGGTCCCCGTCCAGTGACAGCCCCGCGACCTGTGCTGTAGGCCTCCAGGCCTGAAATCAGGTTTCGTCTCTTCAGGGAATCCAGAACACTCAGAGGAGGCTAGAGAGATGGTTTGCCTTAGTTCATTGGTGTGGCCCAGGTGGGAGGGAGAATGAGACTAAAGGTTCCTCCTTCCAGGAATTCAAAGTCCTAGGGTGCTGGGACCGTGGAGAGGAAAGAAGAGGAAGGTCTAGAGGGCTCTTTGCTCCCACAGAACACAGGGCTCTGCTTAGGATGCTGCCCAGCACAGGCACAGGGGACTTTCGCCTGAGGACCTGCGGGCTCCCTGCTCTGCAGGGGGTGTGTGTGACTGAATGGCCTCCTCTACTTTGTAAACTTGTGTTCCCTCAAAGCTCAGAGTGGCACAGAGTAGGTGCTCATTTAATTCTGAATGATTGAATGAATGAAAACGTTTCTGAACAGTCCTTAAAGCTGACACCCAGTGAGCAGGAGTGGGAAACAGGAGATGATTACATTATTAGGAAGGTGTGTTGTTTGCATGTCTGTTACTTCACTCTACTCTGTTTCAATGACAGAGAGATTTGCATGTGATTCTGTTGAGTGAATTAGAAAACTGATGATCACAGCAATCATGCTCCTTGCTCAAGGTTCCAGTGGGTCCTCTCTCAGGTTCAGACCTAGGTCTGTCTGACCAGATAGCCAGCACTTTCCCCATTCTGCCACACTGAGCAATGTCCACGGTGCCGAGGTAAGGAGTCTGCATTCACAAAGAAGGGAGGTGAGCGGGGCTATAACTCAATGCCTAGTGGAAGACCAGCCATGGCATTTTCTTTTTGCTTTGTAACAAGAAATCCAGTATTTCTTTTTGAGGCTACTACACCTGCATATTAAATTTGAGTATTCTTAAGATCTGTCATTGATACTCTGGCAGATACGAAAACATTTCTTGGCTGCTTATTATATATTTAGAAGATACTAGAATATTCCATGTGTATCCTGTTATTCAGTTCTCATAAGAACTCAGTAAGATGTTATGATCTTCATTTTATAGATGTGGAACCTGAGGTTCAAAAGAAAAAGCTACTTGTGGGGTGAACACACAATACCGTACACAGAGATGTGTTATAGAATTGTGCACCTGAAACCGGTATAATGATGTTAACCAATAAATTCAATTAAAAATAAATAAATAAATTACAGCCACTAAAAATAAAAAAGAGAGAGAGAGAGAGAGAATAAGCTATTTGATTGAGATCATATACTGTAATATACAGATCCCTTGTGCGAATCTAGAAATGTTTATCAGTTGTATTCTTTTTACTTCTCAGTTTGACTGCATTGCAATTGACAGAAGAGAGAGGAGGAGGCGGAAGAGGAAGAAGAAGAGGAGGAGAAGAAAGAAGAAGAGGAAGAGGAGGAGGAGAAGAAGAAATAATGTAGAAGCCCAACTAAGTTTTTGGGAAGCAGAGCAGACTGTCTATGCCAGGTGCGATCCTACTCTGACTGCTAGGAGAAGCAGACCGGCATTGGTGCAATAAAATATACTAACCTCTTTGTGGGTCTAATGAGTGGGGTATTTTTCCTTTTCAAGGTACCTTTCCACATGCTCATTCATTCAGCAAGTATTTATTGAATGGCCACCCTCTGGACAGTGCTTCTCTAGACCCGGAGAATAGAACCAGGAAGAGAACCGAGTCCTGCTCGGCTTCTGGAGGGGGAGAAAGAGACAATCAACTATTCCCATTTTATGATTTTATTAAACACCTGTATTGCGATATGATTCACATATTATAAAATTTACCCTTTTAAAATGTACTATTCTCAGAGTTTTAGTATATCACCATGTTGTGCAACTGAGACCACTTCCTGGGTCCTGGTCAACTTCAAAGGGGGGATCTATAATTTGCCAGGAGTGACAAGTGCTCTGAGGATAATAAGGGTGAAGAGGCTGCTGGTCTACCTATAGGGTGCTCAGGAAAGGCCTGCCAGGCAAAGGGATATTTGAGCAGAAACGGGAATAAAGTGAGAAAGTGAGACACGGATTTCTGAGGACAGAACTATCCAGGGAGAGGTAACAGTGCAAGACCCCGAGTCAGGAGCACACCCAGCATTCCAGGACGGGACACAAGAGGTGATCTCATCTGAGTGTTATAAGGGACTGTGTGTTCAAGCTCCGAGTGCAATGTCTGGTACACAGCAGGTGCTCAGTGAAGGACAGCTGTGATTATTATGATTATTATTCCTGTTCTCATCAGAAAGGCACCAGGCACCTTGCTTCCAGAACACAGGAGCTATAGTTCATCTTGCACTGCCCTCGAGACACGACACTTAATACATAGTCATTAAACATACACTTAGTGGAAGATTGGTATTTAGTTTTTAAATTAATAATCTTTGTTTGCTAAAAGAACAGGCAGGAATAAATGCCCAGATGGAATGATAAATCACAAAGACAAATTCATATTGAACCATATTGTTAAGTGCTCCTACCAAAAAGGCATTGTTTTCTCAAAGATCTTCAAAGTTCTTATTTCCTTGAGAAGAGAAAGAAGTTTTCTTTCTTTCTCTTCTTTCTTTCTCTCTCTCGCGCTTTCTTTTTCTTTCTTTCTTTCTTTCTTTCTCTCTCTCTCTCTTTCTCTTTCTTTCTTTCTTTCTTTCTTTCTTTCTTTCTTTCTTTCTTTCTTTCTTTCTTTCTTTCTTTCTTTCTTTTTTTTCTCTCTTCCTTTATTTCTTCCCCTGGCCCCTGGTGGAAGGCAGCTCTGTGATGGGGTTTCTTTATAATTGGGCTAGAAGGTCAAAGTGACAGCCAGCGTGTGCTGCTATTACAACACATTACATAAATAACTCCATATAATTGCTACCATCCATCAATTTGGGGAGATCAGTGGTGAGAGATGCTGCCAGTTTTTTGGAATGAAAACTAAAGCTCCAAATAGCCCATAGAGTCACACTCACTAATCAATGCCAGTTTTTTAAAAAATTGGTCTAGTCACCAATTCAACCTTGAGGAGGATTCCCCTGTGTATCATCCATATTGGCTTGCAAGACTTTGCCCACCCCTCACTTTAAAAGCTTTCTTTTGCTCATCTCTCACCAAACTCCTTTTATCCCAGTATCATTCTTTGCTCTGTCTTCCCCTGTGCTGCAGCCGGAAGCCTGCGCTGAGTTGGCTAAGGACAGTTGGGTTTCCTGGTGGGTTTAGGTTAATCTGACCAGTGTGGGCAGCAGAATAGAACATCCTGGCTCCTGTGCAGATTCGGGAAGTTCTAACTGTCCTGTTTCTCTGTCTACATGGGTCACGTTAACCTGATTCTTCCTTAATTCCTTATTTCATTCTGGGTTGGCAGAAGAGTAACCACAAATTTTTGAAAACAAACAGACCAATGAAAACAAATGGATTAGACATACAGCATTCAAAAAGTGTGAAATTTGAAAATAGAAAGGATTGTCAATGAAGGATCACATGTTGCTGTTGGCCCCAAGGCAACCTGTATGCTCCGTGAGGCAGGGCTGCGTATATCCTATGGCAATGCGTCTGGCAGAAAGTGGCAGAATCATCTCATTGAATTGACATTGAAGTAATGAAGTCACTCTTGTTGATTGAAAACGAAATCAAACAGGAAGTTCCCACAATGAGGATCTCTTGAGCAGAGACGAATGGTCAAACTCCTGGAATGCTGGGACCTTGTTTAGTTCCTGTGTGAGTGGACCGCAAGGCCTTTTCAGGGGTGGGGATGGTGGAGGAGCATATGTGCTCAACAGCTGTGTGCTACAGATGCAGCGGAGAGATTTCTACCCTTGGCCAGTGGTCTAGTTTCCTTTCTTTCTGAAAAGTTTGCCCTCTTTGTAAAAAAGCCAGTTTCCAACAGAATGCCCATTAGATGGGAGACCCTAGAGGATGACACAGGGAACCCCTGAGGTCCCTCTTGCTTTGTGTTACTGTGCTCTGTCTGCATCCTCCAGAAGCGTGTGTCTGAATGAATGGTCAGTGTTCTTCACAGTGTTACCAACTATTAGATTAGAAGTACTTTTGTGGGTAATTAGTAGGAAACAAATGGATTCAAGGGTGAAGTGGTGTTTCCAGAAATCCTTAGAAGTTCTTTAAGAGGGAAAAAATAAGTAAGTCTTGCTGAAAGCCCTTAAGCCAAGGGACATTGTTCTTTTTTGTGTGTGGGAAATTGCTACTTAGAAACATGCTATAAAATGGATTATGTTTTTGGGTCAACGAATAGTATACATTTAAATTTTCTTGGGCTAAACAAGGTCTTGTCAGTAGTTGTTTTCCCCTTTCTAAGTGCTAGTGCCAGGGGATGGTCATGTCATTAACTCTCTCTTCCCAGCAGACTGGATTCAATAATAATAATAATAATAATAATAATAATAATAATAGTTATAAGAACACCTTATATTTGAATAGTGCTCCATACTCTCTGAAACTTCATTCATTTGAATTATGATTTGACCGTTAAAAGAAGCCTATGAGTATGGCAAGGCAGGTATTACAATGATCAAGAAACCCAGGACCACAGGGAGAGTGGGAAATGGCTTACTCAAAGCTGCAGAGTTAAATGGCCCAGCCAGAACTCAGGTCCTCCTGTTCCCCAGCTGACACTGTTTCTGCTGTAAGTGGGTCTATGGGGAGGGGAGAAGTATGTCCCCCAATTTTAATTTCTGTCACTTAAATACTAAGAGAGATTCTCTTTCCTTTGTTCACAGGGGTCTGTAGTAACGTTTGCTCAACGCAGCTTTTAAAAGGCTTGACGCCTCATACTTGAACCTGAACCTTCTGGTGATACGCTATTGACTAGGGAATAAAGGGATCGAATCAATGTATTTCTCTGCACTTGTGTTCCAGAGATAAAGAGGAGAAGGAGAGGGAGAGAGATAGATAGTTATTTGTGGTGGGAAGGGAGAGAGAGAGAGAGAGAGAGAGAGAAAGAGAGAGAGAAGGCAAAGAAAGATGAAGTTTTCTCTTCCCTTTAGGGAGAAGCAATGTCTGAAAGATTTCTAGAAGCCTGCTTCAGGCCTGAAATACTTTATGACTCAAATATTCTATGGCTGCTGATTTCCAAGTTCTTCTTGCAAGAACACAGGGACTTGTTCCTTAAAATGACCCAAGGAATGTTGCAAAACACTCAAATCAGAAACCTCTCTATTTTTAGTCACTTTCTCCCCTTCCTCCTGTGAGTGACTTTTTGTATCAGACGGAGGCAGTGCATAAGCCCTGTGGCCAGTTGACCTGCAAAGAGCTGCTGCCTCCAGCCAGAAGATGGGTGGGCTCCTCTCTGGGGCTCTCTCACCCCCCCCCCCCCGCCATTCTTGTTTGCTATTGCCAATTTCTGGGGTAGTGTGGACCGTCAGAGGACAAGGGAGGTGTCTGAGTAACCTCTGCTTCCCGGTACATGCCTGGCACACAGCAGGTATTCAAATCCTCATAAATAATTGTCTAAAAGGACAGTGAAAGTGTCCCGTCCTGCCAGAATTGTGCTGTGAGCCTCAGACTGTGCCACTTCTAAAAATACTTTCTTTTTTTTTTAAGAGTTTTATTGTTCAGTTATAGTTGACATTCAATGTTATTTTATATTCGTTTCTGGTATTTAGTATAGTAGTTAGACACTCATATACTTTACAAAGTGGTCCGCCAACATTTCCGGTGCCCACCTGCAACCACACATAGTGACTACAATATTATTGACTCTATTCCCTACATTGTACTTTACATCCCCGTCTAGACAGGGGACTGGGTGAAAAAGGTGAAAGGATTAAGAAGTATAAATACTTTCAAGGGTACAGGTTATTCCAAGTGAGACTCATCGTGGAAAACGGAAACCTGACGGGCCCTCTGAATTCCGTCCAGGTTGAGATTTCTCAACTCCAATCCAGGGCTCACTGTATCTAGGACTAAATTCACCATCTTCAGCCTTTCCTCTAAGCCTGCTTTTTACTTATGTATGTTTAGAGGGCATCACCTTCCTCTTAAACACTCAAAGGAGAAAATTAGCCGACATGCTTACCTTCTCTTTCGCTGCTCCCATGAGCTGGTTACCAACCCTGTGAATTCTGCCCCTTCAGTATGTCTCCGAGGTACTCAAGCCCTCACCACCCAGCCAGGCAATTCCCGTGCCTTCCGCTGAGTGCCCGGACTCCAATCTTCGAGAGCAGTCACAAGTAGGTTCTGAATGAACCCTCTCTCCCACTTAGACCCCCTGGGGTTGTCCTTGGTTTTTCTTTCAAGCCCAGCCACAAGAATCCCCACACTGATTAACATAATGAACGAATATCTTCATATCACCATCATCCCCCTGCCCCAAACTGCTTGTCTGCCAGAACAGACTTCTATTTGTTTCCCAAGAACACCAGTGTCTTTCTCCCTCAGGGGCTGGCTGACTCTTCCCAACGCTCCCAGTGAGATCTGGCACATCGGCTCATTCTGCTGGGGCCACCACTCCCGCTACGACTGATCAAGAGAAACCCCACACTGGGTGCACTGCTGCCATCGAAATACTGCTCCTGTCACTGCGGCGCGAACCGTGGGAGCTCAGCACAGCCGGAAAATCGGCAACCCTACCAAAAACAAAACAAAAAAGATGAAATGAGAAAGAGCTACAAGCTAATCTCAGTCCTGACAGAATTGAAAACAGCCCGGTCAATAGAAAACTGATCAAAGGTCAAAAGCCCAGAACTGCACTGGAAGAAAGAACATCGGTGTGCTCTGTTGTCTATGTCCAAGTCCTGGGTAATTTATATGACACCATGGACCTTAGAACACAGTGTGTTCCCCTTTTCCAAATGCCAAATGCCTAAGTACTTCTTTCCTACCAACTTCCATTGCGTCCCTCAAGTAAAATATAGGAAGAAGGGACATGGGAAAGGAAACCAGATAGGACCCTTTGTCATCTCACAGTTTCTCAGTTCATCTCAGGATTCATGGGAGGGGTCTGCCAATCCCAAGGTGGCATGTCTCCTGTGGGACATTTGGCGCAGCTCACTGAGCCTGGGGACAAGTGCCATGTGGTCAGGGTCCCCTCTGTCAATATCTCAAAGTATACTGTTCATTAACCACGTTTACACCCAATCTTTAAATCTTAGTCGTATATTTTAATAAATTAAATGGCCCACAAATACCCATCTCCTTCAATGCTCATTCGAACTGGTTTTAACATCTTATTCATTAAAGAGTTAAACAAAATCTTTGACACTGTTTTATATTTGTAATAAAGTCACATTTTTAGCTTTTTGAAAATTATACTTTAACAATGCGCTTAAGCACATATTTCTGAACGTAGGAATGAGCTGTCATGTTCGATTTTTCTAGCCCAGCCTGGCCTCATGTCTTTCCTTTGCTGGGAACTTCTCTGCCTCCTCACAACACCTCACAAGTTATCATCGTCTCCTTTGTTCTCGTAGCACTTGGAACATAACCTGTTAACACAAATTACATTGCAGTATCGGTATTTACACGTGGGCCCTTTCCCCATTCTTGCCTGCAAGACCGTAAGCCTTTTGAGGATAGGAACTGAGTGTTTTATTTATCATATACTGCCCCGTGCTCCTATAGATCCAAACGGGCACTACGTGCAGATTTCAGGGTGATTGAATGAGGGAGGACTGAATGAATAGCTGAGCTGGGCAAGGCACCTGGAGTACAGAGATGAATAAAGCCAGCTGACTTGATGGACAGACAAACTTGCATATGGATAAGTAACCCAAAGCTCAGTGAAGTATATGTGTATCTCAGTTTTACTGTCACATGCCACTGAACGCTGGGGATACAGTCTGAGAAGAATGTCGGTAGGTGATTTTGCCATTATGAGAACATCGTAGAGCGTGCTTACATAAACCTACAGTGTAGTGCACTACACAGGTAGGCTATGTCATATAGCCTACTGCTCCTAGGTGACAAGCCTGTGCAGCATGCTAAGGTACAAAACGACACTAGAGTAAAACAAGCCCAAGCAACAATGATGCAATGAGAGATACAAAGTGTGTGAGGCTGCTGCCGGTCTAGCACGGCACACTGTCTTACAGCAAACACTTTTTATAAGTAGAAAGAGTACATGCTAAACTAATGACGAAATGTACGGTCAATACATAAACCAGTAATATAGTCATATATAGTCATTATCCAGTCTTATGTGCTTTACATAATTGTACGTGCTGTACTTTTATATGACTGGCAGTGCAGTCGGTTCCTGTACACCATCATCAGCACCAACACGTGAATAATACATTGCTTTATGATATTATGAGAGCTCTGATGTCACTAGGCAATAGCAGTTATTTTAGCTCCATTATAATAACGGCACCACCACCTTACATGCAGTCAGTCTGCCATTGACTGAAAAATTGTTACATGGTGCACAACTGTAATTTAAAATTTAACCTGGTGTCCAGAAAACTTTATGGTCCCATTGTTGTGTAGAAGTAAATTTTCTTCTTCGTGGGGATGGCTTTTTGATGACGAACTATTGTATGAATAACTCCAACTATTCAGTTCTGTACCTGGTATTTGGAAATGTTGAACAATGCTCTTTGGTAAAGAATATAGTATTATTTCACGTATAGTATCATGTCAAGATGTTTCCAAAGTTTACTTTACTTAATTCAAATAATATTCTATATAAAATTACATGTTGTCCAATGCTTTTAGGTAAAATTTTAGTATTTGTTGGATGAATTTTATTATAATGATTTTCAGCAAGTTTTCTCTATGTTCCCAACTGGCGCGAAGCTCTCCTCACTTTGATCCCATAGAGTTTGTCTGTGTCAAGATGCCTCTCTCATGAGCCCAACTTGGCAATCATCTCTGATCTCAAACACCCAATGCAGGGCCTGGCACTAAGTTGGCATTCAGTGATGGTTTGTTGAATGAATGGGAGTGAAGACCGTGGGCTCTGGGCTGGACCTCACTTTTACTAAGTGATACTTTCAAACAAGGGTAATATCGTGACTCTCATACAGATAGAAAATAGACATGTGCTAAGATTTCATTTAATTCATTAATCATTGAGGGGGACCAGGCAGATGTTATGACCAGGTGCAGATGAGGAATATTGAAATGAATGTGCAAATAGAGGCAGAACCAGCTTCCTTCAACAGACGAAAGAGAAGTGAATTGAACCTCTGTGGATAGGACAGAATTTACATGTCTGCAAACAAGGATTATTTTGCAAGGCTATCAGTTATCTACAATATCCACAGTTGTAAAATAGTTCCCATAGAACCAATCAGATAACCTGGAAAGTATCCTCTAGAGCAGGGGTAGTCAACCTTTTAATCCCTACCACCCATTTTTGTATATCTGTTAGTAGTAAAATTTTCTAACCGCCCACCGGTTCCACAGTAATGGTGATTTATAAAGTAGGAAAGTAACTTTACTTTATAAAATTTATAAAGCAGAGTTACAGCAAGTTAAAGCATATAATAATAATTACTTACCAAGTACTTTATGTCGGATTTTCGCTAAGTTTGGCAGGATAAATCTTTATAAAACAACTTACTGTAGTTAAATCTATCTTTTCATTTATATATACTTTGGTTGCTCCGCTACCGTCCACCATGAAAGCTGGAACTCCCACTAATGGGCGGTAGGGACCAGGTTGACTGCCAATCTTTATAATATACTTTCTCATAAAAGTACAATTTTTTTCCCTGTAGTTTCCATTTCATCTGTGCTAACAGGTCTTCAGGGAAGGGCCTCACAAAGATAACAACACCAGTAGAGGCCTGGTGGTCTGAGCTCTGTATTTCTGTAACGGGAGGCAAGTCCCTAGAAA
Source organism: Saccopteryx leptura (assembly GCF_036850995.1). Taxonomy (NCBI): domain Eukaryota; kingdom Metazoa; phylum Chordata; class Mammalia; order Chiroptera; family Emballonuridae; genus Saccopteryx; species Saccopteryx leptura. The sequence continues at coordinate 26,423,594 of NC_089504.1, read as the reverse complement.
GAAGAGCACACAGGTGGAAAGATCATGATAGCTCTGGAAGGCCAACATGAAGAGTACTAATTTCATCCAAACCTTTAGAATTATATAACCATAGCAATATATATATATATATATAGCATTTAATCCCAATCTGTACATTTTTACTTAATTATTAATTTTGCACATGTGTTATAATGCCAGAATAATTCTAAGATCACAAGTTCAGTCACTGTTAGCTGCGTGACTGTAGCTACATTACTGTTAAAAAACAAAAATTCAGCCAAGTGTATTTGGAGATCAACTGGTTCATGACTGACTTTATTAACTGGTTCATGACTGACTCAGTATCCCATTCAGCAACTGGAAGGGTGAGCTGAGGGCCGTACAAAATGGAAAGTTTAACAGGAAGAAGAAGGTGGTAAGGAAGGGAGATATTAAGAAAAAAAAAAAGAAAGGATTATTTTGGGCAGGGACACCTTTTTTAGGGAAAGAGAGCAGAGCAGGTGAAGGGTTTTTATCATGAAGATTGCCTCTACTCTCTCTATGGGGAAAAACGAGAGGGCCCACCTGACCAATCGTCTCTTTGATATTGACCAGAAAAGTCTGACCTGCTTGATTAAGATCATGATAGGTATTAAATCTTGGTTTAGTATCATGGGTTTCTAGCATGAGTGACAGCATTTTGGATCTGTGGTTTTTCACTTTAACATTACTTTATAGAGAGGTGCCTCAGTTTCCCCATCTTTAAAATGGAGATGGTAACCCAGAGTTGTTGTGATGACTGTATGTGCTAATAGAATAAATACAATGGGACTCAGCGCCCTTGGCAGGGCTCAGTAAGTGTTAGCTCAAAATATATTATAGGACACACTCACAGAGAGAAGTTGCCGTGAATGAGCTGTAAACTGTGTGTCAGTAGTTCTGACATTTGTCTTTCTGTACCCAGTGGGTCAGCTGATGACTCCATGGGGTGTGTGCATCCTATTCTACTGTACACAGGAGGCTTGCTAAGGCCTGTGGGTTGGGGAGATGGAGGCGTGGGGTGGGATGAGGGTCAAGGAAAGGGAGACCACGGAAGAGGCTGCACTGCAGGCCAGGAGAGAGAAGAAGCATCTGGAGTTGGGGCACCCATGGGAGATGTGAGGAGGGCTCCTTGAGAACAACGGTGGGGGTTCTTGTCTGATAACTCTTGCTCAAGCACTCGGCAGGGATGGCAGAGTCAAGACAGGGAGAAGGACATTCTGGATGGGGGACGTAGATGGTGCAGAGAACAAGCACTGGAGTTCAGAAGACAGACAGGGGGTGCAGGGAAAGGCCAGAGCGGGATGCTTCTGGGGCAGTGGGTTCACCTCCCGTTGTCCCCACTGCTCTGGAGGACGCTCGCCGCCCTTGCTGCCGCATGCCTGCGTGAGTACTTATGACCGAGCTTGCAATGGCCGTGGCGTTACACATTATTTAGGCTCACTATTTTGACAGACAACAGGGCTTGCTACGTTATAGACAGTGTTTACTTCATTTCGTTCTCCCAATAACCCTGTTATCACCCCCATTTTACAGATGACATTGAAACTGAGGCTTACAGAGGTTAAGTGGCTTGAGCCATGAAAAGGCAAGTTCAGTATAAGCATCCAGCCATATAATCCTATAGAGCAGCGGTAGTCAACCTTTTTATACCTACCGCCCACTTTTGTATCTCTGTTAGTAGTAAAATTTTCTAACCGCCCACTGGTTCCACAGTAATGGTGATTTATAAAGTAGGGAAGTAACTTTATAAAAATTATAAAGCAGAGTTAAAGCAAGTTAAAGCATATATTAATAATTACTTACTAAGTACTTTATGTCAGATTTTCACTAAGTTTGGCAGAATAAATCTTTATAAAACAACTTACTCTAGTTAAATCTATCTTTTTATTTATACTTTGGTTGCTCCGCTACCACCCACCATGAAAGCGGGAGTGCCCCCTAGTAGGCGGTAGGGACCAGGTTGACTACCTCTGCTCTAGAGCATGCACTCTTTCTCCTCTGTCCCCCACTGTCTCCTGCTAGCGCTAAGAAAACTGGGTGCCCTCTTTATGTCCTAGAACTGGGGTACAGTTCTTAGTGTCCCTTCAGGGGAGAGCTCTTTCCCAAACTCTAGGGCACCTGTCCGAGCAGCTGAATACCCCAGCACCTGCTTACTAGGAAGCTCTTCCTGGTGTGTCTCTGCCCTCACCCCGGGGGCAGAGAAACTATGGGATGGGGAGAAGCCTGGTTTGGGGGGGTGCAGGTGACCTGCAGATACCCTCTGAGAAGGCCTGGCCTGCACCACCGTGGAACAACTCAGGTGGAGGCTGGCAGAGCCTAATCTTTTAAGAAGATTCCACAGAGACCCTCCAGGAACCTCAGGCCACTGCAAAGGTGAATGGTTCGCCTTCAGGCACCCTCACAGGAAAAGGCCTACGTGTCCCTGATGTCCGGCCCTCTGCTCCAGCTCCACTAATGGTCAAATCTTACTGCTTCTGAAGAATTGGAGACAGTCTACACTGAAATAGATAAGTTACCGATGAACATAGTACATAACTTTAAAATGTGCTCAACAATTTTAAATTCTTCAGGTAGATAAGTTGTTGGGCAGATAAAATAGATTATGCTCACTTTGTTAAAATGGTGCTGCCCACGTGGAAGCACGTTGCCTAGGTGATGATATTAGTTGCTCTTCTTGCTTGGGATGGGCATGATTATATTAATGTGTGTTGGGGGCGGGCTGTGGGCAGGCAGGATCCATGTAGCCTGGGGCTTGGTTTTGGGATTAAGCCTTTCCCACCCTTTTTGATGTGGGGTGGTGCACTCTCATGAGGAATCCCATTATACCTCAGATAAGTGACTTTGTATCAGAGACTTCCTTATTTGTATATTGGATTAAAGGTTTTGATTTCTGCACTATAAAGTGGGGCAGACCAGGAGCTTGCTCTCTCTTGGTTCCCGAGATTAGCGTTAGAGAGGAAAGCAGAGAAAGACCACATGGAGGAGGCTAGGACAAGCAGCCAAGATGGTGGAGTGCTGAGTGAGAAGCCAGTTTGTGCAGAGTTTGTGCAGGGAGAAGGAGATGGGGAACAGAGGTGAATAAGTCTGAGGAGCTAGGAGCCTTTGATTCTAGGAAACTCAGATAAGTCAGTAGCTCTGTGAGTGCTGAATGAGTGGGTTTTGGAGCCCAGTGTGTGTTTTTACTTGCCCGCCGGGTACAAGCTAGGATTAAAGATGATGGCCCACCAGTTCTTGGCTCCATTGTTTCATTACTGTCTGTCCGAATCTAAATCGAACCTGCATGGGCTGGGCGGCTGTGATGGTGGCCGTGGCTACTGGCTTTACATAAGTTAAACAATGAAAAGTAAACATGAGAGGTCTCTAGGACTTGCTTGAAGGAAGAGCTCAAAATGATTTGTCAAGTCACGGGTCTCACCTTTCTATGACCTTTTAACAGTTTGCAGAGCAATTTCCCACCCATTCTCACTATACATGTTTAACATGAGAAAAGCCTGGTTAAATAGCACTTCTAAAATGCTGAAGTTCTTTCTTATCTGAAAGCTTTGTAAAAGGCTTTTAAGGTTTGCTGAATGAATGAATGAATGGATGTGAGTCTTTTTTTCCCCCCTTTGGTATCAAAGGTCGGTTTGAGTGCCAAGCCCTTGACTGAATCATCACCAACTCCTGAAATCACTCATAGAAATAAAGTCTCACCGTGGGTGATACGTTAAGCAGGACCAGATTAGCAACCGTTCTGTTGAAACTTTCATTTAATCATGGGAGGTGGTGCTGTCAGAGTGGTGTCTGTGCATTAACTTATGCTGCGGGTCATGATCATGACAGTGAGTCTGAGGGTCACCCCCATTCACTAGGTTGTGTAGAATTTAAAGTGCTTCCACACACGAGCCCTACTCTGGACAGATCAGTCTCTCAGCAGCCTTTTTGGTAAGTAGGGCAAATATGGAGTCAGAAATGCTTAACCCTGAGGTTCAGGGATGTTTCAGAGTCTCGCCAGCCTTTGTCCACAGGCTGTAACACAGAGGGGTAGCCCCTGTGCCATGGCAGGAGCGGTTTCTCTTTAAAAGAGGATATTGTTCTTTCTGTTCTCTAAAGCGGCAGCTTAGGCTCGTTGAGGTTACAGAGAAAGCAGCTTCCCAATTTAGGGGGAACAGGAGCCGGAGCGTCCTCGTGCGAGATGTTAAGTTTCTAATGCTTGGATTTTTCATCGATCTCTCCTCCTCCACCCGCTTCTCTTCGTCGGGACTAGATGTGTCGCATTCTAGAGAGTTCAAAATGTCTTAAATTCAGACTGACCGTTCATGTGAAACAGAACAACAACAACAACAACAACAAAATAATAAAGCGACGAAAATCCGAGTGTTGCAAACCCCTTTGGCAGATAATTGTGAAATAGCGTCGACTTTGCCAGTTCCTGTTTTCATTTTCCATAAATCTATTCTGGTGTCATTTGATTCCCTTGAAGTAGATGTAGCAAGTTCTCAGTGACACTGAATAAAGTGAGAAGATCATCAAGCCCCTCCCCCCACTGGTATATCTAACACCATCACCAACAAAACTGACTGGAGTGTCAGACTTGGGGAAAAAAAATGACCTTCTTGGGGAAAATTCAAAACGTTTTACAGAAGCCACAAAAGTACCTGAAAACGTCCCCAAACCAATGTTAGAGGCTCTGTAGTGAGTGATTAGTCGTAGGCATTATAAATTGGCTCCGGTCTGGTGACTGAAGAGCTCCTGCAGCACTGGTGGGGGTGGGGTGGGGGGTGGCTGCGGGAGGGGTGTCTGTGGCTTCATCACAAGGCCCTTGCTCAGGCTGCCACTGCCTGGCTGTGCGAGCTTGGGGCAGTGACTTCACTTCTCTGAACCTGCACAGCCACCTCTCTGGGGGACAGAATGATGCCAAAGTTTGTGCAGAAGTACCAAGGGTGGGGAGGGGATGGAAGCCCCCCGCCCCCCCAAAACGGCCTCTACTATTGTTGTGAAGGTGGGAGAGAGAAATGGTGGAGACACAGAGCAAGGCTTTGCTTCTACAAGGCTTGAAGCAGGAAGAGGCTTTTGAAAAAATGGGAGGGAAAGAATCCTATCAGGAGCAGATTGCCATGTGAGCGAAATACCCCGTTATCTGAGTGAGGCTTTCGGGATAAAAACCTGACACCAAAATGCTTTCCGTGTGCGGCTAATGGCACGGCCGAGCGGGGCGGATGGAAGGCATTTACCTTTCACCAGCTCTCCCTGGCGCTGGCTTTTGATGGGCAGTCAGCTCAGGCATCAGAGCCAAGTGCAGGCGGCTGGGCCTGCCGGGATCCAATTTGTAGCCTCTTCCTGGCCCGCCGCCTCCCTGTTGCAGGCCCACCTTGCCAGGCCTTCCCGTTCCTCCTTCCACCCCCTCACCGTGGAGAGGAGCCCGGCCATGGCCACTCTGAGCCGAGAGAGGCTTCCACGGAGGTCCCCGTTGTCATGCTGGTCTTGCACGAGTGCCATGTGAAGGGGATCTGAAAGGTCACTTGTCCTCATTCTCTCTGCTGGCCGGGGAACGAGGGTAGGCTGCACAAGCATCTGGTGTCAAGAAAAGACAGAGTGGCCCGGAGCGTGTGTCTGAGTGTGTCCCCCCTCAGGCAGAGCTCTGAGCAGTGCCAGCAAACAAGGGCTCGGAGCTTGCATGGATCGCAAAGTGGGAATGGGGCGACTTCATCTTCCTGAGAGCCAGAGCCTGCGGCTGTGCACGCTCGCAGCATCCCAAGTGTCACTCTCATCTGCCCTGTTCCCTTGTAATTCCTGACTCCGTATCCTGTTCAGGAGGTGGTACCTGCCCCCCCCACCCCCATGCGTATCTCCTACTCGCTGTGGTACCCCCCCACCTCCGGCTAACAGGACATCGGCCAGGTCCTCAGCAAACATTCCTTGGATGGGTGATATTTGAAATGAATGTTGTATTCTGGTTTGCAGCATTGTGTGCCAGGACTTTGTGTCCTTAATAACCTTGGAAAGTCCCCATTAAACTCTTTCTAGAGACCATAAAAGCTAGTATCATAAAAGGTTGAGCTTTTGGCCTAGTCTCCTTGTGAGGACAGAGCACGTATAGAGTCCCGGAAGGCCCTGAGAAATCTCGTGCACCCTCCTTGTGTGGCGTGGATGAAGGCACGGACACCCAGAAAGAGACAAGAACTTGCAAACACTCAAGGAAGTGGCAGAGTCACCATCAGCCCCCTCCCCCACAGCCTGCTTATTTAACCAGGGCTCCCCACACCCTGGGAGGCGGGTGGTATAGGGGTTAAGACTGCAAGCTCTAGGAATTAGGCTTCTGGGCTCAAACTTTGTCTTTGCCACCTGTCAGCTGAGTGGTCATAGGCATGTCCCTCCAGCTGCCTGTGCCTCAGCTTCTTTATCTGTTCAATGGGGACAATAGTGGTTCTTTCCTTCTAGGGCTTAAATGGGTTAACATCTCTCAAACAGGTAGGGCCATACCTGGCATATAAGAAGCACTATATGACTGTTTCTTAAACTGATTATTGCATTCTATAAGATCTGAATAACCTATTAATTCCAATTCAATAACTATTTCTGGACCCTGTTCTGTGACAGGAGAAGCATGTGGATGAGAGGTTCCAGATGAACAAGTCATGGCTTTGGCCCCCAAGCTGCTTGCAAAATCCTTTGAAAGGCAATGTCATAAAAGAACGAGGAACTGGACTCTGGCTTGGGCTTGGAGAGGAGCAGGCCTCTGTGAAGGCCAAGGACAGACATCAGAGCTGTAGCTATCCACATTCCACAGACGGGAAGGTGAAGGCCCCACGTGAGAAATCACTGTTGCTACCTGTGACAGGTTGTATTTCCTAAGGATGGGGCAACAATGCCTCCCATTCCACACGCTTTTCTAGAAACTTTCACATCAAGAGGAGGAGCTTAATTCCCCTTCCCCTGAATCTGGGCAGGGCCCCCAACCCACTCGGAAGGGACTGAATACTGTAGAAAGTGACGCTGAGTTACTCCTGAGGCCAGGCCATGAAAGGCTGGGGCTGGGAAGTGAGGTGGCTTTCCTCCCACCTTCGAAGCTGGGCCATTTGCCTTTGGAGTCCTGAGCTGACATTTAAAAAAACCCGAGGCTGCCATGTTGTGGGGAAGTCCAGGCCACAAGGCGAGGGCACATGCAGGCTCTCTGTTGACAAGAAGCACCACCAGCTGAGGTCGTCGGCAGACATATGAATGAAGATGCTTCCAGATGATTCCAGTCTCTAGCTGCTGAGTCACCCCCCACCTTTGATTTTTCCCAGCTGTCCCTTCAGACATTGGGGAGCAGAGCCAAACCTGTTCCCTTTCTGAATCCCCAACCCACAGAATCAGTGAGGATACCCAGTGGTTATTTTGAGCCTTGTGTGTTGGAATACCTTGCTATATAGCAACAATCACCAGAACACTGCCCCCAGACCTTCTGCTAGGACTCATTCTTTTCAGGCTCCCAGCAACAGATGATTCTCTCTCTCCAGAGATCATAGAAGAAGAAAGCGTGCTCATAACAGAGTTAATAAGATTTGTGTCTTCGCGAGCCTGGAGAACTCCCGGAGATCAAAGACGGTACAGCTGAAAAACTTTCTGGAGCTTGCCATGTGGCATGTGGCATGCTTGCCAACATCTGGCTGTGACAGCTCCCTCGGGAGTCATCACCAGCGCCACCAGGAGAGAGGACAAAGGCAGGCAGTGGGGTCCCTTCACCACCCATGACTGTCCCACGCTCTTTTAATGAGCGGGCATGGATCACAACGGCTCATGCAGGGGAAGTGCCAATAATGCTGGGGCCATATCTAATCCGCCCGGAGGGAGGGCACTCCCCGCGAAGGAAGAGAACTCTCCATTTGGTTGGTTCCTGTATTTTCTGGCCTGTTGTTTATCTTACTATCTGCTGCTTGTCCCGAACTCTGTGTTTACTCTGTATTATTTTGTTCAGTCCTGATAATCAGGGGAGAGGAGTATTATTTGTCCACCTCATTTCAGAGATGGAGAAACTGAGACTCAGCATCTAACTCAAGATGTATTGATTACTAACACACATCTAATCAATGGTGAGGCTTGGACTTGGCCGTGATGCCTTCTGACTCTACATTCAGGTCTCTTGTTGTACTGTGGGGGAAAAAAAATCTCTGTTCTGGAGGAAAAGAAAATGATGTCTGTTCCAAAGTTGTCAGGAGAGTGCCCGTTTGACGTGTGACGTTTCCTGCTTTTCTCAGGATGGGGCAACAATGCCTCCCATTCCACACGCTTTTCTAGAAACTTTCACATCAAGAGGAGGAGCTTAATTCCCCTTCCCCTGAATCTGGGCAGGGCCCCCAACCCACTCGGAAGGGACTGAATACTGTAGAAAGTGACGCTGAGTTACTCCTGAGGCCAGGCCATGAAAGGCTGGGGCTGGGAAGAGAGGTGGGACTCCTGTCTTCACCTGTTAAAGAAGTTAGTTTTCTTGTCCAAGCTCTTGGTGGGGCTCTTCCCAGGGCTGAGATGAAAACAGTGGCGATTTGAAGCACCAGCCACTATGATAGTGTAAGTCCTCCCGCCATGGCTGACCTCAGGCCGCCGAGTTGGTATCGTTGACCATGGGGTTGAGAAGAGATGTGCACATTTTGCTCTGGTGAGCCAGTCTGAGCAATAAATGGAACCAATGCACATAGAGACTTTTTGTAATTCTTTGTTTTTCCCAGAGCAATCTAATGCCCTCCACTCAAAAATTTCAAACTATCAAAAAGAGCGAGCAACACCAGGGATACTGTCTGTGCCTGAGGTCAGCAGAACGGCCTAATTCTGAAGCTCTCTCTGTACCAGGGTACCCTCTGGAGCGGTGAGCAGTCAGCAGCTCCGAAGAGCCCGTTGGGTCCTTCAGCAGGAGCCCCACGCCAATGATACAGGAACCGGATGCTGACTCCTCAGCGCGGCTTGCCCGTCCTGCTCGTGTTGGGGTCAGGGCAGAGGGCAGTGCTGCAGGGCTGGGTAGGAGCGGGAGACAAGTCCTAGAAAGGACCTCACCATCTGAGAGGTAATGGTGTGCAGGGCAGAGTGGGTGAGGCCCCCAGTGTGGGAGGGGCAGCTGGGGGGGACAGGGCCACACTCTAGGAGCCAGCAGCTGGCACTGGGTCAGCTGCTGGCTCCTAGAGTGCCAACCTTGCCCCCTTGGTCAGCGTGGCACGTCTGAAACTCATGTGCTCCCCTGGCTCCCACCCTCCTGGGACTGTGAATAAAACCTTGAAGGGAGGAGGGGCCCCGGGTCTGCTGAGAGCACTCCCCTGAGGGGGTGACTCTCCTAAGGGGGTGGGAATGTGCGCCCTCCTTTCACTGCCTGTCTCCCCAGCACCTCCCCCTCCCCCCAGATGTCTGATGTCTGGTAGCATGTCTTCTGCTCCTCTGGACGAGACGGTGGAGAGAGGTGGGTGGGGACCCAAGGGGAGGCCTTATCTCGATGGAGCTAGAGATCTGAGAGGTAATGGTGTGCAGGACAGAGTGGGTGAGGCCCCAGTGTGGGAGGGGCAGCTGGGGGGACTGGGCCACACTCTAGGAGCCAGCAGCTGGCACTGGGCAGGTAGAGACAGTTAGAATGAATACGAGGGTCTTTGTTCTGGCCCCTGCCCTCCTCTCTCCCAACCTCCACCACTTCCCCAGATAATTCGGACTCCCTGCAATCCCTTCAGCACCTGTACTTTGCACTTTGTAACTATCATATTCTCTTTCAGACGATTTTCTACCCCTTGCTCTGCTCCAACTTTCTAACTTCTGCTTACCACGTGCGACCCGGATAGGTTTCCCCTCCCAAAGAATCCTCTCCTAGCCCTGGGCTTCTCACCTCAACACGCGTGCACACACACACACACACACACACACACACACACGATCATACATACCCTACACCACACCACAGTCTGGGTTAGAAATGCGGCCCTTCCTTCTGGCCCCAGGGCTGCTGTGGCCAGTTGAGGCCTTTCACCCTGGGAGCTCCATTTCCTCATCTGGAAAACAAGGGGGTTGGTAAGCAATGGGCTTGTTGTCGAGTTCTGGGGAAGTCTGCGCACGCGTGTGGACCTACGCGGGTGCCAGGCAACCAGCTCAGCCTCTTCATTCCCTTCTAAGCAGAAGTGCCTCAGGTCAGAGCAATTTATCTGCAGGCTGTCACAGTGCAGCCTTGCCCACGGTGGCTCCCATCCCCTGCTGACATTTTCGATAGAGCTGGCTTAATGGAGAAAAATGACCTTATTCCCTAAACAAGACAGACTTTGGTAGGGGTTGGGGTGAGCAGAGGGGGAAACTTTTATTTCCATGTCACAGTTTTCTAATTCTGAGGGATTTAAGCATCCTTTTGGCTTTGCTTTCCATTTCCTACCCATCCCATTAATGAAGATTAATGAAAGGACCACATCTATTCAGTAAAACCAATCAAAATGACAATTTTTCAGTCCTTTTGCCTAGAAACACGGCCCGCCCGATTTGGGCATCTCATCAAATCCCGTCCAGTTAAAACCGTGGTTATTAAGCAATTAATACTTAGTTTCGGTTCTGCTTTCTCTCTGAAAATGTTGTTTTCCAAAAGCGTGAATGTGACAGGAAATTTCTTCACTCCGTTTATCCCTGGGCAGATTAAATATTATTTCATAAGAGCAAATGGGCTTTTCCCTTCTTGGGCAGGCAGGCTCTGGCTGATCTCCTTATCTGGGATAGGAGTGTGACAGTATCTTTATTTCCAGGGTGACAGAGAGGAGCAAGTGAGACCACGGACCCAAGAACTCTTTCCAAATTCCAAACCTCAACGCAGGGCCGACGGCAGCCCTGAAGAGGCTTTGAGGTCTAGGAGGTCGAGTGCCTCTTTGACAGGATAAGCCCGAGCTCTCTGGAGAGAAAGGGGTGACACTCAGGCAGGACTGTGGGGTGGAACCAGGTCCTGGGATACAGAGCCATTTGCATCGTTTAAGAATCCGAAATGGGAAGGCTTACACAAGACTGAGGTTACTCCCCGTTCTTTATTTCTCCTTTCCTTGTGCAACTGGTCCTCATGAGTGTCCCTTTGCCCTCCGGCGACGGGGTGATACTTCTGTGAGCCCAGTTCCTCAACTTCAAAATTCGAGGAATTTTCAGATACTCATGTCATGTGGCTCTACCTCAAAGTGCCCCTGTGAGCTCCCTCATGCCTCCTTCTCTCATTCACTGCCTGTCCCCCCTGCGCCGACCCTGCCCACGGGGACGTCTCAGAAGAGCAGGACCCTGGGTTCTCGGTGCTCTGGGAAAGTCTGAATACCACCAGAGTCTTAGTGACACTCACCCTCCAGGGCAAGTCTGCCTCTGAGAAAAACAGCTGCGGAGTCCTCCTATGGAAGGGACGGCTCTGTAAAGGACTTAAGACGTCAGGGGCCAGTGCAAAGGACTTTCAGTTGGGGCTTCTGGATTTACTTCCCTTCATTCTTAGCATGACAAAGTCCTGGCTAACTGATCTATTGAGGAAAAAAAAAATCCATGCACATTTATATCTGCTTCCAGTCCCTCGGGGAGTGAGCTATCCTGGTCCTACCTCCATCACTTCAGTAGCCAAGTAAAGTATGGTCCTTTATGTGTTTTTGTGTGTTTGTTTTTTTTTTAGTTTTACTAGGAAACCAGCACTTGAGAAGGAACTCTGACCAAGCTGACCTTTCATTTAGAAGAACATGACCACCAGGTTATTGCAGACAGGGCGGACCTCATTAGTCAAAGCATCAAAGGATCAGACCGGAAATGTCAGTCTTTGTGTAAATTTCAACCAGTATTTTCATCTGACTCGTATTAGTGATGCACTTTAACAAGATCAAGTATTTGTTGATCGGTAACTTTCTACGAGGCGTTAGAGTGGGATGCTGTTGAGTTGATGTAAGCCTCGAGTTGCCAGTAGAAATACAAAATCCGACGTCTGAAGAGTGGTTTACTGATCATTCTGCACATGCCCATTATTTTTAGGTTCTCCAAGGCTCCTGGTGGGGGAGGCAAGTCGGTGCCCTTTTGCAAAAACCCCAGCATGAGAGAAGGCTTGCTTTTCTTGTGAATACACAAATGTTTTTACCACACTGGTCCGTGCCAATGCTGGGCTCTTGCTTCTCAGGATTTCCTCATGACCATGGGTTGTGTGTCTAAGATGCAAGGGCCTAGAATCTAGAATGTTTAGGGATGACAGATATTACATTGGAATGAAGGATAAAGTCCAAGAGATTTCAATATGGGACAGTGCAAAAAGCTCATGGTCAAACAATGGTCTTGGGAGGGAATGTGTTGCAACCAGCAAAGCACCCGTAGACATGGTGCTGGGCAAGTCCACCCTTGACAGATAGGTCCGAGGATGGCCTTCTATGTGAACCCTGTCATTGGGTTACGAATGTATCAGATGCTCTCAGTACATACAAATGCCTTCCTAGAAACCAAGCATTTTAGACTCTTCACAAACACACCTGAGATCTTGGAGCATTGAGGGGTTATAGCAGCTGAAGTTTCTGGTTGGGGAATGGCGTCCCAGCTACCTAGGAAGGCCAAACATTTTCCCTAGCTTTTGCTTCCATGGACATCCTCCAGACTCTGGTCATAATCTGACCGCTTAACACTTGAGAATCAGTACACAAGAGCCACAGAGACCTGTCCGAACACATCCTTCAGATCGCAAAAAGGGTCACAGTAAAGATGGAAAAGAAATGGCTTGACCAGTAAAACAAAACTAGAGCTAAAAAAGCAGCCCCCCAAGTTTTCTACTAATTTTTCTTTTATTTACATCAGAGCAGACACCCGGGTGAACCCCTGCTGGTGCATATAGCAGCCAATGCACCTTCATATGTTAGTTCGTTCATGCAATGCCATCTTGGTGTTGGTCATTGTTATTTTCTCTATTTAAATGATGACAAACTTGAGACTCAGAGAAGTTAGTGTTTGATCCAAGGATGGTGATGTTTCCGAATGCAAAGCCAGGGCTTGTCTCATCACCCCGTGGTCATCTCATGGCACCCTGGTAGAACTCAAGTGGACCCAGGACTGTTCCTTTGGGATGCTTGAGCAGAGGAAGGGAAGGCCATGAGGGCCATCACCCTAACCCTGATTCAACCAGGGCAGTTTTAGGTTCAATTTATTTTATACACTGATTTCATGTACAATTTCATTTGAGCTGAATGTGTTGGGCATTGGAAAAAGTGCTGAAATTCATGATTCTTCAGCTTTTAACCTACCATTTCTAAGTGAATAGGCTTAAAAGTTTTAGACAGATTATTTTTGTATCCACGTGATCTTGGAGTGGTAGGGACTTCGGTTCGACCTCTATAGAGGTAAGGTGAACCTCTGTCATTATGTGGCAAACCAACCTGAGGTTTGTGTCCTGGTTATATCACTGAATCTTCCTGTGACCTTGAGCAAGTCACTTCCTCTCTTTGACCCCAGTTTCCTTATCTACAAAATGAGGGCATTGGACCAGGTCAGCTTCCACGTCTGACATTGTGGGACAGGCTGAAGGAGGTGTGGAGACTGCTGCAGTCTTCCAAACGAAGCACCCATGCAATTATTGCCCGGAGGCCTGGCGGGAGGGCTTTCAGAGTTAGCAAGTCAGAATACAGGCCAACTTTGAACTTCAGATATACAACCAATACTTTTTAGTATAAGTATGTATACCACGCAATATTTAGGACATAATTATACTTAAAAGAGTATTTGTCATCTATCTGAAATTCAAATTTATCTAAGGATTCTGTGTTTTGCTTGGCAACGCTACCTTGGAGGTATCCTGTTCTCTCCATCCCTTTAGCAAAAAATTGGAAAAACAAACAAATGAGTGAATGAGCTACCAAAAAAGAAAAAAACCCAAACTTGTTAATTTTTGCTTTTATATTGGTAAAATCTCCCTTTTGATCTTTCAACTTATGACATCATAGCACCCAAAATATTTAATGCAGAAGGAAAAACAGTACTATTTCCAGTTTTAGTTTTAATTTAACATCTATTTGTGCTTAAGAAACACAACTTCGTGTGTTACATTTTGTGTTTGTCTTAAGGACATCCTTTTTTCGTATCTGGTGACTTGAATGAGCCTTTCTTCTCCTTGCCCCAAACTTGTTCTTTTGGCCAAAACCCACTCTGCCATGACAGGGAATTCTTGAGACTTGTTTGGAAGTTCTAGCAGGGGAGCGCAGCTACTTGAATACCTTTGACCGAAGAACAGTTCTTTCTTCTATCAGGGAAGATCGTCCTCTTCAGCCAAGCAGCTTTGGGAGGGACGCACATGGAGCAGTGAGGGAGGAAGGGGACATCCGCCTAGCCAGCCAGATCAGCCGAATAAACCCTGGCGATCAAGGGGGTGACAGATGTCGCAGCCAGATCACCCTCACATCCATGACAGGGAATTCTGTTGGCTGTCTGAGTTTCCTTCAAACCTCATTATTTGTGTTTGAACACACACACACCCACACACACACACACAATTCAAACTTGCACTCTTTGCTTTTCAGCCAGTGATTGCATGTGGCTGGTGGTTTGGCGATTGTGAAATAGTCTTGAAATATCAGTGAGGAAAGTGTCCCTCCTGCATTTGTGGCCCAACTCCCCGCAGGAACTTCAGGTTTCTTTCTGTCTCCTTGAGCAGGAGGAAGTGCCCACTTGGGGTGGCCTTGGGCCAAGGAAGCAAAGAGCCTGGCAGGACAGAGTGCTCATTCCTTCATACATGTGCTCCTAGCATATTTCGAGATATCCTTTGCAAATGTTATTTGATTCTGTTAGAAATTGCAGGTGTCCTGTATAGAATTAGAGGCACTCCTGTGCATCGCCAAGCTCATAGGTGGGCAGGGAGATTGGTTGAGCAGATATTTAAAGGACATTCCAGTCCTGCCTTTCTGTGATTCTTTCATTCATTCATTCATTGTGCACTCGTTTGTTCATCTGAACATAAGCCTGGAGGAGGAAATTCTGCAGCTTGGTGAGAACAGACCAGACTATAGGACTTGCCTTTTCCATTTGTCTTTATCCAGAAATACTTTAAATGAGAAGTCAAGCTAAATATCCGAACCTACAGGCCTAACCAACTTTCATTTTATTCTACCCACGTAGTAAAAATTTAGAAGTCCTCTGCTCCAGGCTTTGCTCAAGGGACAGAGGTTAAATAGGCAGGGTCCCACACTGGGAAGCTCACAGTCTAGGGGGCAGAGAGACAGGGACAGTGGAGAGCACCATGAGCTATGGCTTTGCAGTGGCAGAGGGAAGGGCAGAGCTCTGAGGGAGAGCCGAGGAAGAAGTGGTTCATTTACCTCGGCTTATTTCTCTTGTGGAAGTGATATGTAGGGGGTGGCTTGGACCATTGGGGCAGCAAATAGAGGAAGTATATGCAATCAAAAATAGAGGAGAGAGGAGGAAATAAAAGTTCTAATCTAACGGAAGCACAGAGGGCCCTGACAAAGACCAAGGATGAGTGACTTTCTCTAGTGCTTTTGACGTTGGGATACTTCTCCAATATACAACTGGGATCAGGAAGCGGAACCTGCCTCCTTGGTCAAGGAGTGACACTTGCTCGATGTCACAGGCAAAGCACCGGGTGCTCCTGCATCCCTTGGGAAAGGACCCGGGGCTTCCCATGGGAGGATGAGAAAGCTGCTCTCAGAGGTTTAGTGTTCCTCTTCGGGCCACCTGGTTTGACCACTGCCGCAGATGGGGACAGGCTGGGCCCATAATGCCTTCTGTCCCCAGACTACCCATTGAGATGTGAGAATGCCCATCCCGAAGGGTACCTGTCACATCCAGGCCGCAGCAGTCTACGTGGAGGTGGCAGGCTGACCTGGAATAAAGAGTCTCACTGCTGTCATGACCCAGGGCTCCCGAAAGCCCCTGTCGTGGACCATGCCTGGTGTCTGTAATTGCCCCTTATTTCAGTTCCATAGAGCTCTCCACTACAACCTTTCTCCGCAAACCCAAACTGTTCTCCTGCCTGAGGGTTCACAGAGCAACCCCCCCACTCCCCCACCCACCCCTTGCATGTTACGCACAGTCCTAGGCACACTGTCAGCAGTCAAGAAATATTTAATCGTATGTCCATTGTACCTCTAAAAAAAGTTCAGATGAAGTCATACTGAATTAGGGTGGCACCTAACCCGGTTACTGATACCTTTATAAGAGAAAGGAGAGGGAGATTGGACAGAGAGACACAGAGAAACAGAGCCATAGAGAGAGGGGAGAGGAGAAGGCCAGCTGATGTTGGAGGCAGAGACTGGAGTGACAGTTGTAGACCAAAGATTGCTGGCATTGCTGGTCACTGGCAGAAGTTAGGAAGAGGCAGGGAGAGTTCTTTCCAAGGGCCTTCAGAGAGAGTCTGGCCAAACAAACGAACAAACAAACCAACAATCATTTAGTGGCTGACTAAATATTGAATGAACTTCCTACACTAGTGGGTCTCAAAGTGTGCGCCAGGGTACACTGGTGTGCCCTAAATTTCCAGGTACGCCCTATGGTATTCCAGAGAAGTATATGCCTGTTGGGGACCAAAAGACCAACAGGGTTTTTGGAGTTTAGATTTTGGGGGACAGAGGTGTGGGGAATTGGCTGTAAGCTGACAGTCTGCCCAACACCCCACCTCACTTGCCTGATTAGGTTGCAAAAGGCTGTTAAGCTGTGGTGCTGGATTGTTTACACTACCCTCCATGTTCCCTGGAAAGACTGGAGGCAAGTTTCTTCTATCCTCTGTTTGGTGTAAAGTTAAGATGATATGTATGGTGGGGGTTTTCTGCACTCAACACAATTAAGAGTAAAAAGAGAAG
Organism: Saccopteryx leptura; assembly: GCF_036850995.1. Taxonomy (NCBI): domain Eukaryota; kingdom Metazoa; phylum Chordata; class Mammalia; order Chiroptera; family Emballonuridae; genus Saccopteryx; species Saccopteryx leptura. The sequence continues at coordinate 26,406,831 of NC_089504.1, read as the reverse complement.
AATTCTTTTTTTTTTTATTATAAATAAATTTTTATTTTAATGGGGTGACATCAATAAATCAGGGTACATATATTCAAAGAAAACATTTCCAGGTTATCTTGTCATTTAGTTCTGTTGCATACCCATCACCCAAAGAGAGATCGTCCTCCATCACCCTCTATCCAGTTTTCTTTGTACCCCTCCCCCTCCCCCTCTCCCTCCTTCCCTCCCCCCACCCCCCATAACCACCACACTCCTGTCCATGTCTCTTAGTCTCGTTTTTATGTCTCACCAATGTATGGAATCCTGCAGTTCTTGTTTTTTTTCTGATTCACTTATTTCACTCCACATAATGTTATCAAGATTCCACCATTCTGCTGTAAGTGATCCGATGTCATCATTTCTTCTAACTGAATAGTATACCATGGTGTATATGTGCCCCATCTTCTTTATCCAGTCTTCTATTTTTTTTTTATACAGTGATTAAAAGCCTTTAAGCAAACTCTTGGCCAATACAGCAAGAATCCATAAAATAGTAGTATCCTTAACATGTTCACCAAATCCAAGTTGGCCCCATCACCATGCCAAATCCCTGAAAAATAAAAGACAAGAATTCTTAAATGTATTGATGAGGAAATGAGAGTTTGCCTTTCAAATACATGCCCAAATATTGAAAAAATCGCTAGGACACATCAGGCTCATGTTTCTCATAAACAAAAGAATGAAAAAACTTAACACATTCACTCTGGGACCTGCCGAATTTACTAAGTCTTACTAAGAATGTATCTGTATATATAAAAAGAACTTTTTTGTCATTTTTTATTTTTTAACCCCCTTTTTTTACGAATTCTAAAAAGCATAACTAAAAAAATGTAACATAAAAATGTTTTCTAATGTCAGAATAAATTTAATTTTGTCATATTTATTTTATTTAATTACCATAAAAGCACATTTGGACTTTATTTTTTCTTTAATATTTGACTTAATTATTATAACATTTCTCATAAATTTGTATATAGCATGCTTACAATTATTTGTAAGATTTTAAATGTGCCCCGACTTTAAGAAGTTTGAGAACCACTGTCCTACATGAACGAAGAAAATACAGAAAATGAGCATAGGTTCGGGGAACAGAGGCTCTCTGAGCTGGCATTGGAGCTGCTTGCTGCTCTTGGCATAGAAGCCAGAGAGGCATCCGCTAGGATGGAGACCACGTGTAAAGCGATGGTGTGTTACGTCAGGAGGCCCATTGAGCAAATACCAAGTGAGGACCTAGGTTTGCAGAAAACACGAGGCTAGGGAGGTTGGTTGGTTGAGGACAAACTGTGAGCGCATGGAATCGTGTTTGGACTGGACCTTTTTAGTCAAGGGGAACTACATCGACCTATCATAGAGAAGAAACTATTTCCATCAGAGCTTGAGACTCTCCTCCTGAAAACCTTTTAAGTCCCCGCAGGACATTTTGAATTGCCTCTACTATTGCTGTAAGTCACCCCTGAGCGATTCTGCATTTCTGCTGACTGTGGCCAGCTTCTGGAACCTGGGGATGCCCTGCTTTTCTGGGGCCTCTGCTGATGCTCGGCCACACTGTGATGACTCCTGGCTGTCCTTGGCCTCACGCTGTGGCTTCTGAAGTCCCCTTGCTAAGGGCGACGGAAATCTTGAATCCCATGCCAACTTGACTTAAATGCTGCTGAGGCCAGAATAATGAGAACCTAATAGAGCACCCTATGACTCAGTGACTCTCAATCCCCAAGGCAGAGAGCTCCTTTGAAAACCCTCCTTGAGGTCATTACTTAAGTCACTCCTCAGATCTCGCCTCCAAAGCAATCCCAGCAAGAAGTGTCTGCGGCTGGGTACGAAATGGTGCCCACTGGCTACCGTGAAACGTAAATTTTATTGCCCTACTTCCAACCAGTATCACATCGATGGGAGAATTGGGAGGCTTATAAGCATCTAGATTTTTTTGGAGACGGGGCAGGTCCTATTTAAAAGTTCTTGGGCTAGACACTGTTGCATTTTGTCCCATCCTTCCCCAAATGTGTTGAAGTTCTGACTCCCTCCCAGTATCTAAAATGATAGGGTCATTGTGGATGCAATTAGTAAAGTGAAGATAAAATCATACTGGATTAGGGTGGGTTCTTGATCCAATAGGACCTGAGTACTTGTAAGAAGATACAGTAACGTGAAGACACAAAGAGAGAATGCCACGTGGTGCAGCTACAGGCCAAGGAACACTGAGGATGGTCGGCCACCCCCAGGAAGCAGGAATAAGAGAGGAAGGATTCTTCCCAGAGTCCAGTCCTGCTGACATCTTGATTTTAGCTTTCTAGCCTCCAGAATGGCCAGAGAATACATTTTCATTGTGAAAGCTGCCCAGTTTGTGGCGCTCTGTTAAACAGCCTGACATCCAACCCGGACACACGTTGCTTAAAGGGACTGAGAGCCTTTCCATCCTATCTCCCCTGCCAGGAGCAATGCGCCGGCCCGGGAGCAGGTGGATGGCTTCTCCTGAGCCGAAGGTTCAGTGGCGTTCCTGCGGGGAACATTCCGGAAGTATCTGCTAGCACACTGCTAGGCGTCCCATGGATGTTCAGGAACGCCTGCTCCCACCAGATTTTAAGTTACACTGAAAGCTTCATTAGGACAACATGAGGGGAATTCAAAATATGGAAAACATTCGTCGCATTCCTCTTTCATAAAACATGCCATTTTCGGCGGCCCTTGCCGGCATTCCTGCCTTTGCACATGTGTGTACGTGACCGTGACCTCAGTCCACATGTATCCCTGTGATTCGCCCTCTCCTTGCCACACAGTGTTGCCGTTACATCATCTCACAAGGTCGGCCTGGTATTCCATCCGGTCGTTACACTGCATTCATTTCCTCATTTCACTCCTGTTGGTCATTTGAGTCATTTTGATTTTTTTTTTTTTACCCATTTAGATAACACTGCAAAAGATATCACTGTGATTATAAAAAATTTCTCCCAGCTTTACTGAAAAATAATTGGCACTCATCACTGTGTAAGTTTAAGGCATAGGCATACGGCACAATGATTTCAATTGCCTCTAGTACGAAATGATTACAACAGGTTCAGCTGACATCCATCTTCTCATACAGACACCATAAAGAAAGAAAGAAATTATAAACTCTAATTCCTTTTTTTCTAAAGGATGTTATTTATTCATTTTAAAGAGGAGAGAGAGAGAAAGGGAAAAGGTGAGGAGCAGGAAGCATCAACTCCCTCCCATATGTGCCTTGACCAGGCAAGCCCAGGGTTTCGAACCAGCAACCTCAGTGTTCCAGGTCAACGCTTTATCCACTGCGCCACCACAGGTCAGGCAAATTTTTATTCTTTTGGATTCATTCCTAGGATAGATTTACTGAGTCAAAGACTACTAATTATGTTATGGATTTTGTTATACATTAATTATACTCCTTCTTAAAGAACCAAAATATAATGCTATCAAAAAATATGTGTCAAATGGCAACTTCACACATTTTTATTTTGTGAGGTTGAAAATACATTGGTTTCCTCCGTAGAATGGTCTGGTGTTAATTCATATTTACTCATTACTCTCTTGGGTCCTAATCATATTGGCTACCAACTCATCACAGACATTAAAGTCAGTCATTTGCTCTATTTTTAGAAACAAATGGCTTCACTTTTACTATAATGATAGTTGTTTTTAACTACAGAGAGTTATATTATTTTGAAGATAAGCTGTTATAGAATTGAATTTTTTTTTGTACCTTTGGAACCTAAACTATTATTTACTACTTACCAATTAAACATTTTTCCAAATTTATGATTAAATATCCTGTGTGGCTTCTGTTATTTCTATGGTTCATTTTAACAGTTTGCTTTTTAATCCATGTGGGGATTATTTTTTCATACTGTATAAAGTGTCATCTAAATCAATTTATCTTCAGATTGTGATCTAGTTACCTAAAATAACTGATTAAGTCAGAGTTAATGATCCCAATTAGTTTTGATGCTTACTTGATTACATACTAAATCATCCTATGTACTTTTTTCTGTTATAAAAATTCATGTTTTTTTTACTCTTTGAATATTATACATTTTTATTATTGCTGCTCTGTGATTTGGTGTAACTCTTAGGTCTGCCTATTTTTTCAGCACTTTGTCTTTTTGTGTGTGCATGTTCTCGTGCATATATGTTTCTTATGAGTTTACATATTTCTAAGCTCTTAAAGGAGACCAGTTGATATTCCGGTTAGTGTCCATTTAAGAAACGCATCCATTACTGGGTAGGTCAGGGTGGAGTGAACTTGAGACATTTCTTCTAAGTGGTGCAGCTGGATGGAAAGAGCTGAGCTTTAAAGTTGGACCATCCCCGGGTATGAAGCCTGTCCTGCTACCTGCTAGCTCGTCCCGGTTATTTAACCCCCCTGAGCCCTACTCCTCCATTGGCCACAGAGAAATAACAGGGCCCACTTCAGAGGGGTGTCGTTCTAAGTAAACAGGGGATGGGATGTGAAACACTCAGCATGAGGCCTGCCGCAACGTGGGCACTTAATTTTCATTTCCTTTTAATTTTCTCCCAATCACAACACGCAGCTTCATTTGACCTTCTTTAAGAGCGCCAGAAATTTTCATATATATTGTATAAATAGATTCCGCTGCCCCTGAACACTTTTGCAGCTGTTTCTTGCTGACACACAAGGGTCCTGCAAGTTACTGCCTTGTTATCTTGTACCCTACCCCTTTGTGAAGCTCTGTATCCCTGTGGATGATTCTTTTCAGGTAGACACAGCGCTAGCCTCTGGCTTTCTTTATGGCTTCTGAGAGCCATACCGGGTTCCTAAATAGAAGCTAGAACATTTAAGTTCTTTGAGCCACGTCACGGGTTGCCTCTACCAAGAGTCAGGAGCCACTCTTGGTTTAGTCATTCTTGGGTCCTCACTCTCTGGGCCTCTCACCCAAAGAACCAAGTTTATCTGTAGGAAGATTCCAGACGTGAGATCCGCCTCTGCCTCCCCCTCCCCCCCCATCCTCAGCCGGTGCCTAAGCAGCCTGGAGGAGTTTTAGATGGGGAGTCTCCTCTTGACCTCCTGTGGACTTTTTACCTTTGCAAAAACACGTTTCCAGGCAAAGAGCCCCTTCTGGAGTGGAGAGCATGTGAGATGGCAGCGGCTCAGGCACTGGGGACCTGAGTTCTTTCTCATCTTGGCTGGCCTGCGGCCTGGCTGTTCCTCTTTTGTTTATTGATACCTCTCTCTCTCTTTTCCAAAAAGAACTTAAGGTTGCATTATATTATAGGAAAAAAATGCAGAAAAAGGTTAAAAGTAGAAAAGAAAGAAAACAGAATGTGGAAGGAGACAGAACAGAGTCAGGAATGACAAAGCCACAAGCACAAACCCCTGCACACTTGTCTTGGACCAGATTTAACCTTGATCTTCCTACCCGAAGAAATGCAGACGTACTCCGGGCAAGTTACTTTATCTCTGAATCTCAGCTTTGCTGTTGATTAAACTCTCAGAAAAGCACCTACCCCATAGGACTCTTCTGAGGATGACATGAAATAAGGGATATGAAACCCTTAAGCATAACGTGTAACACATAGTAGAGACTGCAAATGCTAGTTTGTTTTTTATCATCACGTGATTTCCTCTAGGGTTTCTGCTTGAAGTCAGAAATCGATTAAGGTCGGCACCACCACCGCTGCCACTTCTTTGCTAGAATTAGCTCCAGAGTTTTATTCCTTTCCTAAGGTGGTAGGGGCTGAAAACTGATGATTCCTAGTTAACCATATTACCGATCTAGTGGGGGAAGTGGGAGAATTAATCTGCTTACAGCGGGTGTAACAGCAGGTAAGACAACAACGATGCTCCTTTGGTAAGATTCAGTCCAACCCACTTCTCAAGACGGACTGGCCTCAGTACAGTAGAAGGCCGGAGCTCAAAGGAGCCTGGGTGGTGTACCCAACACTTTGTCTTTCCAGAGTGAAGGGGCAGTTGAATTTGACAGCATTACTGAGAGTTTGACACTCAAATTCCAGTTCTTTCTCTTAAAGGACCCATTCACAAGAAGTACTCAAGTGGACTTAAAGTGAAGAAAAAAAAAATGCTGATTTATTTATAGTTTAGGGAAGTGAGAATCAGTTTGAGTTCGGAAGGTTCATTGTTCCATTGTTCTCACTTCAGCCACGGGTCGAGTTGTCCATCCTTCTTCTCCCCTCTGCTGGCCCCGAGGCGTTAGGCCTCTGCTGCCCGAGGGGCTCCGATGAGAGCTGGTTCCCTGGAAGCAGTGGCTTCGGGCAGTTCCCCTCTGGTGCCGAGGAACACTGATGCTCCTGGGCTATGCTGTCCTCTCTGCTGTTCCACTGTAGCAGAGAGAGGCGCTGAAGCACATCCTGGGGCTATTTAAGGCGCACGGAGGAGTGCCTTGCGAGGGTGCACTGTGCCCTGGACTCTCAGTGGAACAGCCGTTTATTTTGAGTGGCAGCAGTTCACACTGTGAATCACAGGCTGAGTTTACCATGCAGAAAACTGAAGCTGCCGACGTGACGGGAGAGGCTGGGCCCTCTCCTGCGGTGCTCAGCCAGTGAAGGCCCGCACGCACGGGGCGGTGGGGCAGTCAAGTGGTCGGGATGAAACGAGGCAGGTAGAGAATCGGGTCCCAGCGAGTGGCTCAGCCCTGTTATCTGGGCTGCTTGGCGGCCACGGTGTGCCTGGCATTTCTACCCCCTCACTTTACCCTCCCAGCACCCCCGGGGAGGTGGCTGGCGTTGTGAGCCTCACTTGGTTCACAAGGTCACTCAGAGAAGTGGGCTGACATGTTCAAGGCCATGGCCATCAGCCCAGCCCGGATTCCAAACGCCAGGCCCAGTGCTCATTCCTCGATCCTGCTGCACCCACTCTTGGTGAAAAGTAAAGAAAGCAAACAAACCCAACGCTTCCCCAAACCAAATCAATGACTTTTAAAAACTGGCTTCATGTCCTCCAGTTCCTGGTGTGGCCATTTGGTGACTACCTTGGCATCATCTTCTACACGAATAAACTCTGTGCCAGGGATTTGAGTGCCAGGAACCTCTGGTGTGGCGGCGGGGCAACCTGATGGTTTTTAAACGATTTCTCTTTGAGGTCTGACCCAGACGGCTCTGTTGCCCTGGGGAGTCGTACTTCCTCTCTCCCCTCTCCCGTTTCCCTTTCTGAGCCGGTCAGTGGGGATGCCCATCTCCGCGCGCCATCTGTGTGTGCTCGAGACCCGAAACCCGAGCCGGGGCCGCCGCCAGCTGCAGAAGCACGCCACTCACCGTCATTTTTGGAAACCAGAAATGACTGGTCACATAACTGTGATTAGATAAAGCTTGTAATTTGTGTTTGCTGTAGTCAGCGACGTGGTATTTTGGGACAAACAGCCGCTCTATGCTACATATAGCTTGGAATTTGCGGCTTTTGTGTAACCAGCCATTGTGTGATCGAGGAGGTAAAGGAAAAAAGGGGAGAGAGAATGGACGATGGGAGAGAGGTCAGGAGGCCCCACTGAGCAGGCCAGCAGGGACCAGGGAAGCTTCAATATTCAAAGGGCCCGTAGGAAGTCTGTAGTTGACTTGCCCTCAAAAAGGACCCGGTCGGACGCTGTCAGGCTCCTAAGCATCATAGTCCTTCCTTCTTAACAAATGAGCCACTGGACTCCCAGGCAGAGGCTCGGCCCCACCCAGGCTCAGGAAGGAATTCTAATCGAGCCAGAGTGTGATTTCAGAAACCCGAGTCCAAGTCTCCATCAGGAAGGAATTCTAATCGAGCCAGAGTGTGATTTCAGAAACCCGAGTCTCAGTCTCCAGTGACTTAGCCTATTGGTCCAGCTGACAGATGTTCTCTGACCAAACACTTCAGTTCTGAAAGGCCAACCTCTTTCCTGTCCCCAGTTCTAGAAACATCATCCTTGCCTTTCCCGAGTCTCAGCTGGAGAAAACCTTCCTTCATTCACTCAACATTGACCTAGGCAGGGCCTGCCCGCACCAGGCCAGGAACTAGAGATAAGTCTCGACCTGAATTCCAGTCCTTCACACAAAGGTCCCATCAGTTCCACTGTGTCTTCCCTCTCTGCCTAGTGACAGTGATGTTCCCTGAACAAAGAAGGCGTATCTCAATATAGTCCCTCGTCTCTAACTCTAAATAGGGACTAGCAATGTGGACGTAATCGAGCATCTCCGTTAAGTCTGCCTTGACAGCTCTCTCCTTACGCTAGTTTTGGAGACACTGTCACTTTACAGATGGGAAAACTGAGGCCCAGAGGAGTGAGGCAACTCGTTTAAAGACACGGAACGAGGTGGTGGCAGATCTAATTTGGAACTCAGGTCAGTGTGACTCCTAATCCAGAGCTTTTCCCCCTGTCCCCCCAGTCTTAGGATATTCAGATGGTGGCCATCCCGCATAAGTTGAAATCATCACATTTAATCTGTATTTTTAAGTGACTAACTTTTTCCTTAGGGGACACAAAATATCCAGCAGGTATAAACCATGACTTTCAAGCACTTACTATTTGGGAGGAGGCAGTAACAATACATGCATAGAAAGTTATGCTAAAATGTAGACCATGCCAAATGACCCCCAGGAAAGAAGCAGAGGGTACGGTGCTGGGAGAAGTTGGTACCGGGTGTCATGAGATCGCTCTCTGTGGAAAGCGGGCATCTGAGGTGATTCTGGGAAGGATGTGGACAGAGAGGAGATTGAGAGCAAAAGATCGGGGGCAGCCAGGGGCAGTCGGGGGCTGGGATTGGGAGCACGGGCTGGGCAGGAGCCGGCAAAAGGCAGTTTAGACGAAGGAGTGAGCAGAAGTTCAGGCTTAGAGTGCTTGCTGTGTTTTGGGGGAAGGGCGTCGGTCATCTGGTGTGGCCGGAAAGGCCCGGGACAGTGAGGCAGGTGCTCCGTCGCATAACTGGGTGACCAGCAGAAGCACGCTGACCAGGCAACTCCTGCAATGGCTGGGTGTTGATGACTTTGCACAACTCAGGTGTATCTGCTGGAGTCACCTCTGGACCCCATTTCCTGGGCAACCTCTAGCGTACAGTGAGTCAAAGTTTCTGCCCTTGGCTCTGTCTTTACTCAATTACCAATTCAGTCCAAAATCTGTTTCCATGATTCCAAATATCTTAATAAAATGTAACAAAGACACAAAGTTGTTTGGGTTATATCAGGGAGAACATCTGGATATTTGGAAACATCTGGACAGTTTGCCAAAAAAAAAAAAATAATAATAATACTTTGTATCAAGTGTTTGGTATTATGGGGCATAGACAAGGTCTGAGTCACCAGCTTGTCCTTTTGAGTTTGGAAGATGCATTCCTTTGAGGAGAGGAGGAAGTGGACACTCAGGAGTCCCGCTCCTGTCTCTCGTCCACTTTCCTCTTTACTGCTGTGTTTGTGGCAGACCTGACAAGTTATAGAACTCTGGTTCACCTCTTGTCATATCACTGGGGACGAAAAAATAGGCCGTCTTCTTTGTTTATTTAAAATCCAGTTTCACTTGTTAAACCTGAAAAATATTTAAGACCCCGAGTCTGAGGTCCTGTGCACGACTTGAGGACAGAGGGATGACCGAATGCCGGCCCTGCCTTGCAGGAGGTCACCGTCTCATAACCAAGTAATCTCAACACAGAGTCATTGGAGCTAATCAAGGTAAGTGCTGAAGGCTTAGTGCACAGATGAGAATGTTGTATGGAGAGGGGACAAGGGAAAGGGCTGCTGAACGATCCAGTGATGGAGTCATTTCGGTTGATTGTCTGCAGGGGTCAATAGGATCCTCTAATAGAGAAAGGGAAGAAGGCATTGTGGACTTAGGGGACAGCAGGTGCACAGGCCTGGAGATACCAGACAACTAAGTAGGTCGGGGGAACTGTGTGATGTTCACATGGCTACAGTGCAGGATGCAGAGAGGGCCGTGGCAAGAGGTAGAGAAGTAGACAAGGGCAAGGGAAGGGCAAGTGCCCTGTGTTATCAATCTCTGGCCTTCTCCTGTGGTTCATAGGAGGCCCCCACCTCAACACTCCCTTGCTTTTATTTCCTACAGCTGAATGTACACCAGCCTAGGACTGCTCCCGTTGCATGCCCAGATACATTGTCAAGAGAACAAAGTATGTACGTCCACCCAAGGCCTGCTCTAGATCAGGGGTCCCCAAACTACGGCCTGTGGGCTGCATGCGACCCCCTGAGGCCATTTATCCGGCCCCCGCCGCACTTCCGGAAGAGGCACCTCTTTCATTGGTGGTCAGTGAGAGGAGCACATTGACCATCTCATTAGCCAAAAGCAGGCCCATAGTTCCCATTGAAATACTGGTCAGTTTGTTGATCTAAATTTACTTGTTCTTTATTTTAAATATTGTATTTATTCCTGTTTTGGTTTTTTTTTTTTTTTTTTACTTTAAAATAAGATATATGCAGTGTGCATAGGGATTTGTTTATAGTTTTTTTTATAGTCCGGCCCTCCAATGGTCTGAGGGACAGTGAACTGGCCCCCTGTGTAAAAAGTTTGGGGACCTCTGCTCTAGAATACCCTCAGCTACTTGATTCTTAAGAGCCCTAAACCAGAAAGAACCCCATGTCTATCAACAAAAGTACAGCTACGTAGATTGCAACTTTTTTGCTACATCAATTGCAACTTTTTCAGATAAAGACTACTTCAGAGCAAATAAAAGTGCACAAAATAATGATTGATACACACCAGTACATGGATGATTTGCATGGACATTATGTTGATCAAAGGAAGCCACTTTTTTTTTTTTCCTGTGGCAGAGACAGAGAGAGTCAGAGAGAGGGACAGACAGCAGACAGGAAGGGAGAGAGATGAGAAACATCAACTCCTCATTGCGGCTCCTTAGTTGTTCATTGATTGCTTTCTCATATGTGCCTTGACCGGGGGGCTACAGCAGACCGAGTAACTCCTTGCTCAATCCAGCAACCTTGGGCTCAAGCTGGTGAGCCTTGCTCAAGCCAGATGAGCCCATGCTCAAGCTGGCGACCTCGTGGTCTTGAACCTGGGTCCTCCACAACCCAGTCCGATGCTCTATCCACTGCGCCACCGCCTGGTCAGGCAAAGGAAGCCACTTCTATGTGATTTCATTTATATGAAGTCCAAGAGCAGAAGACTTCATCTGCAGTGACCAGAGTCTGATCAGTGTTTCGGATGCAGGGAGTGGGTATTGACTGGGAGAGGGCGTAAGAAAGCCTTCTAGGGGGTTTGGGTGTGTTCTGTATATTGACCTGGTGATAGTTCTGTGATACTAAACACATCTAAAATGCCAACAGGCTCTACACTGAGATTAGTAGTGTACACTTCCTCGAATATTTTAACACAACAAAACTAACAAAACATTTTAAAAGCTACTCTAAATAAAATTTTAGAAGTGCAGTTGTAGTATTTGCCATTATGACCCGATCCTCTTCCAAGAAGTCCCTTGGCTGTGATAGGCCCTCCCATCACCCAGGGGTGGGTTCTTTCTACGGGAGCTTGCCGGAGACCGTGGGCTCCTGAGCTGGTGAGAAGAAACAGGGCAGTGACGTCACAGAAAGGCAGCAACGGCACAGAAGGGCGGCCAAGTGAAGCGGACTTCTGGTAAATTTCACTCGGAACCTTACCCACTTTGTCGCTCACTCGAGTGACAAAACCACATATGTCACTGGTACCATCTTTACCTCTTAGTCTGTACCTGTCCTCCTGACCTATCCAATATGAATTCAAATCTCTCTAATCTGAAAGAACAAAATCAATAAGCAAGCAAGCAAGCAAACAAACAAACAACAGGACCCCTCCTTGGCCCTGTCTTCTGTCAGCTCTCTCTCTCTCTCTCTCTCTCATCTCCCTCTTCCTCTCCTAAACCCAACTGGCAGGAGTGCTTTCCAAACTCAGGCCCTCCTTTCCCACGTGACAGTCATTCTGCAAATCAATGCCTGCGAGGTCTCAGCTTCCTCAGCCTCTCAGTTGCATGGGGCATCGGTGCTCATTGCCTCCACCCTGGCCATTTCTCCTGCTTGATTTCTGCGAGGGCCCGCTCTTCTGGGGAGCAGACACGGTTATCGCATCCACCTCTCTGTGAATGCTTGTGACGGGAAGATTCACTTGGAAGCCAAAGTGGAACGAGGGGAAGAAGGCCAGCTGGATCGCCTCCCAGGGCATCAATCCTCGGCAGAGCAAATTTCCTGGGAATGAATTGGAAATATGCTGCCAATTTATTTAGAACCCCTGTGTGCAACGCTTTACATAATTGGCAAAATGTAAATTGGTTCCTCTCTCATCCAAGTACAAAATGCCTTTGAGTGGGAGTTTAAAAACAAACAAAAAAACACCTTATCAGCAATTGCCTCGTTTGGCTCTGTGTATTTTTGGGACCTGCTCAGGCAAAAGCTATCAGCTGAGATTCTGAAACCCAGGAGCCTGTAGATGTGGCGTATTTTATGGCAGTGACTCGTTTTGCTACCTACATTCAATCCCTTTATTTGTCCTCCCAAGAAGTTGGTCTCTTTCAGAAAATCACAAAAAACAACTGAAGGGAATTCAGGGACCACAGAAGAATGAGCTTTATTTATTTATTTATTATTTATTTATTTATTCATTGATTTATGAGAAAATTTAATTTCCTTTGGCCATAGGAAGAAATTATCAAGAGAAGCTGATTCCGAATATAATTTGTATGAAGGAAATGTTTTTTCACCATTCCCACTAAGTAGATGAACTAGTATTTAAAGAGTATTGTGTGAAGGTGTCACAAACGTTGATCCTGCCAGCCCCCACCGGCACCCCACGGCGCTGGAGTAAATGTGACGGGCCTTGCCGGCAGATGGAAACATTGTGCTGAGCGCACGCGGAGGGACCCGCTCAGTTCTGATTAGGAGGGAAGCCGTGATTGGCAAGAAGGGCTGAGCAAGATTGAGTTTCTGGAAAATACCATCTTAATCTTGCCTACGCATTGGAATCACCTGAGCAGCTTTAAAAAAAATGCTGATGGTCTGGGTCCCACTGCCTGACCGGAATGTAATGTAACTGGTCCCGCGTGTGGGATGCCATGTGGCACTTTCCGCAAGCGCCCCAGCTGATTGCAGTGTGCAGCCAGGTGGCGGGCTGCTGCTCTGGGGGACCCCGGCTGCTGGGAGCAGGCCTTTGCCCAGGGCATCTGAAGCAGCGGCTCTCACAGTGTGCTGCCCAGACCACAGCCTCCGCACCTCTCTCCTGGAAACTTGTGAAGAATGCACGTTCTTGGGCTCGGCCACAGACCAACTGAAGCAGAAACTCCAGGGACAGGGAGACCCAGTGATCTCTCTTTATTAGGCCTTGTGGGTGATTTGAAGGCATGAAAGTCTGTGAATCCCTAATCTAAGGAAAGGTGGCCTTGAAGAGGGGTTGGGGAGGAAAGCGATGGCATGGTGGGCTAAGAGAGGAGACAGGTTTTCTACAGAGCCAAGGTCAGGGGCAAAGACAGGGATCTGGAAGAACTTTCTCTAAGGAGGGGAGCATCCAGGAGCACCAAAGGCGGGACCCAGAAAGGTCAGACACAGTGATGCTGAACAGGTCCTCTTCCCAGTCTAGGGACCGCCATTGCCTCCGGCCCTGCATTCCTCACACTTAGCGCGGTTTCCTCCACTAAATGCCTAACGGTGGGTGTGCTTTTGCAGGGGGTCTGGGCTGCTGCAGTGCTCTGAGAAACCATGAGGGCTCCCCTCCCGGTGGGAAGAGCAGAACCCTGTCTGTCCCTACCGCGCAGGATGTGCCTTCAGCACTTGTTTCACGCCGAGGACAAGCCAGGCAGGGCCTCTGCTTGCTGGCTTGCTTTCATTTCTGCTTTCCTCTCTGACTCACACCCAGCACGGTGGCTCTGGAGACAGCTGTCCCTTCCTTGGGAGAGTCTAGACCAGGGATGAATGCCTTTATGGGGAGTACAGGGAAGGCAGACTGAGTGGCAGAGAAGAAAAGTTTGTTTGCTAACTAGATTTAGATCCATTTAGCAAATATTTTGAGCAGTCCGCTCTGAGCTGGATCGTGGGCCTGCCACCAGGGAAAGGGAGAGGGGACTCAGACCTGGTCTTGGGGAAGCTGTCAGTCAGGTGGAAGGGATTTTCAGGTGGAGGAGAAAAATCCACAGTTCAATGTCTTCTGAGTGAGTATTGGGCAGTGTACAAGTCTTAGAGCATCCTCTGTCTCCACAAAATGGGGCTCTGATTCACACAGGTTTGTTGGAGCTGGAGGGACCAGTGAGATCTGGTAGAGACACACCTCTTTTTCATCTTAAGGGCAAAGTTGAATGCCTGCATTTTAATTATACTGTGCCATCTGGGAAGATGTCCTGCTGAGTTTGGACATCATTTTTCCCACTCAATGTCCACACACGTGTGAACACTATTAAAATGGATCTGAAATGATTTCTCCAGGTCCGGTCAACATTTCTTGAGGACCGTTCCAACCACTGAACTAGGTGCCACGACACATTCAGGCTCTCTCTCTCTCTCTCTCTTTTAATTTTTTTTTTTTGTGTGTGTGGGGGGGGGGAGAAGCGGGAGGAGAAGTGGGAAACATTAACTCATAATAGTTGCTCCCTGTAAGTGCCTTGACCGGGCAAGCCCAGGGTTTCGAACGGGTGACCTCAGCATTTCAGGTTGATGCTTTATCCACTGCGCCACCACAGGTCAGGCCAATCAGGATTTTTTTTTATCTTAAGCTTCACAATATGCTTGTGATGTAGGTGATGCTAGACCTATTTTAGAGAAGGGGGAGGAGGGAGGGACACATTCCTTAAGTTCCATAGCTCAGAAACAGCAAGACTATTTCTGTCCTCCGATGAGAAGCAGCTTAAGGTAAGGACCTAGTGTAGGGTCACGGAGAGTGAGGCCAGACTCTTGAAGAAGAAAGTTTGGATCCAAGGCCTGGATTAGAGTGCGGCGAGCGGGGCCATCGTGCAAGTGCAGGGTCACAGCTTGTCTTTATTTGAAATTTTGATGCTTTGTTCACCATGCACTTATTTATTTGGCTCTTTTTTTTTTTTTTTGCATTAGTTTTGATTTGGGAAGGAATTGCATTAAAATGTTATTTTATCTGGATTGCTGAGTTTTGTTACTCTCTTAAATTGTGTGTCTGAGGTCAGTGCCTCACTTGCCTGACCCTTGTCCTGGTTCTTTGGGGACACTCCTACAAGGCAGGATTTGACTTGATATGCTACATAGTCACTCAGTCCCTGCGTCTCCCCCGCCCCACCCCTCCTCCCACCAGTGTGGATTTATATACAGATAGTAATAAACCACGTGGTCTAGCCTCAGGTCCTTCTATGGCCCAGTACTTTGTACAGGCTTCCCGCCTCTTATAGCCTGATCAGCACCCAGCCCTCCCCTCCTGCCAGGGCCTGGTCCGTACTATGTGGCACTGAGGATGAATTATGATACACGATATACGACCCAAGGCAGGGGCTCGGACATTTTTAGCCTACGCACATATTCCTGTGGACTTTTGTAAAATGCTGATAGAAGCTTCTAGACCTTGTTTCTCCTTGGTAAACCACTTCTTGACATATTGTTTCAAATATCTACCACCTCCATCCCAGCTGGGACTCAGAATATTAATTAACGGGTGCCATAGTTAACATGTGCACTTATACGTACCAGGCATTGTCTAAGATCTGCACATATGTTCACCCAGTTAATTCTTGGAGCAAGCTTATCAGGCGGAGATGACCATTAACTCCATTTTACAAATGAGAGCATTCAGACACAGGGAGGTAAGCAATCCTGGCAAGACCATGCAGCCAGTAAGTGGCGCAGCTGTGATTTGAACCTGGGCAGGCTGGCCCCTAGTCCCCACTCACTTCTCACTCTGGTTCTGCCCGCTGCTGGTAGGAGATGAGTTCTTTCTTAGGCCATTGTGGAGAGCCTGGGAAATTGTCTTTTTCTGCTTCTGGCTAGGTGTGGGCATGGGGGGAAACTGTAAACCCCTCTATTATGGGCTGAATGGTGTCCCCCCAAATCAGTACCTTGAATGTGACTTTAATAGAAGACAGGGTCTTTAAAGAGGTAATTAAGTTTAAATGAGGACATTAGGGTGGGTTCTAATCTGATATGACTGCTATTCTTATCAGAAGAGGAAATTTGGACACCGACATGCACAGAGGAAAGATCATGTTAAGACATAAAAGAGATGGCCATTCACAAGCCAACGAGAGAGAGGCCTTAGAAAAACCCACCCTGCTGACACCTTCATCTTGGACTTTTGGCTCCAGACTGGTGAGAAAATAAATTTCTGTTGTCTAAGCCTCGCAGTCTGTGGTACATTATTTCGGCCGACTGAGCAAACTCACCCATCCTCCAAAGTAAATTTCCAAGGTGAGATACAGAGACACCTCCCACCCTAGCTCGGGCACTCCCACTGCCTGGGCTGAATCTCATGGCCACATGGCTTGTTCCTCGGCCTCTCTCATTTGCGCTGCTGCCGATGGCCCTCCAAGGAGCCGAGTGAGGAACCAGTCCCATGTGGTCCCATTTCCACTTCTGGTCTCTCTGCCATGCATACCTTCTGCTCCGTTCCACCCATTGGAAACGCCCCATGCCTTGTCCTGCATTACCTTGCCGTCGGTCAGCCTGTCCCTCCCCCCTGTACCTACTTCATCCAAAACTCTCAGTTTAATCATCTGAAAACATAGCCCTGATCCTGTATGTCATGCTCCTGCTCTAAAGAGTTCCTTGGCTCCCTGTTTCTTAAAGGGAAAAAACGCCTTGCTTGTCAGCTTGCCCTGATCAGCTACACATCAGCACTCTACCCCTCTCTATGCCCGTCACTGGAATCATTGGAAACCAAAGGAAAATGCCTGCTCTTCCCCACGTGTTCCTCCTGCTTTCCTGCGCCAGACCTTGGCTCCCGGATCCCCACCGCCTAGCCTTCCCTCTCTCCCTCTGCACGTGGAGTCCCACTCATTTCCCAAGCACAGCTCAAGTTCTACCTCCTTTGTGAGGCCTTCTCATCCCTCTCCACCCTTGTCCCTCCCTTTCCTCAAATCTCAGCATGCTGTCTCTCATACCTCCAAAGTCCTTTGCACCTTAGTGATGGTTACTGATGCATGCGCTCCACCTCAACCCCTCCCACATTGGCAGACCTCCTGGGAACTTTCTGGAAGGGAGGCAGAGTGGTGGCTTGAAAAGGCAAAGACCCATGGAACTGGCGAACCTGCACGCACGCCCTCCCAGCTGCCTGCGAACCACAGTGAGACGAGGACTCCGTGCCCGAGCGGCCAGCATGCAGAAAAACTAGCATTAGCAAACAGGTAAGTCATCTTATTTCTCAGAGTTTCGGTTTCCTCGGCAGTAACATGGGGATGAATATCATAATGGCGACAATAAAACAAACTTACAGGATAATATTTGGGAGAAGTATTATGGAGAGAAAGAAATTGCTTTACAAAGATTCTTTGAGTATTCCACTGGAAAATAGACAAATCTTTGTCAAACGAGCCGTTGATTTCCCGTTAAGGCCTAATGCTCCGTGAGGTTTGCTGATTTGGCCGATAATAAGTGCATGGTGAGTTCAGTCCTTCTGCCAGCGGCTGTCACATGCTTCCCACTGAATCCCCCCAGAGGCCTCATCAGGGAGGCGCAGAGACTCTCCCCTCTGTTATGAAAAGCCAGGGCTCCTGACTTGCCCAAGCTGGGTCCAAGCCATCGCCACTCAGCCTTAGAAAGTCAGTCATCTGGGCTCAGGGAACCGAACTGCCCTGGAAGGAAGCGAACCGGGAAACTGAGCCTTGATGGGTAACGGAACGGAGCCTCTGGCTGGGGAGTCAGATGGATTTTCTGGATTTATTGGGACTGCAATTCCCCAGCTGGGCTGGACACAATCTCGCATCTTGACCTTTGTGGGCCTGGCCCGTGACTGTGAGGATTTGGAATTTCGGGGCCTGAGCTGGCAGTGGTCTCCCCGAGCCAGGAGTGGGGTAGCTCTGATGAGTAGATAATTAGGACGCTTCTTTCATCTGGAGATAAAGTCCAGAGCCTCACTCGGGCCATTATCCTGCCAGCCCCAATAGAGGCCAGATTGATGGATACAGCGCGGAGGGAATTGGGAACATTCTTGTGCACACTATATCACACTCAATAACCGCCAGTGCACAACGTGGGACTTTTATAAGCCATTACAAAATCCATTTTGAAACATCTCTGGGTGCGACAGCCAGCTGCAAAGCATCTGAAGTATCCCTGACATGTGGGCTTTGGTGGAGCTGGTGAGAATGCACGGGCTCGGGAGCGATCGCGCGCACACACACCAGCCAAGAGAATGCGGTCGTAAGGGAAACAGATGCTAGCGTTACAACCCACTGTACATCTTATACTGTATTTCGGCAAATGCACTAATCCCCCTTGTTAGACAAGAACAGAAACCCCCCAAATGCTTTCCATATGTCCCATTGTCTTCCTGGCCCTTTAATTCTATCTCCAAAGCCCCCAACTTAGCAACCTTCATATTAATGCTAAACATATTACATCAGTTCTAACACTGATATGTTTAATATGAATACAATTAAAGTTGCTTCAACATAATCCCAGTAAGATAAACAGCATTGCTATTATTATAAACATCCCTGCAAGGTCTCTTGTAAAATGTTATCAATACTAATAGAAGCCCCCCTCCCCGCCCCCCCTCCATCCAGATACTTGGACTAAACAATGCCACTGCCTCCCTACTAATAACAAATCTGTCCGGTGATTTAAACATCAGTGCATCCAATGTAAACACCATTATAGCTAATGTAAAACAGTTACCCGGCCCGGCAAATCTTCAACCAGAATGTTACTGAACAGAAAGAACAGTTTCCTCGGCAAGAATGCATTACAGCCTGCTGGTGACATTTGCAATAGATTA
The DNA here is from genome assembly GCF_036850995.1 of Saccopteryx leptura. Lineage (NCBI taxonomy): Eukaryota > Metazoa > Chordata > Mammalia > Chiroptera > Emballonuridae > Saccopteryx > Saccopteryx leptura. Next base: position 26,387,998 of record NC_089504.1, on the reverse strand, counting down.
CTTAAGCCTATAAAGAAATGAAAATTGCAGGCCCATTTTGAGCCAGCAATGATGAAATTGGAGAGCACAGGCTAAGTACGGTATGGCACAGATGGGCTTCTGCCCAGGGTCTGCAAGCCCTGCGTGGGTTGAAATGCATCCTCCTTGTGTCTCGGGGCATACGTGGGTCTTGTGTCCTGGCCATGGTCTCCACACGTGCAGGCATGAAGCTGAAGAAGGGCCTTTGCAGAGCTAACGTGTTCTCGAGGGCTGGGGTTGGCTGAGTGAGGGAGTGTAGGTGTGTTTCTCCCTCTAACGGCCTTGCTGGGCCAGTGTGGCACCGAGCTCCATGCCGTGGTTTCAGCTCCCAACTGGGAGCTTTGCTTTCTTTCAGATTACAGAGAGGCCCAGGGCTTTGGGGAGGAGGCCCAGACACATCTCCAGAGTCAGAGCAGCGCTGACTATATTGTGTTCATCTGATTCTTACCTCACCTCTGAATGAAGCAGGCAGACCCCCACACGACAAACCCCGGGCAAGGTCACAACAAGCCCTGTTCCTTCTTGCTTGCTTCCCTCTTTCTGTCCTTTTCCGTGATTTACTGGTTCCTGACCTCCTTTTTCTTTCTTTTCTCTCTCTCTTTCTTTCTCTCTCTCTCTCTTTCTCTCTCTCTCCTTCCTTCCCTTCTTTCCTTCCTTTCCTTCTTTCTATCCTCCTTTCCTTCTCTGTCAAGCTCACTCCTGCTAAATACCCCAACTCATCAAGCTCTGGCTTTGGGGGTTTCTGAAGGATGACCCCAAAGAACAGCAGCCCAAAGTTTCACGCTCATTCAATTGCAGATAGTGTCACAGCTACACTGTGAGCCCGTGAGCCCGGCGCCCCTGCTCTCAGGGGCCTCTCTGGGAAATCTCCAAAATGGAGTCATGCCTTTGGAGGTGGGCTCTCTGACCTCTACTACAATGTCCCCAGAAGTATATGCTTCCATTTTTAATCCAGAGGAGGAAAAAGGAAATTGCCTCCAAATATTTCAATTGAAATTTACCACCTCTCCCTTAAATTGTCTTCATGAAAAGTGTAGGCATGCTTTTCTACTGATGACAGAACTTGTCTGTTATCGAGGAATTCCTATTTTCTTGGTGTGACTGTGAGAACAAACATCTGTGAGGTATCCTTTAAAAACATCACGTGCTCCAGTGTTCCCTGGGCACTCAGAGTTAGTTCAGGGTTTCTAGTCTTTGTACTATTGACATTTGGGATCAGGGAATTCTCGGTTGTGGGAGGCTGTTCTGTGTATTGTAGGGCGTTTAGCTGCATTCACAGCCTCTTGCCATCAGATGCCAGGAGCAACCCCTTGGATGTGACAACCAAAACTGCTTCCAGACATGATGGCCAAGACTCCCGAGTAAGCAACCCACCCACACACACACACACACACACACACACACACACACACACACACTGATACATTGAGAACCACCGAGTCAGTTGGATGAATCAAGGCACCTAACAAATGAGTGCAAACAAGCTCAGATATACATTCTTGTTTCCTTACTTATTGCCTGTATGGTCTTCTGAGGCAAGGAACTTAACCCATCTGAGCCCCAGTTTCCTCCCGTGTGCAGTGGGGTGGCTGATATCCATGTAGCAGGGCGATGGGAAGCCACCTAGGTCTTATATGTGCAAACTCATGATGTCAACTCCATGGCGGCTGTGATTCTCATTCACGTCTTAAGTCCAGCAGCTCCTCCTTGAAGGAGCCTGTGGTGGCCCAGAGCATGGACATGGTGTTCCCATTTCCCCAGAGTCTGGAAAGATGAAGAGCAGTAATTCCATTCCAGCTAAACATCGTATTATTAGTGCCGGGCAACTCTTTCCTAATAAACCCCAAACCATGTAAACACTAGTGTAGTTTTCAATTTGTACTCAGATTAGATGCCAGGAGTGTTTGGTTCCATTTTATTTTATTTTTTAAGCGAAATCTTTACAGTGGGTTTGAAAGCAAGCTATTTTCTGCCTCTCTGGAGAGGTGTAAGTTTTGGAAAGCAAGTTTCCCTGGAATGTTTCAGCTTCAATCAGGGTGGATGGAAAATAAAAAAAAAAAAAGCTGGTTAAATCACATGATAGGATTTCTGGATCCAGAATCATCAACTCATTTAGGAAGTGCCCTATGAAGTGAAATATGCACAGAAAGGAGGCTTTGTGTCATTCTAAAAGCTATTTTATGTCCTTGGAAAAGCAGGTGGGTGTTTATATTCATACTCTTTTGAGTGTTCTGTTTTAAGGTTCGCACACTGCAAATGTTGTCTCTTCAAAGTCACCCCATGGAGAGAAAACTTCCTATTGGGGTGGGGGGCATAATTCTCAACTCCCCACATCCTCATATCTGGCAGTACAGAATTCACACTATTACTGTTACTCTTGGAGCCAGGAGCAAAGACCTGACAGCCACTGAGCATCTCCTGTTGGACTCTGAGCATTGAACTGGGTAAGGTTTCTACCCGGAGGGGTCCACGATCTGTCAGGGGCTGTGCGAGGACAGACCTCGAGGGAGAACAGATTCCGAGGGTGCCTCAAACTAGTCTTCCTCTTTCCTATGACAAAGAATTAGGTGCCGGCGCTGCTTAGAATGGAGAAGTAGGTCTCATTCCTGAAGCGCTGGGGACAACTGAGCTCTGAGCTCCACTGAGAGCCCAGTGTCCAAGGCACAGAGGTCGCTGTCACAGGGGGGCCTGAGACAAGCTCCCTGTGTGCGGGCTAGCGTGTTTGTAAATGGTGGAGATGCTGAGAGAAGGGGTGGGAGGGAGAGCGGTAATCTGACCTATGGGGGTGGCCATCCCAGACTCATTGTCGCTGCCCAGGGAAAGGGGCTGGCGGGTAGGGAAGTCCTGGAGGGGACAGGCTGCTTCTTGCCCAGGGCTGGTCTCCTGAAAGTGAGGATACATCCAGCAGGGCCCCCAGCCTCTCTGTGAGCTCAGCTCCCATCCATACTCAAGCACATGGGTCATTGTTTACAGAATTCCTTGAGCACTATTCTGTGTTTGGGCTGCCTTCTCTTCTCATTCCAATGGGCCGGGTCTTCAGTTCCTCTGACTCCAACTGCCACTGCAATTCACTTCTGCAATGGAAGCCGTCTTTCTATCCAGCTGAGACCTCTTGATGGAGTGGCATGCTGGCATACCCACCAGCCTCCTGGAGATTTCTGCTTGGAAATCCCTCGGGCACCTCTGCCTCCGTGGTGAGGCCTCCTCTGAGCCCCAGCAGAGATGGGGCTCACCCACTCGCCGTCGTACTGTCCACGCCCCTGCTTCCAGCACCCACCAGCTTGTCCAATGGTCCATCTGTTTGCATACACCTCCACGTGACCCTGAGCAGCCAGGAGGCAGGTGCCACATCTGATCTATTTCGGCCTCCTCGAAGCTGGGCCAGGTGGATGATCAGAAAATTCTTCTGAGGCAAAGAATCTTCACTGACAGGACTCTGAAGAGAAGACGTGGAGGGGGGTCTCACACTTGCCCATGAGTACCTGCAGTGCCTGAGCTTAAGGACATTTGTGAAGGGAAAGTTGTCACACGTGAATACTGACAACATCCAGCTGCTTTTCTGTGACATGGAGGCTCACAAAATGTGGCCCACCTCCCCTCCCTTCATCCCTCTCCTGTCCAGGTGCCACAGGGGCTCACAGGCCCGCAGTAGATACCTTGCCAAGGAGACAGTGGGCCCAGGCGGGACAGGACCTCTCTGATTTCATCTTCATTACCACTCACCCACCTCTGCCCTTGCCCTGGGGACTAATAAAGAACGGGGAGATGACGGGGCTCAGCGGGCATCAGGGCGATTAGGGAAGACCATCTCCCAGCATTGACAGGGTGACTAGGAAAGGATGGCAAAGCAACAAGGCAGCATCGTAAGGTGCAAAGACATAGCCCCCAACTGGGAGGAACAGCCCGACCTTGCCCCACGGCAGGAAAGGAGAAGCCAATTGATAGGCTGCGACTCCCTGCAGAGGGCCGGTTGGGGTTTGCCAGTAAATGGAAGCAAGGAGCCTGCAGCTCCTGACAGCCACGCCGGACCCAGAGTAGAACCCACCGGGCAGGGTCCCAAGAAAAGGTCTTTCAAACCTGGTCTTAGCAGAACACCCAGAGAAATGACTTGCGGACTCAGGGGTTCCGTTTAAGAACATCAACCATGAAAGCCGGACTCCGTCTTTGCCAAGCAGAACTCAGGAAGTCTGCCCCAGCATCCATGCAGTTAGCCACTGCAGGGAGACGGCTCTCCCGGGCTTGCTCACCGCAGTGCCATCCCCCGGCATGCAGGTGCTGGGGGTGGAGAACACAATACCTGTTTGTGACACCTCTTAGGTGTAGGGGTGGAGAGAGAGAGAGTCTCTAACTAGACTAGGAAGACGTCAGAAAGGTTTTTTACTAGGAAGATTGAATTCATGCTATGGAATGAAAACTGAACATCTTCCTCCACAACAAACACCTAAATGCTTTACAAATATTGACTCACTTAATCTTCAGAGCATCTCTGGGGGATGTGTACTACGATTACCCGCACTGAGGAGCAGACAGTTTGAGCTCACTCAGCTAGAAGTGGCAGAGGCAGGATTTGAACCCAGGAAATCCGCCCCAGCATCCATGCAGTTAGTCACTGCACTAGGCCGCCTCCTATCCACAACAGACACATATGTATGATACATTTTAGAAATGAAACTTAGACACTATCTTTCAAATGTCTCTTCAGTAAGGGATTGACAAAGAACCTTAACCACCAGGTGATTAGACTTTATACAGGTCGTGTGTGGGGTTTTCCTTCCTTGTTGTACAAAACACGGGCCCTTCTCAGTGGGCCTCATCATTCTCACTTGCTGGAATCCATACTCCCTTTGTTTCTGGGTCTTGATTATCAGCTAAAATCGGCTGTCTGCTAATCTGCTCGCAGACTCCTCTAAATACCAGAGCAGTTACCAGTCGTATAGTTTCCCTAAAGTCTGCTTTTTCCAGTGACTCTGAACAATATCTGCTCCATGCTGCATGCTGTTAAAGAGTGGGTGTCTTCCTGTGTGTTTGCACAGGCTTGGGACCTTGTGCTTTCCCCCCGTCACAACGCCCCTGTCTCCGGCCAACCGCCTCCTGTCTTCCACGTGCTGTGGGTGTGGGTGATGAGGCTACTGCCTCTGGGAAGCCACCCCTCTGTGGTGATCCCGGAGACACGGCGTGTAGGGGAACAGGTGCACACAGGGCCAGGGAGAGTTGAGGACAAGTGGGGACCCATGGGCACCTCTGCGCCTGCCTGTCAAAGTATCTTCTCGTGAGTAACGTCTGGAAGCAACAGCTGCTGCTTCACCTGGGTCTTCCACATCCCACGCAAGTTCCTCTTTCGACCACGTTTCTCCTGGAACTACCCAGCGAAGGAGGTTCTGGGAAGTCCAGTGCTAGCCTACCTGAGCTGGCACAGCAGAATGAAACATCCTGGGAGCTCCTGTATGATTTTTCTGTCAGCCACATTGGCGACTGCTGTGCTGAGATGAGGTGGTGTGGATGTAAATAACTGGAAGTCTACCTGTTGAGCATGACATTGGAGGGAGGGTTGTTGGGGAGGTGATTTTAAGATATCTTCTTCAGCTAAGATAGCGTGATGCGCTGCACCCCTCACCCATACCCCTGACTTGGCCAGCTCTGAGAGCACGGCCATAACCCTCAAGACCGATTGGCTAGAATGCCCTTTTCTCTGGAAGGCGCCTGCCTAAACCCAGCCAGCGCCTGCCTCTGTGACTCAGAGTTAACGAGAAGTTTACCTTCAGCCTCTGAGTGTTGAATCAATACATCGATCAAGTGACTCATACATGTATCTTCCTCTGAAGGAATATGCCGGCTCTTATTTGGTCAAGGGCTCTGATTTAAATCAAGCTGATAAACAAAAAAAGTGCCCAACGGATAATAGCTACAGTGTTACGGTTATGAACATGACGTCCCCACAGCTGGACCTCCTCCAGGACTTCTCGGCGCTTCTATGATAAAAGTGAAAGCAGGACTCTTTAGTCTCTGTCTTGGGGACTCAGGTGAGCACCAAGTACAGTACTTCCAGATCTTAAAGTCAGGTGCCATTCATGAAGAGGGCTCCAGGGACTGGCGGGGTCCATGGATGCTCCCTGGGATGTGAGGTTGGTATTTGATTTCCACTGGGGTAGAAATAACGTGACCTGATGCCAGAACAATGCGAGAGACCAATCACACACCCCCCTCCATCCCTGCAGGGTCCTCTTTGGAAGCAGGTCTGAACTGTAGGCGGAGGGCTCCGGGATAGCATTATTATCCTGGAGAAGGGAGTTTTTAATTTTTAAAATGAGAGCGTTCTTATGAATTAAAGTAACTGGAAAACTTACTACTCAGGAATGCCTGAAAAGGCTATGGGGCTAATTTGTGCCCCCCGCCTCAACACCTGAGGGTGGAGAAAGAAATTTTCAGTGAAAACTTGTTAAGGAGAATGGTGGGAAAGGATGTAATTATTTGCTGTTTGTACCCATCAAATCTGCTCAACAAGTAAAACGGTCACCCTGTGCTGCTTTGTTCAGCGTAGCCCCGAGATGAGGCAGGTTGAATTCTCTGAGCCTTAATTTCTCAATGCAAGTGCGGATAGTAACAGCAAAAGTCTTGCAAGGAATTTCTGTGTGGCTGAAATGGGACCAAGCCAGGCATTTAGTAGGTGCTCTATAAAATGAGGGGCCTGAGGAACAACCTCACCTGCTTCCACGGGCAAGGGATGGTTACCGCTTAGACAAGATGACTTACTAAGCTCAGGATGAAAACCAAAACAAAACCCCAGACCAGCAGTGCTCGTCATGTTGACCAAATAACAATGGACAGCTGAGGTGCCAATTCAAACAAGCGTTCTGTGTCCACCGCTTGTTTGTCCTGCTTTTCTCAACAGGGTCTGGGTTGAAACGAAGAAGCCACACCTCACTATACCCCTCACTACACCCTGGGTCAGTGCTCTGAGTTTTGGTGGAAAGTGACTAAGAATGAGAGCATGACTCCTAGTCATAATGGAGCCATCTCCGCTAGCCTCCATGGTGGGGCCCGCTGGCCCAAGGGAGGAGGCCTGGTACTCCGGGGCAAGGTGGGCAGGCTGAGCCACAGATCCCTCCCAGGAACGAAGGTTCAGATTGCTTCCATGTCTTGGCAGAATGCTTGGGAGGTGGCATACTAGAGTGGCAAAGGGTCTGGGCTTTGAATTCCAACCCCCTGGCACATGATAATGGTTCTTTTCTTTCTCCATCTTTTCTTGTCTACTTTAAAATTGGGGGCAGTGTTTCCCTTTATCTTCCGTAGGCCCAGCTTCCCTCCAAGACTCCTGGATCACTTCCTCCTCATTGGGGCTTCCCCTTAATTGATGTCCATGCTTTCCCCTGTCTGTTTGGTTCCTGGCCCCCTTTACTGCTGTTCTCCCGGTTTCTCCTCCCCCGCTGCTCTTCCTCCTTCCCCATTGCTACCTCATCCAGCCTCTTTTTGTCGCTTTCTCTTCCTCATTTTCCACCTCTCTCCTACTCTGTCTCTCCTATTCTCTGCTGTCATGTGGCTCTGCACATCTGTACAAAGGTGCTCCCTACACAGACACTCGCCCTCCATTCTTCCTGGCCATCTGGCTGCATCTCCAGGTGGCCCCAGGCCAGGTGTCAGGGCAGGGGCGGCGATGAACAGGAAGGAGAGCCAGGCTCAGGGTTGTCCGCCAGCCCACCAGAGAGAGAGAGAGGAATCATCCCGGAATCCCCTGACTCTGTTTCCCTCTGTGTCCATCTTAGCTGGAGCAAGACCTGCCTACTGGGGAAGATCATTTCTACCTCAGACACTCAATCAATGAATCGACACACGCACAAATAAAATGCCAGTCCTAACAACGAAAACAGAAACAGAGCCTCAACACCTCCATCCCTCAGGCTAGGAAAAAGTATCCTCATGGTTTGGCTTCTCCCCTCCCTCTCCTTTTCTGCCTGCTGGGTTCAGCCGATGTTCTCCTGGAAGCAAGAATGGCCCTTTGTGGAGCATGAGCCAGCAGACAGGTCATTGAGGACAGCCGGTGGCCAGGACGATTGCTTCAATCCTGACTCCTCTTTGTCTGGCCCTTGCCATAGAAACAGGCATTGCAAACTTTGACTGCGAGGCACTTGAATCTGTATGTGTGGATGCAGAGATAAGGGAGGTCCGCATTGTTGCCCATCTGGAAAGGTGAGAGTTGGGTGCTGGGAGGATTAAGTGTGATGAGGTATGAGGAAGTCCCATTGTATCCCCTGGCACAGACAAGGGCTTCAGAAATGCCAGTTTCCTTTCCCGTAAATTGTAGACATAATGAGGAATCAGAACTCCTGAGCTCACGGCATCTTCAAGGTGGGAAGAGCCTTCCACGTTCTGTAGAAATCCGCCTCCTCTGGAGCGGCCCTGAGAGCTGCCGATGCAGGTTCTGCTGGACCCCCTCTGCTGACGGGGCACTCAGGCTCTAAACTCCCGCCGAAGGTTTGGTTAGCTGTTATCGCTCAAAGGAACTTTGATGTTTCATGACTTCTGCCCCTCCCCCCTACTTACCACCAAGCTTGATCCCCAAAAGCTGGAGCTACACAGAGCAGTTCTGCTTATTTCTCCCTGTGGCAGGCCTTCTGAAATCTAAGGCCACTTTCTGTGACTTTTTTTGTGTCCCTTCTTCAGAGCAGACGTCCCCAGTGTGCTGAGTCACATCTTAAATGACTCAATTTCCTGACCGCTCACTTTCTTGGTGTCTGAAAGGTAATAGGATACAATGGAAGTGTCAGGCAGAGACAGCAGTAGGGGAGAGCTGCGTGTTGACCGACAAGTCACTTCTCGGCCTCTGTCTCAGCTTTTCCACTGTACAGTGGGAACATCAGCTTAGCAGCAGAATTCGGTCACTTGCTGTTGTAGGGCTGAGGACCTGTGTCTTTGCTGGTTGTCAGCTGGGGCCAGCCCTGAGCTCCCAGAGGCCTCCTTCCGGTTCGTGCCTGCAGCCCCTCCATCTCAGAGTCAGCGATGGTGCAGCGAGCCCTTCTCATCCTTAGAACCTCTCTGACTCCCTTCTGCCAGATCTGCCTGCTCCAGCCAGAGAATGTTCGCTGCTTGTAAGGGCTCATACTGTGGCCCTGAGTCCCACCAAATAATCCAAGATACTCACTTTATTTTAACCTTAATTATATCTTAAAAGTAAGTTCCTTTTTTCATATCATGTAACATGTTCATAAGCTCCAGGGAGTAATGTATGAACATCTTTGGGAAGCTATTATCCTGTTTGCCATAAAGACTTAAGCTAACCATGACTTAATGTTGGATATTGAGACAGTTTGTAGGTGTTTTATCTATTTCTTCGTTTGTTGGGTTTTTTTTTTTTGTACATAACACTGCAGGTAAGGCTCGTTCACTTAGTTTTTGCTTCAATAGGACTAGTACCTTACTTAGGTAAACTACAATGGGTAGGATTACTGGTAAAAAATATGGACACATTTACAATTTGATATTACTTTATCAATTCCCCAAGGGGATGCATCTGTTTATATTACAACTGGCTTTAGTTTTCATCTATTCACTTCTACCTTTTCCCTACGCTGAGTGTTAGCACAAGCTATAAAAAAAGATTACAGAGTATCTTATTAATTGGGCATATTTGTCTTCCAGATAAACTGTAAACAAGCAATGGACAGATAAATTTGAAGACAGAGACTATCATTGTCTCTTTTCTGGGAGTGTTTTGTAGAACGCTGAGATCCTAGCTGGAGGTGGTGGTGTGCTGGATCCAGCGTTGGATCTGCCAGCTTGTGACAACAGCTGGTTGTGTACATCTCTTTTTAATTTTGCATTCACTGATGTCCAATTGCTACCTTAAATCAGCTATGGTAAGAACATTTACACCATGGAAATTGGCAAATGCTACAAAACAATATTCTTTATTGAGTTATTTATTTTTCTGGAGAGCCATTGGTTGGTGGATAATCAATGTGTCTTTTGGGTTTGTAGTTGTCCTTGGGTTTTAGGAATTCACTTTTGGTGTCAAACAGATTTTGGAGAGTAGAATTTAAAAAGAAATAAGAGGGAAGACAGTACTTTCAGAGAGCAGCCTGACGTAGTGGAATAGGTACAGACTTGGGGATGAGATAGATCTTGTTTCAAATACTGGTTCCACAAAATTATTAGCTTTGGATTTGAGGCAAGTTGTCAAACTTCTTTAAATCTTAGTTTCTTTAACTAAAAATGAGGAAATTCATAACTACTTCATAAGATATTTGAAAAGCTTAAATAATATATTGATATAATACAAAAAATATATATACCAATAACAAATACAGTATAAGTTATGATAGTAAATTTAATTCCCTGAAATGGCTGCCAACACTCCTATATCTACTACATAAGTGGCCCAATTGTATTTTACCACTCCAAAAACCAATGTTATTTCTACTTTACATTTGGGCTGCATTTGCTGTATGCAGAGAATTAATAGCTAATACACTCATCAAGAATAAGGCCTCTAATTCCTATTCTTTCACTCCAAATTCTCAGAGATTTGCAAATTTAGGACCAGGATGCATGCCTCATTTACATGAAGACCCTGGGCACTACTTGAATTAGTTTTCTTATTTCACAAGCAGTTTTTCATTTGACAAGTATTTACTGAGCTGCAACCTTTCCGGTAGTAACGATATCGCTTTCATGTCCATAGTACATTAGAGTTTACAAAGTAAGTTCACGCCATTGATTTTATTAAAAGCTCGTAAAGACGAGTGAAATGCTATTATCTCTACTTGAGATGTGGAAACTGAGGCTCAGAGAAGAGAAGCTACTTATTCAGGGTAGCCCAGCTAGTAAGAAGCTGCAACAGCAATCATTCCTTCATCATGAATAAGAACAAGGGTGCCTTTTTACCCTGTGAAAGCAAAGCCACTTGATTGCTTAGCCCAGTTGTGTCAATTAATTCATAATGATGACTTATACTTGCACAGCATAATTGCTGTTGACAAAATACATCTCCGTGTATTATCTCAACTGAGCTTCACAGAAACCTCTGAGATATAAGAAGAATGGAAAATGTAGCTAAGAGTAAAGAATGAGGACACTGAGTTTCTATTATGTACCCAGCAAGGTTCATACTAATATAGCTTGAATTTCCTAGAATGTTGAGTCAGAGGCAAAGCTCAAGTAGAGATGTCTCATTGAAAAATGTAATCCAGGGAAGCAAAACTAAGGGGAAAAGAGGAAATGAGAGAGAAAGAGGAAAAGCAAATATAGGATGATAGTTTATTGAGCTGGTTACAGATTCTCAAGAAAACATGGTAGCTTGCATGCAACTCAACACCAAGAAAACAAAAAATCCAGTTAAAAAATCAGCAAAAGACTTGAATAGACATTTCTCCAAAAAGGACACACAAATAGCCAATAGATATATGAAAAGATGCTCAATATCACTAATCATCAGAGAAACACAAATTAAAACCACAATGAAATACCACCCCACACCTGCCAGGATGGCTTTCATCAATAAATCAAGAAACAGCAAATGTTGGCAAGGATGTGGAGAAAAGAGAACCCTCATGCACTATTTGTGGGAATACAGATTGGTGCAGCCACTGTAGAAAGTAGTATGGAGTTACCTCAAAAAATTAAAAATGGAACTTCCTTTTGACCCAGCGATTCCACTTCTGGGAATATATCCAAAGAAACCCCTAACACTAATTTGAAAAAATATATGCTCCCCTATGTTCATTGCAATGTTATTTACGACAGCCAAGATTTGGAAGCAGCCCAAGTGCCTATCAGTAGATGAGTGGATAAAAAAAGCTGTGGTACATTTATACAATGGAATACTACTTGGCCATAGAAAAGGAGAAAATCTTACCTTTTGCAACAGCATGGGTCGACCTGGAGAGCATTATGCTAAGTAAAATAAGCCATTCAGGGAATGACAATTACCATATGCTGTCACTTATATGTGGAATATAATAAACAAAACAAACTAACAAACAAAATAGAGAAAGACTCATAGACACAAAGAACAGACTGACAGCTGTCAAAGGTTGAGGGATGTAGGGGGGCTGAGTAAAAAACGTGAAGGGATTAAGTGAAAAAAACTCAGAAAAACAGACAACAGTATGGTGATAACCAGAGGGAAGAAGGGGAGAGGAAGACAGAAGAGGGTAAATGGGGGGTAAATGGTGATGGAAGGAGACTTGACTTGGGGTGGTGAGCACACAATACAATATACACAGTAGTGGGATGCAAATAATTAAACAACTGGTTCTCTGCCCTAATAACCATTGTAAGTATAAAAAACCAATATACTGAAAGCTAGTTTATTATTTCATGCATTTAACACTTAAATAAGAACAATAAAAGAGGTACACAAAACTGGATTATGTTATATGAAGAATTTTAAAATATTAATAAAAATATTAAATAATACCTGACAAAAACCAATAAAACTGTTATTTAATATATTTCATGCCTGACCAGGGCTCAGTGGATAGAGTGTCAGACTGGAAGGTGGAGGATCCAGGTTCATAACCCCGAAGTTGCCAGCTTAAGCGCAGGCTCATCCAGCTTGAGTGCAGGCTCACCAGCTTGAGTGCAGGGTCACTGGCTTGAGCGTGGGATCACAGACATGACCCCATGGTTGCTAAGCTAGCTTGAGCCCAAAGGTTGCTGGCTTGAAGCCCAAGGTCACTGGCTTGAGCCCAAGGTCGCAGGCATGAGTAAGGGGTCACTCGCTCTGCTGTAGTCCCTTGGTCACGGCACATGTGAGAAAGTAATCAATAAACAACTAAAGTGCCACAACAAAAAATTGAAGCTTCTCATTTCTCTCCTTTCCTGTCTGTCTGTCCCTCTCTCTGATTCTCTATCTCTGGAAAAAAAAAAGATATTTCTATATTGTGTTATCCAAGCTGAAACAAATGACAGCTTGTCACCCCCTTGTTGTTTGGCACTTTTTTGCTTCATGTTATATGTTTGTTTACTGAAGTAACAAAAGCAAGAGAATTAAGATGGAGTATCTCATCAAAGGCATAATGAATTTTATGAAATGAATAAATAAATATTACAAGCATAGTTTAGCCAACTTTTTCACCTATGGATGGAATACTACAGGCACTTAAAATACACTGTTGCACAGATGAACGTTAAAAAAGAGTAAGGAATGTAAATTTGTGATTTCCACATTGGGTGGCTGCCCAGGCGCCCACCTTAGAGAGAATCTTGATTACAAGTGCCATTTTAACAACCCGTTTGCCAAGATCAACAAAAAATTAGGTATAGGTTCTACTGAACCGGTGTGAACTGGCTGAATCCCACCACTGAATATACAGTTGATGTATTATAGAACTGTATATTTGAAACCTATATAATTTTATTTAGCAATGTCACCCCATTAAATTTTAAAAAGGTAGTAGGCTGCTCGGCCCTGTAGGAAGTCTCAGAAAGGAGGCAGTCTAACTGGGTCCACTCTTTCCTGTCTCCTGACTCTGATGCTGGACAAAATCTGTCCTAAGGGCATTAACCCCCCCTCATTTCTGGTTTGGGTTGCTCACCCTCTCTGGGTGGCACTGGGGGCAGCCAGAGCCATAGGCCAGGTTGTGGGAGTGTAAGCCACCTGCAGGCTGGCTCTTGCTATGGGAGGCACATTGCGGCAACTGTCAATGTCAGGAGACGATGTGACTGTGGTGGTAGCAGCTTCCCAATGTTTCACGTGGGACTCTCTCAGGGGAAGGCGGTGGCACTAACTGCAGGTCTCCATGGCCGGGCAACCTGTGCTCTAGAGTGAAGTATGAAATGCTGTGCCTCATTATTAACATGAAGTAGTGTAACATGCTCAAATATAGACTATGAGAAATTAATGTGAAGATATATAATTGACACAAAAATTAAGCACATGGAAGAGATAAAATGTAATATTAAAGCATACTAAATTAACCCAAAAGAAGGTAGGAAAAGAGGAAAAAAGGGACAGAGACCAGATGGGACAAAAATAAAACAAAACAAAAAAACACCCAAAACACAAACAAACAAGCAAAACAAATAGAAAGATGGTAGATTTCAACCCAAATAGAACAATAACATAAAAATAGTTATATGATATATAAATGGTTTGAACACTCCAATTCAGCAGTTCTCAATCTGTGGGTTGTGACCCGGGCGGGGTCACCTAAAGCCATTGGAAAATACATAATGCATATCAGGTATTTACATTACAAATCATAACTGTAGCAAAATTACAGTTATGAAGTAGCCACCAAAATTATTTTTTGGTTTGGGGTCACCACAACATGAGGAACTGTATTGCAGGGTCACGGCATTAGAAAGGTTGAGAACCACTGCTCCCATTAAAAAACAAATATTGTCACTCTGTATAAAAAGTCAAGATCCAACAATATGCTACCTTCAAGAAACATACTTTAAATATAAAAACACATAATGTTAAAAAGTAAGAGGATGTTAAAATGTACCCTGTAAACCCTAAGTATAAAAAGCTGAATTAAGTATATTAACACAAGGAATATTGCCAGAGAAAAAGAGGGATGTCTCATAATAATAACAGGGTAAATTTGTCAGGAAGACCTAACATTTGCAAATGTATGCACACCCAATTACAGAACTTCATGAAGTTAAACCTTCTAGAATTGGGAAAGAAAAATAGACAAATTCATAGTTATTATTGTAGTTTTGGATACTTATATCTAAGTAATTGATAGGATTTATGGAAAGAAATAAGTAATATTATAAAATAGCAAGTAACACTATCAACCAACTGTATATAATTGAAACTCATAGAACATTACATCAAATAATGGAAGAACATACATTCTTTTCAAGTACACATGAACACACACTGATGTAGGCTGAATTGTGGACCACAAAACAAGTCTCAATAAATATAGAGATTTCAATCCTACAGAGCCTGACCTCACAAAATTAAATTAGCAACTAGTAACAGAAAGCTATCTGGAAAAATCTTTCAATTCTTTTATAAAGATTAAACAACACATTTTTAGATAACTCATGGGTAAATTTAAAAATCACAAGGAAAATTAGAAATTGCACTGAACTGAATTATCTCAAGAACCAAATATTTGTGAGATGCAACTAAAGTAGTATGTTTAAGAAAACTAATAGTTTTAAATGTTTATATTAAATAGAAGGAAGGCCCATAAACGCAGTGAGTGTTCTGAGACTTTTCCCTACTTGCAAGCTAACAAATTAGCTTGGCACAGTTTCATGAATGCTGGCAGAAGACATGGTCCTCTCAGGTAGGAGACAAAGGACTTGATTCCATGCAGCAATAGCAGTAGCCAGAGTATTGACGTTTATGATGACTCTCTGAGTCCCCATTCCCACAGGGTGATGGAAAAAAGGGCCAGATGACACCAAATCATGCAGTGAATTGCATTACACGAGAAGAAGCCAAAACTTAGGAAATCTAGATGGATCACAGTCTACTCCACCTGGGCTCAGGAAGGAGACACTCTACTTATTATATTGAACAATAAACACACCTACCTTTGCTTTGGTAGGAGACACTGTATTCTCCACGACTGTTTGCCATACAAACATCCTGGAAAAGATCGCCCACAACCAAGGCAATTAGTGCCTCTACTTGCAAGATATGCAGAAATGTAAGATATGAAGAACTGTTATCAATGGGGGGTCTAAACCGGTTATCTGCATTTCCATTTTTAAGAAACAAACAAACAAAAAAAACAGAGCATATTTAATCCAAAATAAGTTGAAGGAAATAAAATAAAGGTCTGGACAGAAGTAAATAAAATAAATAGCAAAAAAAAAAAGAAATTAAAAGCTTGTTCTTTGAAAGGATCAATAAAATCAATACACTTCAAACTTAAGCGATCAAAATAAAAGAGAGAGAAGTTGGAAGTTATCAACACTGGCAGTAAAAGTGGGACTCTGGGTACAGACCCTATGCACGTGAAAGTGCTGTCCTAATAAGTTTATATCATAAACAATTTTATGGAAATACATTTTACACCTGATAAAATAGACAAATTAAACAACACACTATTTATTAGTGTTTTTTTTTATTGCTGCTATGATAAATTACTAACAACTGGATGGCTTAAAACAACACATACACTTGTTATCTTAGAGCTCTGGAGAGAGGAAGTCTGAAATGTGTCTAACGGCGCTCAAGTCAAGGTATCAGCAGGGTTGCATTCCTTGTGGAGGCTTTAGAGGAAAATCCATATATTTGTCTTGTCCAGCTTTTAGAGGCCACATACATTCTTTGGCTCTTGGCCCAATTCTTCTGTCTTTGAAAACAGCAACTGTTCTCTCTTTTTTGCCTCCCTCTTCCACTTATAAGGACTCTTGTGATTGGATTGGGCTACCCCAGGTAATCTAGGATCATCTTTTCATCTCCAGATCAGCTTATGAACAACCTTAATTTTATCTGCAACTTTATTGCCTTTTGCTATGTTACATATTGTATTTGCAGATGCTGGGATCATAATGTCAGTGTCTGCAGGAGGGCCATGGCTCTGTTTATCATGCACATGTGGATGGAGCAGGGAGAAATGGAACAAGGAGAAATAGAACACACGAATAGGCCTCCATTTGCTAAAAGAAATGAATTAATGACTAAAAGCCTATCCACAAAGAAAAGTCTGGGCATAAATGAATTTTCTAGTGAATTCCATCATACAACAAAGGAAGAAATATCAATTCTATATAATGTTTCATAAAATAGGGATGAGGAAAAAGATTAGGGATGAAGAGAAAGCTTTTTAACTTATTTTATGACTCCAGCCTCTATATTAAGACAAAGGTATTATCCGGACAAAATATTAAGAGAAAAGGGACGAATATCTAGAGACTAATATTTAGGGTAGCTACCATCTGGTTTGACTTGGGGCTGTCCCAGCTTTCACCTTGAAAATCCCATGTCCCAGGAAACCTCTTGTGGCAGGCATCCTATACAGTATCCTTAATGAACACAGGCACACAAATCCTGAGCAAAACATTAGGTGTTAAATTCAGCAATATGTTATACATATAGTACAGTATGTCCTGGTGGGGTTTTATTTCAGGAATAAAGGATCAGTTTAACATTCAAAAATCAGCCAAGGGCATTTAGTGTATAAAAATAAAAGAGAAAAAAATATATAGTTTTCTCTATAGATGCAGAAAAATATTTGACAAAAGTCCACATTCATTTATGATTTTAAAATTCTCAGCAAATTAGAAATGACTACGTATAAAAACTGACTGCTTGCATCATAATAGTAAAAAATTAGATGCATTGTCCCTTAAGATCATGAACAATGGAAGAAAATCACTACTATTGCTCACACTGTAGTCTTTTCTAAATACAGTGTGTCTGTAAAGTCATGATGCACTTTTGACCGGTCACAGGAAAGCAACAAAAGACGATAGAAATGTGAAATCTGCACCAAATAAAAGGAAAGCCCTCCCAGTTTCTGTAGGATGATGTGGCAGCATGTGCACATATGCAGATGATGACGTAACACTGTGTATAAAGCGGAGCAGCCCACGGCCGTGCCAGTCAAGATGTGGACGGTACAGAGGAAAGTTCAGTGTGTTCTGTGGCTCGCTAAATTCAAATCCGTGACCAAAGTGCAATGTGAATATTGGCGCATTTATAATGAAGTGCCACCACATAGGAATAACATTACTTGGTGGGATAAGCAGTTGAAGGAGACTGGCAGTTTGGTAGAGAAACCCCGTTCTGGTAGGCCATCAGTCAGTGACGAGTCTGTAGAGGCTATATGGGATAGCTACCTAAGGAGCCCTAAAAAATCTGTGCGTGAGCCCACATCAAACTGCACTGAATAGGTATGAAACTGGGAGAGTTTTCCTTTTATTTGGTGCAGATTTCACATTTCTATCATCTTTTGTTGCTTTCCTGTGACCGGTCAAAAGTGCACCATGATTTTACAGACACACTGTATATAACAAATAACTATAATAATAAACAAAGCAGTAAGTATAACAAAATATGTTCACAATATTGAAAACTACCAAGCATTGCTGATAGAAATGTAAAAATATAAAAAAAAATTTTTTTAAAATATATCATGTTCATTGATTGGAATAATTGATATAAGATTTCAGTCCCCCAACAATTGATCTTTTGATTCAATTCAATCTAATAAAAACATCAGGCTTTATTTTTAGTCAATTCTAAGATTTATTTGAAAAACCTAAAGTCATCTAAACAATTTTGAAATGGACAAAGTTGAAGAACACGTACTACTTGGTAATTAATATCAAGTTCTAATCAATATAGTAAGGAACTGGCATAAGGATAGGCATATAGATTAATAGAATGAAGTAGGCAATCCAGATTATATGGTTGATTGATTTTCAACAAAGGAATCAATCAATCAATGGGTGAAAGTACAATCTCAATAGATGACACTAGAGTAATTGGAGAGCCATGTTAAAAAAATAAACTTTGACTCTTACCTTGCACAGTAATCAAAAATTAGTTTGAATGGATCATAGACCTAATCATGAGCTAAAACTTTACATCTTCTAGTTAATAAATAAGAGAAAACTTGTTCAATCTTGCTGTAAGTAAAAATTCCTTAGGACTAAAAAAAAAAAGCGTTAACCATAAAGGAAATAATAGAAAGGTTATATTTCATCAAGAGTAAAATCTTTTATTCTTCAAAATATACCATTTGTTAAATGAAAAAGCAAGTCACACACTGGGAGAAAAATAATCTGTACAACATATATCTGCTGCATCACAAAGACCATTGGCTCACAAAGGACTTATATCTAGGGTATTTGTCTCTCTGTCTGTCTATATCTATCTATCTATCTATCTATCTATCTATCTATCTATCTATCCATCCATCTATCAACTATCTGTCTATCTATTTATCTATCTATCTATCTATCTATCTATCTATCTATCATCATCATCTATCAATCATCTAACAGCTCAATAATAAGATAAAATGTCCCGATTTAAAAAATAAGCAAAAGTTTTTAACAGACTTCACAAAAAGAGTATGCATTAGAAATGCTGTTAATTGTATTTTTTAACCTCTCTCTCTTTTTTTTTTCTTATAGTAGCTGATTTTGATGTAACTTTACAGAAGCTAACTGGGAAAACTTGGGAATTTTTTTAGAATAGTCATTTACCATATGTGATTCGAGAATTGTTGCCACAGAGCAGAGTTCGGCAAACTATAGCCCACAACCAAATTCAACCTGTCTGATTTCTACAGCCTATGAGCTAAGAGTGGTGTTTTCATTACTATGAAATCAAAAGAAGAACATTCTGTGACATACAAACTTCACCTTTCAGTGTCCATAAATAAACTGTTATTGGGACAGCCGCTTCATTCAACTACAACAGCAGAATTGAATAGTTGCAACAAAACCCATTGGGCCAGCAAAACCTAAATGTTGACTCTCTCAGAAAAGGATGGACTACCCCTATTCTAGAAATAGTTATGACTCACAAACCTGCATCCTGGTAATCCAGTGGTTGATAATCATCAAAATGAAAATCTTCCTTAAAAAATTGTCTTTACAAGGTCTGGGCTAATCCCGATAGGTCTGCCTCTAGTTTAACCCCCCTAACTGGTGTCTGCTACTGCCCTGCTCATGGCTTGCGCATTGGTGGCCCGTGACTACCAGCAAGTGGCTTGCTTGCTCCCTTTGTTACTCTGGGTATTCCCATTCACGTTTTCACCAGGCCTAACCCTGCCTGGTTTGTAAAATCTGATAGGATCTCTGCTGGAGGAGGGATGGCTGACAGAGGAAAGAAGTGCCACTCAGAAGAGGTGGTAACATCTGAGCAGAGGGCAGGCTGCACAGAGACGGGTGGCCCCTTGCGCCTGCACTCCTTCCCTGGTTGGGATTGCTTAGCTCCTGGGTTTCCTGAACATTAAACTCACACGCAGCCTGAGACAACTCATTAGTGTGCCTGGGAAAGTTGAACGGTCAGACTTCTTAAGAATCCAGTGTTTCCCAAGAAGGAATTTGCAGGGGAGAGCGCAGCTCTGGGGGAAGGGAGTTCTGTATGTGAGCATGGACATTGCTTCTCCGTGACCAGGTACTTTGGCAGGAATCAAGCTAGGTAAACAGTTTCATTACAAATAAGCCACAGGAGGCAGGGTGAGGAGATATCAGAGCTGGGCTTCTGCTTTCTGGTGCTCACTTGATCTGATCGCTTGATCGTTGGGCCAGCAGGGAGGTGGCTGAGACACAGTGGAAAGAATACTTTGCTTGATGCCACAGGGATATGCCACATGACCAGCTGTGTCATTTGGGGCCGTTTGCACTGCTTCTTGGAGCTTTGTCTGTGAGGTCTTATCCTGTTCATCAGGCAGTTGAGAGGATCACAATAAATAAGACAAGTGAAGAGTTTTACCAACTGCAAAGTCCAATGCAAATGCCAGGAGTTATTACAAGGCAGCTTGCGGGAATCATGCCTCTTAGTGCCCTGCAGTGACCGGGGAGCAACTTCAGTGTTAGGTTTGGGCCAAAAGTCTTTTGATTTGTTTGAAAATCATTTTTAGGTCTTTCCTTAAGTTAGATACTGCTATTGTAAGGGGTCGGAAAGCCCTTCACATTTTCCATCCCATCCCTGCCCCAGTTTCCTCAGGCACTCGGCTCCTCTCTGCAACCTTCTCACTAAATAATTTGCTAGACTCTGCTTACATTCTTCCAGTGGGGAGGAGCTCACTCCTTCTCAAGCCAGTCCTTTTCATCTTGGCATAGCTCAGGCTATTTAAAGTTCTTATTATTGGACTGAAATCCACTTGTTGGGTTGTTACTTACGGGTTCCCTTTAAGATTTGTATTCCTTGGTTCCACCCAGAGCAAATCCAACAAATGCGGTCTTCTGCTCCATCAAAACCAACCCAATTTCCTTTATAAATTGCATGATTCTTCACCTTTTTTGTTTCTCCTAAACTAGCTACTATCAAGTACCTTAGTTTCTAAACCTCTTCACACGCTTAAAAAAAAACAGCAAGGGCTCCAAATAGCTTTGCTTTACATAAATATAAAGCTACCAGTATTTACCTGCTTAGTAATTAAAACCAAGGAATTTTGAAAGTTATTAATTCACTTAAGAATAAAAATAATAAGGTCACTGTAGGTTAACATAAACAAAAAAAAAATTTAATGAACAATAACTGTGGAGTCCAAAAAAATGTTTAGTAGGAAGAATGCCTTGTTTACATTTTTTTCCTGCAAATCTCTTTAATGCTGAACTTAACAGAAGAGAGTGGGGTCCTCATATCAGCTTCTTCAAGCAACCTGTTGCCATCTATAATTTTGTGACATGTATAAGAAAAAATCTGGCTTCACATAGCTATATAATCGGAAAAAGGGGAGTATTTTAATAGCATTTTCAAATAACTATGGGTGGGACACTAGAAATCACTGCACACCTGTGAAAATGTTTAGAAAGGTAAGTAATACCTAAGAATTATTTTGAAAATAAATTTGACCTCATGGACTCTAGCATCCTGGTAATCCTGAAAGGATCCTTGCTCTGGCCCTCATTGGCTGATAAATCTGATCCCCAAATTTATGCCTTGGGAAGTGAAGGGTTCTGACTAGATTAGCCTTAGGGCCCCTTTGTCTACCATCCTGGCTTTTGGTGATGGTGGATGACCCTGAAGGGGGAATGCACATTTAGTCACCATGGCAACTATATGGAAATCCTCCCTTGGTGGGTGGCATTGCTTTGAGAAATTATCTATAAGGCTGAGTTGACATTTATTTTCATGCAGAGAAGGAATTAGACAAATGTGGAGTAATTCTGATATTATACCCTATTTCCCCATGTATAAGATGCACCCTTTTTTGAAAAATTTGAGGTCTAAAAACTGGGTGTGTCTTATACAGTGGTTGTCAAGGCATTTAAGAAGTGTGGCATTTCAAATGCCACAGGTAGAACTGAGGACGAGGCAATATATATATAAAGAGAGTGATTCGTCATCAGACACAGATGAGGACAAGCTAATGGCTAGGAGTTTTGACAGTGATGAGGAGTTGTATGAATTTTATGATGAATAAAACTTGAGTTCAATAACTTTATGTAATACTTTTTTTTTCAAATTTTGGACCCCAAAATTAAGATATGTCTTACACATGGGGAAATATGGTAGGTACCCTGTATGTCACTCTGATCAGTGATAATAATAAAAAATACTAAAATTGTTTGTCCTGCTCTAAGCAATGACTAAGAAGAAGGTCAAGTCAACACTGGTGAGGTGCTGGAGATTTAAAACGCTCACAGTTCTAAGGTCCACCGTTATCCTGTGTCTCCCAACAGCGAGCCCCTAGGGAGGCCAAGGGCTCCTCTGAAAACTGGGCATGGAGCAGTTACACCAAGTGTCTATTCTGGGTCATCCATGCTCCAGGTTGACTACTGCGCTGCGCAGTGGCGTGTGGCAGAGGTAAAAGTGGACTGTCTCCCTCTGCTGTGTTTTTCTGTTTCACACACAGACTTTTATTCTCAGGTGCACATGTGACCCCAGTGTGGCTGGGGTTGGGCAAGCTCAGAGAGCAGCAACCACATTCTCTCTGGTGCTCCTTTCTGCTGCTGACCTTAACTGTGCCCAGCACTGGCTTCAAGCTTGTGCTCTGGGCTTGTTGACACTGTGCTCTCCCATGCTGTCCATCAGAATTCCTGCCATGCTGGTCATATGCTATTTTGGTGCTATCCAATATGGCAGCCACTCGCAACATGTGGCCATGGAACACTTGAAATGTGGTTTGTGTGGCTGAGGAACTGAACTTTTCATTTCAGAAATTTCATTATTTCTAATGAAAATAACCACATGTGGCTAGTGCTACCATATTGGACGGTGTTCAACCCTCGCCAGATCTTTCCCACGACTGAAAGTTCTCCATCTACTGATGTCATTTTCTCTTCCCCTCATCAAAGCCACTGCCTGAAACTCAGCTGAGTCACCCCACTGAGTGGTGGCGAGAATGCTGGACTGGAATGCAGAGACTTGAGTGTTCCTTGTGTGGGTCCCGCAGATCTAATCTCTTCTCTCAGACCTGCATTGCTTTTGACGAGTCAGCTCATTAGGTAACCCACTGGGCAGGTAGTTGGCCTCTTCAGCTGCTCCCCATATCTACGTTCCTCCTTGGAATAGCTTGCTATTTACCATGATCTAAAGTGAGTCCCAGGGAGTCTTCCCGGCCTCCTGAGCCTCCTTTTCTTTAAAGTTATCTTCTCTCCCACACTTGAACATGTGTCTCACATGTCTCCTTTTAATCTGAAGCTGATTTCTCTTCCTGGAGTATCACCAGGGTTAACTGGCAAGGTGACATCTCCTTGATGTCACTACCCTTGAGGTGACACCTCCTTGATGTCACTGACCAGCTGCCCTGGACATCCAGGAAGGATGTAGTGTCAGTTCCCCTGTGAGCCACTTCTCTAACCAGGCAAGGATTTAATTTCTGCTTCTGCCAAAACAAACATCTAGAAAGCCAAAATCTTTCTCAGACCTGAAGTGTTTTTCCTTTTGATACAGAGCCTGTCGTCTCATTAGTTATACTGCTTTAGTAAGTCACATAATTTTTCAAATCATACGGTGACACTCCTTTTCCAAAACTCTGAGAAAACTGACTACTGAGGAAAGGAAAATAAAAAGAAAACTAAAATTTAAATGAGCATCTACTTACTTCAGAGCCTATTCCTAGCATTCAACTTATATTATCTGATTTGATTTTTATAATAACTGTGTTTTGCAGATGGGAAAACAGAGACTCTGTGTATACACACACATACACACACACAGTTTATAGGAATTCACACAGATACAATAAAACCATATATTTAGAAAAGCAAAAGAATATAGGATTTAGGGTGATGGTTACCATGTGTGATGGAGGGCAAGGGAAGGAGCTGATAGAAAGACTATATAGGTAGATAAAGGTTAGTGTTAAGGTCATAGTTTTAGTTCTGAGAGGTAGTTTTTATAAATGTATACATTATTTAAAATGACTGATTAAATAGCTAATGAAATAAAAGTGAGCCATGCAAGGACCAATGATCAAAATGTGTCATGAACCATTAGGATTACTTCAGTCCAATACGAAGAAAATAAGTCTCTAAAAGTAGTTACCCTCTCGCTTTACATAATAGGGCTTATTTCTTACGAACATAAAATCTCATGAAGGTCTCGCAGGGGTCCCCAAACATTTTACACAGGGGGCCAGTTCACTGTCCCTCAGACCGTTGGAGGGCCGCCACATACAGTGCTCCTCTCACTGACCACCAATGAAAGAGGTGCCCCTTCCGGAAGTGCGGAGGGGGGCCGGATAAATGGCCTCAGGGGGCCACATGTGGCCCGCGGGCTGTAGTTTGGGGACACCTGGGAGGCTGTCCTCCATCTTGTAGTCATGTCATCTGGATTAAGTAGCCTCCCAAGAAAGCAGGGGCAGAGAAGTACAGAAGAAAAAACACACTGGTCTTCAACTGTTTCAGCCTGAAAACTCCATATATCACTTCACTGCTCACAGTTCATTGGCCAAAAGTAGTCACATGGCCCCTGACTAATTGCTAGAGAGGCTGGGAAATGTAGAGGAAGAAATAAATATTCAGTGCATTCTATCTCTGCCACATTTCATTTTTCTTTGTTAGAGTAAAGTTGAGCCATTCTGTGTAAAATTCTATTTTTACCTATCCTTCCTGTGAACCTTAGTAAACAAGATAGCCTCATCAGAGGAGCTTGGGTTTAGAGTCAAACAAATCTGGAGTTGAGCCTTAGCTCTCCTCTAACTGATGTGGGTGAACTTGAGCAAGGCATGCTCCTTCTCTGAGCCTATTTTCTTATCTGTAAATTGGGGATACTAATCTAAATGTTGCAGGTTTAGTGTAAGGGTGAAACTGGCCAACACTGTGAAGTGTCCACTAACATGTTGGAATCTCAGTAATTTAGTAAATGGCAGCAATTATTACTATGCAAAATTGCTATGAGGTCATTGTTCAAGTAATTTAAATTTCAGTGTAGCTTTAGGGATTGTCAACTATATATTCCTTCATCATTGTTTCAAAAAAAAAGTTCCAAAGCCCTTCGTAGTGTTGCTACCTTAGACAGATTCTGTCTAGAATGAGGAAGGCATCTAAGTGTACGAGGAACCTGTTACAAATGAAGTTGCTCTCTTTTTTTTTTACCATAAGGATGCTTAGGATTAGTATCCTCAGAGAAGCAAGAAGACATATTAGGTCCAGAGTGGTATTCAGAAGATAATGGTATTTCTTCAGAAACTCTGTATAGTCAGGACAAACTAGGTTATGCTGCTATAACAAATATCCCTAAAATCCCAATGGCTTATGAAATGTTCGCTTAAGATCTAGGAGACTTCCTAAGCTACGTATTCTCCCTGTAATCATT
Organism: Saccopteryx leptura; assembly: GCF_036850995.1. Classification (NCBI taxonomy): domain Eukaryota; kingdom Metazoa; phylum Chordata; class Mammalia; order Chiroptera; family Emballonuridae; genus Saccopteryx; species Saccopteryx leptura. The sequence continues at coordinate 26,362,620 of NC_089504.1, read as the reverse complement.
CAGTGATCCATATGTAAGCAGTCGCCATTTTCTTGTAGTAATATTATTTGGAAAATACAGTCTTTTCAGTGAACGTGGCAGGGGAAGATGTGCCAGACATTACTGCATTGGCAATTGCTTTGCCCAAAAAGTGACACTCATCACTTCTACACACAATACATTGCCCAGAATTAGTCAGATGCTCTTGCCTAACTACAGGAGTGGTAAAGACGTGAATCCTCCCTGTGTAAGAAGAAAAAGAAAACTAAATAGGAGTGACAACCAGAAGTCTCTTTTATACTCTAGTTCTCCACCCAACCGCCAAAAAAAAAAAAAAATACTGTCTTCCATGAACAGGGATTAAGTTATATGCATAGAGCGTGCATTACTTAGCCCAAATGCATCAAACTCTTTACTCTTTAAAATCTTTTGCATGTTTATGTTGGTCTATTGGCCAAAGAATGCACTTCCCTTCCATTTCTACACTTCCAAATTCTACCCATTTTTCAAGGTTCCATCTTAAATGCTGACTCCTCTTGCCTCATTTCCTGTGTTTATATTTTCATCTATTCTCCTACAGAACATTATCCTTCTCTTGAGATCCTCTGACCTGTTTGCTTTTCCTCTCTTTTTTTTTTCCCCCCAGACATTTGAATGAGCCAAAGACAGTAGTGGAAGGAACATGTGGATCTTGGAATCACAATCAAAACCTTCAGTCTGATGACCGGGGAGTATAATTATTTTCTTTACATGGATAAAACTCTGCCTGCTTTTTAAAGTCACAATTTGCTCAGAAATGGAGGAGTGTGAGCAGAGAAGCGAGAATGGCCTCCCCGAAGAAGCTGTCCCCTGGACTCAGTGAACACAGCACTTTCTGAGGTCAGTCCCTTTATCTGGCTGGGGGTCTGCTCCTCAACCAGGACAGAGTGCAACTGATAACCGACTAACTTTGGCCAGGTGGGCCAAACAGTGAGACCCAGATCTCCATTAAGAAATTTCCTGGAAAGTACCATTGCAAATGAAACTTGGTTATTAACCATAGAAAGATTGATGTCCAAGTAGTTTGCTAAAGACAGCAGTGTTCTTGGGTTTCTTCTACATCCAAAGTCAGATGAGGAATACCTCCTGGTGACTGTTTTCTACATACCTTGTTCAGGGACAGACATTCTTTTCAGTAGCCTTTCTGATGATGGTTTTCCCACGGGCCTGCACAGGGGAAGTGAAGCCCTTCTTGTTCTGTGCACAGTGTGGAAAAACCTAACCAAGTTTTTAAGACTAACTCATGAGGGAATAAGTAGCCATTGAACTTGGCCAATATTCTGGGTTCCACACCAATGTGTTCACATATTTTCTCTTAATTTTTGCAACAGCTCTGTGAGGTAGGTTAGCAACTAAGAGTCTGAGGTTCAAAGAGCTGGTGTCCCAAACCACACAGCAGGAAGGCACAGCAGCCAGGCAGGTACATGAACTCTATATCATAGTTCACGGGGCCATGGTGGACCATCACATTTCTGACCTCACTCTATTCTATATTAGGCAGGTGGATATAGTCAGGCTGGGCTCCGGTAACTAGGATCACATGCCAGGCATTCTCATCAGTTCCTCACTGGATGTCAGTATGATACCTGCCTTGTTCACAAGACGGATTAGAGTCTGCATGAAGAAGAGACTTGCGGTGTTTTCTTTTTTTTTTTTTTAATTTTTTCTTTTTTTTTTTTTTTTGTATTTTTCTGAAGCTGGAAACGGGGAGAGACAGTCAGACAGACTCCCGCATGCGCCCGACTGGGATCCACCTGGCACGCCCACCAGGGGGCGATGCTCTGCCCACCAGGGGGTGATGCTTTGCCCACCAGGGGGCGTCGTTCTGTCGAGACCAGAGCCACTCTAGCGCCTGGGGCAGAGGCTAAGGAGCCATCCCCAGCGCCCGGGCCATCTTTGCTCCAATGGAGCCTCGGTGCGGGAGGGGAAGAGAGAGACAGAGAGGAAGGAAAGGGGGAGGGGTGGAGAAGCAGATGGGCGCTTCTCCTGTGTGCCCTGGCCGGTAATTGAACCCGGGACTTCTGCACGCCAGGCCGACGCTCTACCACTGAGCCAACCGGCCAGAGCCCTTACGGTGTTTTCAATAACTTCAATGACAACCTTCCCAGTGCGATGTACAGACAGTACACTTGTACTATCTCGGCAAAACCCCTCGACCACATTACGCACGGACAGAAGTTAAACAGGAGGCAGCTGTGGCTCAGAGCAGGCTGAGGCCAGGGTCCCAGAGCACACAGTTGTTTGGGGTGGTGCTGGGACTGGTGTCATCCTCCTTCTATCTAGGGGGCCCTGTTTGAGTAGCCACAGTCAGAGTCACACAAGCCAGAACTGATGCTCTAGCCCGAGCAGCAAGATCCTTGAAAGGGTCTCTGCAGAGAGTGTCAGTTTCTCCTCTATCCCCCCCCGGCCGTGAAATGGGAATCGTAATTCTGACATTTCAGAATTATTGTGAAGACGAAATAGAGACAATGTTGTGTAAAACCCCCTGGCCCACCTCCTGGTATGTAGGAGACACCTGACTGACCATGGGCTGAGTGACTAGCCGACTATCCCCAGGATCATTTCTAGAAGGTTGGACTCTTTTTGGCTCTCCTCTATAGAGCCTAATTCATCATTATATTTGCATGGGTGGTAGGAGCAGAGGAGGAGAAAGTAAGGGGAGGAAGGAGTAGGTAAACCACTCAGGATGCCCCTTGCTTCTCACGTATTCCTCCTGGGCCCAGTGGTTTGCAGGGCGGGGGGGGGGGGGGGGACAGAATCCATTCACGACCCCATCAGAGCTTTCCCCTGGTCCTGCCAGGGGCGCCGGACTGCTGGGCTGTGGGCAGGGGCTGTGTCTAAGCGCTATCTGGCTGTTCGCGGCCAGCTGCCTGATAAAAAGGAGCTTGACAGCCAACCCACCCCAGCAGCGGGTAGTTAATGGCACTTTCGACTGAGCTCATTTCTGGCACGAGAAGCAGAAGATCATAAACCAGAGCTCTATCTAACCTCAAGGTGGATTCGATTTTCCAGATAGGGGTGGTAGTTTCTCAGCCTTGAGCAATGACAAAGCCTCCTGCTTCCAGAAGTTCCGTGCTGCGCGGGGCTGTGCGGTTTGCGGAGCAGGCTCCTTCACGTCCACGCTTTGATCCTCCCGGCAGCCCTGCTAGGTAGACCGGCTGGGTCAGAGATGTTCACCCTGTTTCCTCCGAGAAGAAACTGAGGCTCAGAGAGGTGAGGGGTGTGTCCAGGGTGGCACGGCCGGCCTGGGCCTTCTGCTTTAACACCCCTTTTACTAGAATTTCTTTGCCGTGTGATTTTGTTTGCAGAGTAGGATTCCAAGAAGTTTTCTCAATTTTAATCAGTACTTCTGGGCCCAGTAATCTAAAATGAGGAAATTGAGGCTTTAGAGAGATTACGTTCCCTGCCCCAAATCACACAGCTAGTAAATGGCAAAGCCGGGATTAAAATCTGGCTTCTTAACTCCCCACCCGTGTTTCTCAAACAAGGATTAATTCGTGGTTCGTTCTCGGGGAGCCCAGGATTACATTTCATATGTTTTGCATTTCTGTTTGGATGATGATCTTTAAAATAATTTCATTTACCTCTTGTACATTAAAAATTACTTTAAATAGCGTTAGTGATCATTTGAAATGGAAAGATTTCTTTTTAATATAGAAAATATAAACACTCACTATTTCAATTTGTGGCTATCAAAGTGGACACAGATCTCATGTCCGAGGTAATTTTCTTAGATTTCTTTTTTTTTTTTTTTTTTTTTTTTTTTTTTTTTTTTTTTTTTTTTTTTTTTTTTTTTAATAAATTTTTATTGATGTTAATGGGATGACATTAATAATTCAGGGTACATATATTCAAAGAAAACATGTCTAGGTTATTTTGTCATTAAATTATGTTGCATACCCCTCACCCAGAGTCAGATTGTCCTCCGTCATCCTCTGTCTAGTTTTCTCTGTGCCCCTCCCCCTCCCCCTAACTCTCCCTCCCTCCCTCCTGCGTCCTCCCTCCCCCCACCCCTGGTAACCACCACTCTCTTGTCCATGTCTCTTAGTCTCGTTTTTATGTTCCACCAATGTATGGAATCATGTAGTTCTTGTTTTTTTCTGATTTACTTATTTCACTCCGTATAATGTTATCAAGATCCCACCATTTTGCTGTAAATGATCTGATGTCATCATTTCTTATGGCTGAGTAGTATTCCATAGTGTATATGTGCCACATCTTCTTTATCCAGTCTTCTATTGAAGGGCTTTTTGGTTGTTTCCATGTCTTGGCCACTGTGAACAGTGCTGCAATGAACATGGGGCTACATGTGTCTTTACGTATCAATGATTCTGAGGTTTTGGGGTATATACCCAGTAGAGGGATTGCTGGGTCATAAGGTAGTTCTATTTGCAGTTTTTTGAGGAACCACCATACTTTCCTCCATAATGGTTGTACTACTTTACAGTCCCACCAACAGTGTATGAGGGTTCCTTTTTCTCCACAGCCTCTCCAACATTTGCTATTGTCCGTCTTGTTGATAATAGCTAATCTAACAGGGGTGAGGTGGTATCTCATTGTAGTTTTGATTTGCATTTCTCTAATAACTAATGAAGCTGAGCATCTTTTCATATATCTGTTGGCCATTTGTATTTCTTCCTGGGAGAAGTGTCTGTTCATGTCTTCTTCCCATTTTTTTATTGGATTGTTTGTTTGTTTGTTGTTGAGTTTTATGAGTTCTTTGTAAATTTTGGATATTAGGCCCTTATCTGAGCTATTGTTTGAAAATATCAGTTCCCATTTAGTTGGCTTTCTGTTTATTTTGATATCAGTTTCTCTTGCTGAGCAAAAACTTTTTATTCTGATGTAGTCCCATTCATTTATCTTTGCCTTCACTTCTCTTGCCATTGGAGTCAAGTTCATAAAATGTTCTTTAAAACCCAGGTCCATGAGTTGAGTACCTATGTCTTCTTCTATGTACTTTATTGTTTCAGATCTTATATTTAGGTCTTTGATCCATTTTGAATTAATTTTAGTACACGGGGACAGGCTGTAGTCGAGTTTCATTCTTTTGCATGTGGCTTTCCAGTTTTCCCAACACCATTTGTTGAAGAGGCTTTCTTTTCTCCATTTTGTGTTGTTGGCCCCCTTATCAAAGATTATTTGACCATATATATGTGGTTTTATTTCTGGGCTTTCTATTCTGTTCCATTGGTCTGAGTGTCTATTTTTCTGCCAATACCATACAGTTTTGATTATTGTGGCTCTATAATATAGTTTAAAGTCAGGTATTGTAATGCCCCCAGCTTCATTCTTTTTCCTTAGGATTGCTTTAGCTATTCGGGGTTTTTTATAGTTCCATATAAATCTTATGATTTTTTGTTCCATTTCTTTAAAAAATGTCATAGGAATTTTGATGGGAATTGCATTAAATTTATATATTACTTTGGGTAATATGGCCATTTTAATTATATTTATTCTTCCTATCCAAGAACAAGGAATATTTTTCCATCTCATTGTGTCTTTTTCTATTTCTCTTAGCAATGCCTTGTAGTTTTCATTATATAGGTCCTTTACATTCTTTGTTATGTTTATTCCTAGGTATTTTATTTTTTTTGTTGCAATCGTGAAGGGGATTATTTTTTTGAGTTCGTTTTCTAATATTTCATTGTTGGCATATAGAAAGGCTATGGACTTTTGTATGTTGATTTTGTATCCTGCGACCTTACTGTATTGGTTTATTGTTTCGAGTAATCTTTTTGTGGAGTCCTTTGGGTTTTCGATGTATAGGATCATATCATCAGCAAAAAGTGATACCTTTACTTCTTCTTTTCCGATGTGGATGCCTTTTATTTCTTTGTCTTGTCTGATTGCTCTGGCCAGAACTTCTAGCACCACGTTAAATAAGAGTGGAGAGAGTGGACAACCCTGTCTTGTTCCTGATTTAAGGTGGAAAGTCCTCAGTTTTACGCCATTTAATATGATGTTGGCTGATGGTTTATCATATATGGCCTTTATCATGTTGAGATATTTTCCTTCTATACCCATTTTGTTGAGAGTCTTAAACATAAAATTGTGTTGTATTTTATCGAAAGCCTTTTCTGCGTCTATTGATAAGATCATGTGGTTTTTGTTCTTTGTTTTGTTGATATGGTGTATTACGTTAACCGTTTTACGTATGTTGAACCATCCTTGAGATTCTGGGATGAATCCCACTTGATCATGATGTATTATTTTTTTTATATGTTGTTGTATTCGATTTGCCAGTATTTTGTTTAGTATTTTAGCATCTGTATTCATTAGAGATATTGGTCTGTAGTTTTCTTTCTTTGTGCCATCCTTGCCTGGTTTTGGTATGAGGGTTATGTTGGCCTCATAAAATGTGTTTGGAAGTATTGCTTCTTCTTCAATTTTTTGGAAGACTTTGAGTAGAATAGGAACCAAGTCTTCTTTGAATGTTTGATAGAATTCACTAGTATAACCGTCTGGGCCTGGACTTTTATTTTTGGGGAGGTTTTTAATAGTTTTTTCTATTTCCTCCCTGCTGATTGGTCTGTTTAGGCTTTCTGCTTCTTCATGACTCAGTTTAGGAAGGTTGTATTGTTCTAGGAATTTATCCATTTCTTCTAGATTGTTGTATTTGGTGGCATATAGTTTTTCATAGTATTCTACAATAATTCTTTGTATATCTATGATGTCTGTGGTGATTTCTCCTCTTTCATTTTGGATTTTATTTATTTGAGTCCTGCGTCTTTTTTCCTTAGTGAGTCTTGCCAAAGGTTTGTCAATTTTGTTGATCTTTTCAAAGAACCAGCTCCTTGTTTTATTGATTTTTTCTATAGTTTTTCTGTTCTCTATTTCATTTATTTCTGCTCTGATTTTTATTATCTCCTTTCTTCGGCTGGTTTTGGGTTGTCTTTGTTCTTCTTTTTCTAGTTCCTTAAGGTGTGAAGTTAAGTGGCTTACTTCGGCTCTCTCTTGTTTGTTCATATAGGCCTGAAGTGATATGAACTTTCCTCTTATTACTGCTTTTGCTGCATCCCAGAGATTCTGATATGTCGTATTTTCATTTTCATTTGTCTGTATATATCTTTTGATCTCTGCACTTATTTCTTCTTTGACCCATTCATTTTTTAGAAGTATGTTGTTTAGTTTCCATAATTTTGTGGGTTTTTCCCCCTCTTTTTTACAGTTGAATTCTAGTTTCAAGGCTTTATGATCAGAGAATATGCTTGGTACAATTTCAATTTTTCTAAATTTGCTGATATTGTCTTTATGGCCCAACATATGGTCAATTCTTGAGAATGTTCCATGTACACTAGAGAAAAATGTATACTCTGTCGCTTTGGGATGAAGTGTCCTGTAGATGTCTATCATATCCAGGTGTTGTAATATTTCGTTTAAGGCCACTATATCTTTATTGATTCTCTGTTTGGATGACCGATCTAGAGCCGTCAGCGGTGTATTGAGGTCTCCAAGTATGATTGTATTTTTGTCAGTTTTTGTTTTAAGGTCAATAAGTAGCTGTCTTATATATTTTGGTGCTCCTTGGTTTGGTGCATATATATTAAGGATTGTTATGTCTTCTTGATTCAGTGTCCCCTTAATCATTATGAAATGACCATTTTTGTCTCTGAGTACTTTTTCTGTCTTGTAGTCAGCATTATCAGATATGAGTATTGCTACACCTGCTTTTTTTTGGGTGTTGTTTGCTTGGAGTATTGTTTTCCAGCCTTTCACTTTGAATTTGTTTTTATCCTTGTTGCTTAGATGAGTTTCTTGTAGGCAGCATACAGTTGGATTTTCTTTTTTAATCCATTCTGCTACTCTGTGTCTTTTTATTGGTAAGTTTAATCCATTTACATTTAGTGTAATTATTGACACTTGTGGGTTCCCTATTGCCATTTTATAAATTGCTTTCTGTTAGTTTTGTATCTTGTTTGATTCTTCTCTTTTGTTTTTCTATCATTTGTTTTTGTTTGTTTGTATTCCATACTTCTTTCCTCTGTTGCTACCTTTTTTAAGTCAAGTGTTTTTGTGGTGGTTTTTTCAAGGGTGGTTACCATTAAGTAATGAAAAGGGTACCTACCATATTCATTGTAGTACCCTTTCTTATGAGTATTTCTGCGCTTCATCGTCCTTTGCTACTGTTAATCTTCATCCTTTCTCCCCTTTTTTTTCTTTTGTTGTCACAGTTTAAGTTTGGTTTTATTGTTTTCTTGGTGGAGCTGTTACTTGGGGTTCTGTTTTCTTTTGTTCTTTGAATCTGGTTGGAAAACCCCCTTTAGTATTTCCTGGAGTGGGGGCTTTCTGCTGATAAATTCTCTCATCTTTTCTGTATTTGTGAATGTTTTTATATCTCCTTCGTACTTGAAGGATAGCTTTGATGGGTATAGTATTCTTGGCTGAAAGTTCCTCTCTTTCAGGGCTTTGAATATTGGGGTCCACTCTCTTCTAGCTTGTAGAGTTTCTGCTGAGAAGTCTGATGATAATCTAATAGGTCTTCCTTTATATGTTGTATTCTTCTTTTCCCTGGCTGCCTTGAGAATTTTTTCTTTGTCATTGGTTTGTGTCATCTTCATTATGATGTGCCTTGGAGTGGGTTTGTTGGGGTTAAGAAAACTCGGTGTTCTGTTTGCTTCTTGAATTTGAGGCTTTAGTTCTTTCCACAGGCTTGGGAAGTTCTCATCTATTATTTGTTTAAGTATATTCTCCATTCCATTTTCTCTCTCTTCTCCCTCTGATATACCTATTATTCTTATGTTATTCTTTCTGATGGAGTCAGACAATTCCTGTAGGGTTTTCTCGTTTTTTATTATTTTTGAGTCTCTTTCTTCTTCTCTCTGTTGTGCCTCAAGTTGCTTGTCTTCTATTTCACTAATCCTATCTTCTATCTGGGCTGTTCTATTAGCTAAGCTTGTTATCTCGTTTTTCAGTTCGTGAATTGAGTTTTTCATTTCTGTTTGATTTGTTTTTATAGTTTCAATTTCCTTGGTAATATATTCTTTGTGATCGCTGAGTTGTTTTCTGATTTCCCTAAATTGCCTTTCTGTGTTTTCTTGTATATCTCTGAGTATTTTTAAGATTTCTATTTTAAATTCTCTGTCATTTGGCTCCAAGGCTTCCAGTAAGCTAAATCTTTTCTCCATAGATTTTTCCACATCTATTTGTGTTACCTCTCTATCTTTTGTATCCATAATATTCGATTTCCTTTTTCTTATTGGCATCTGAAGGTGGTCTTGTTGATATTCTTAATTAAAATTAATAAAGAATAAAAAGGGAAAAAAAAGAAAAAAAAATAATAAAAAAATAAAAAACAAAAAAAACAAAAAACACTCCACACACACAAAAAGTAATGATGTATTATTTCCCCCTTTTTTATTTCTTCTCCTTCCCTCCTCTCACCTCTTTAGGTAAATATCGTGATGACCTGTGAATTATATTATGCTAAATGGAACAAAAATTGCCTATAATGGAGGGCCTGATTTGGGGTGAAGAGTTCAAGGTGCAAAAAAGGGAGTAGGGACCTACTAAATGCAAAAAAAAAAAAAAAAAAAAAAAAAAAAAAAAAAAGGAGGATATCTTAGACAAGCATCAAATGATTTGCTTGTAAGTGATGGTCGACTAAAAGATATAATGAGAGGGATAAGAGGGAAACAGAAAAAAGGAGAGAAAAAATAATATTTAAAGAAGAAAAAAAATAAAAATAAGTAAAAATTTGTTGTATTAAGTGGAGTGAAGACTAAATACAATGGAGACTTTGGGTTGGGAGGAATGCTAGTGAGTTAAAAAGCAATGTAAAAAGTACCCAAAATGCCACAAAAACAAACAAATAAAGGAAAACCAAGAACAAAAGCAGAAAAAAAAAAAAAAAAAAAAAGAACAAACAACAAAAACAAAAAAAACTTTAGTCCCAAATTAAATAATTTGTTCGTAATTGAGGATTAAATGAGAGGAAAAGTAAAAGGAGAAAAGAAGGAACGAATAGAAAGGAAAAAATAAGAAAAAGAGAGAAACAAAGGAAGAAAAAAAGGAAAGGGAGAAAAAACAAAAAGAAAACAAAAGGGGAGAGAGTGAGAGTTAAGGGTTTTGGAGTGTAACCCTAAGGGAGAGTAAGGATGAAGAAAAGAAATAAAATTTAACACTTATGGGTAGTGTAGTTCAAGAAAAGGGTAGCATAAGATGGGCAGAGAATAAATGGACCGAGGTGGAGGAAATACAAATAAAGACAATAAGAAAGAAGAGAGAAACACAACAACAAAGAATTAGTGGAACAAGTTATAAAGTCTGTGGATTTTTCTTGATTTTGAGAGGTTAACTTCTTCCTTTTTCTTTTCTCTCCCTCTTCCTGGTCGGTTACTCTGTACCCCAGGTTCTGCCCCTGTGTCACGCTTAGGTAGGGATTTGCAGTTGATGGGATTCTATGGCAATGTCATATAATTGGCTTTAGTCTCACTGGTAGTCAAGGCTTGTTGGCGTTTGTAGAAGAAGATGCACTATTCGCTGCTTGCTATATAGATCTTAATATCTGCCAAGTCCCTCTTGTTAGGTATATCCCTGAATATAGAGGCTCTGTCAATCAGAAGTTGCCCCCGCCCCTTTAGCGAAAGGCAGTGAAAAATATTATGCCTCTTGTCTTGGATCGCTGAACTGGGAGAGATCTTATCAATTAGAGCCCTGTGGGTGCGTAGATTTTGTGGGTTTAGCTAATTTCAGTGATTGGATCCGCAGCTGTGCTCCAGAGAGTATTTCAGGCTGCCTGCGCGCCCCTATCCCAACGCTTGATTGTTAGCTCGAATGGCTGGGTGAGGTGCCCCGTCCACGGAGAGAATCTCCTGACTAGGAAAGACAGGTTTGGCGCCCCTCCTGGACTGCGTCACGGGGCGCGCGCGTGCACGGCTTCTCAGAACACGCCAGTGGTGGCCGGCACTCCCGGGGACGCGGGGCTCGCGCACGCGGCTTCTCAGAGCACGCCGGTGGTGGCCGCTACTCCCCGGGACGGGACGGGGCTCGGGGAGCGGGCGCGCGGCTTCCCAGAGCACGCCGGTGGTGGCCTGCACTCCCCGGGATGCGGCTTGGGGCGCGAGCACGCGGCTTCTCCGAGCACGCCGGTGGTTGCTGGCACTCCCCGGGGCGCGCGGGCGCGCGGCTTCCCAGAGCACGCCGGTGGTGGCCGGCACTCCCCGGGATGCGGCTCGGGGCGCGAGCACGCGGCTTCTCCGAGCACGCCGGTGGTTGCTGGCACTCCCCGGGGCGCGCGGGCGCGCGGCTTCTCAGAGCACGCCGTTGGTTGCTGGCACTCCCTGGGACGTGGGTCGGGGCGCGCACGCGGTTTCTCAGAGCACGCCGGTGGTTGCGGGCACTCCCCGGGACGCGGGGCGCGGGCGCGCGGCTTCTCAGAGCACAGAGCACGCCGGTGGTTGCCGGCACTCCCTGGGACGTGGATGGGGCGCGCCTGTGGCTCCTCAGAGCACAGAGCACGCCGGTGGTTGCCGGCACTCCCTGGGACGTGGCTCGGGGCGCTGGGACGCGGCTCGGGGCGCTGGGACGCGGCTCGGGGCGCGCGCGCGCGCCGGGCTTTTCAGAGCACGCCGGTGGTTGCCGGCACTCCCCGGGACGCGGCGGGGGCAGCTGCACGTGTGGGTTTACTCACCCCAGGCGTATTCCCTCCTGGGCAACAGTCCCTCTGCTTTCAGTGTGGATGCTCCGAGGATAAATTTTTCTGCTTCTAGTTGACAAATTTGTTGAGATTTTGGGGAGGTCTGTCGGACGTGCTGCTCACGGCGCCATTTCCGTGACGTCACCGGTCCATTTTCTTAGATTTCTACAAGGAAGTTGACTTTTCCCATATGAAAGAGTTCGCAATAGACTCTTGAACAACAGAGGCTATGCAGTTGAACATCTGGTATAACTTTTGACTCCCCCAAACCTTAACTATTAATAGTCTACTATTGACCAGAGCCTTACCAATAACATAAACAGTCAATCAACATATCTTTTGATTGTTATATGTATTATATACTGTCTTCTTACCATAAAGTAAGCTAGACAAAAGAAAATGTCATTAAGATAAGTATAAGGAAGAAAGAATACATGGACAGTACTATCTGTACACATTTACTGAAGAAAAAAAAAGTGTGTGTAAGTGAATCTGTGTAGTTCAAACCTGTGTTATTCAAGGATCAACTACATATATTACATGAGTGTCAGTGACTCCGAGCTGAGGAGTCGTAGAAACACTTCGGTGTTTTCTCCTAGAAGTACTATGGGAGTGAGTGATCATCACAGTATTTTGAAGATGAAGAACCTGAAGAGAGGTTTAGATTTGTATCCACGGTCCCGCATCGAGGAACGAACAGGTCCTAGCTCCGATCTCTGACATCAGATCCATCCTGGCGAGCACCTAGGGAAATGAAAACTCCAGTGTCCGAGCCAGAGAACGACTAAAAAGCTCCGATTTCTCGGAACAGATCTAGAGGGCACACGTTCAAAGTGGGTGGGATTGGAAATGGGGGATGTTACAAACTTCCTGTTGGTCAGCAGGGGGTCCTCCGAGTCGGAGAAGGACAAGGTGTGTTTCTCCCACTAGCTTCGTCCAGTCCAGTCCAGCACCTGTCCCAAAGCAGAACCCCCAGCGCCCGGCTCCAGGATTCTACAAGGTGATGATTCCCAAATTCCGCCACAGTGTTTACAGTTCTGCAGCCAAACACTCCCTTGCTTCAGCTTTAAGCACAAGGATTGCAAATGTTTGCATCCACTTTCTTATCTGGGCCGCCTCTCCCACGTCTCCTACATGTGGTTTTCATATGGCTTTTATGAATGCCCGGCGTCTGTTCCAGCTTGTTCTAATGTTGCAGTGTTTTAACTGCCATAACACAGTGGTATCAACAGATAAATCAACTAGATATGCTGAAAAAATTATGGGCAAGAATCCTGTTCTCTTCACCCGGCCTAATTCATCCAACGAGAGAAGAATCTGCTTGGGGAGTTGCAGGAAGAAGAGTTATGTGGAATATGGACCAGGAAAATAAGCCAGTCCAGCGATCCTATTATTCCTAAACTTCTGGACTGTTTTCACTTAAATCAATGGCAGTTTTCTCTCTAGAGTTGCCCGTTCTCTGAACCTTGTGATTCCTCCTTTTCGGGTGTTCGCTGAGCTGCGTCTCAAGAGTCAGCTGTCTCCTTTTTCTCGGTCGTGATTTCATTTGCTTAATGGGACTTTCGGCTGTGAATCATGGTAGCTCAGGTTGCCGACTCACAATATTTTTGTATCACTAAGGATGCCCTTGTCCAGGCCTCGGATCCACTCCTCTCACTTCCCGAAAGGAGAAGGTTTTCTGCAGGATTGTTAGAGCGCACGGACAGCACAAAGGGCCCCTCCCCTCCCCTCTGCCTTCTCCTCTGCTTCCTTCTCAGCGTCTTACTCTGAGTCCAGTGGAGAGAGTTGGGGAACATTTGCTTTGGGGAAATAGGCTCTGTAATCCTTGGTCCCTGAAGTGATTTTCGATAGGAAATCTGAATTCCTGCTCCATGTGAAATGGGTCTCAGATGCTGAGAAATGAGTATTTGAGAATAATTTATGATTCACTTTCCATAAATCAGTGCTATTTTGCCTACAAATCACTTTGAGGACTGCACATTGGCTTTGTAGAGAAATGTGTCCAGGCAGAGAATACCGATTGGGAATTGAGGGTTATATGTTGATTCCTGGTGCTGTCACAAATTAGTTATATGGCTTTGGCAAGTTGCTCTGGGAGTTTGAGTTTCATAGGGGGTTGTAAAATTATTAAATTACATTCTTCAACAATTAATTCATTAGTTCAACAAACATTTACGGCCTGCCAACTTTGCCAGTCACCACGCTGGTCCTTTCCAACTCGGATGTTGTAAGAGCCTGATTCTCTGATTGGTCACACTCTCACAGAACGCGTCGCTAGAAAGAAACTGCAATTATTGAACATCTCCCAGGAGTCAGGGAGGCAGCTGGACTTGATCTTTGCACTCACTCTGCTGAGTGGTAGCTCCACATTATAGATGAGAAACTGAGGCTCAGAGAGGCTGGACGACATGCACAAGGTTACGTTCTTCCGAAGAGGTAGCGCTAGCTCCACATTATAGATGAGAAACTGAGGCTCAGAGAGGCTGGACAACGCGCACAAGGTTACGTTCTTCCGAAGAGGTAGCGCCGGGGCTAGAACTCAGGTCTGGCTGGCCTCTGACTCCCTGAGACAGCTGAAGCTCTATGTCCATTCTTAGTATTTTCAAGCATTCCGAGGAACTTGGGATACGGCTGTGTTTTTAGGTAAAAATGGAGCTTGAGTTGCCCGCTCTGGTTGCTGTCACTGCTTTCTCTCACCAGGACAGATTCCTTCTTGTGCCTGAGAGTGGAGACGCACACGGTCCTGTGTGTGGCCAGAGGGAGGAGCTGGTGGGTCTTCCGGGGAGTGGGCTGAGTCTCCCCAAGCTGCTTTTACATCCGGAGAAGTGTGTCTTGGGGAAGGCACCTGAAGTTTGGAGCCCATGCTCTCTTTGCTCTGCCTGCACAGTATAGACAACTTGGTACAAGTATAGGAGATCACAGTTAGAAAAATGCCAGAAAGAGAATTGTCTCACAAGTCAGGAAGGGCAGATATGGGAAAGCCATTCAGCTCTGGAGCTGGGCTGTCACTTGGAGCACTGCACTTCCCGGAGTTCTGCCTATTTCTATTCGTGAAGGAGATAGCAGCAAGGTAATGGCTTTGAGTTCCAAAATGATGGATTTAAAATGGTGGACTGCAGATGACAAAATACGTAGCAATCAGTTTAATTATAGGAAACAGAATTCACTCTAGATATTTTGAGAAGGATAGGGTTTAATATAAACAACTGTGTGCTTATGAAATAGTTTAATGGCTAAAGGACAAGTTCTAGGCTAGGGTTTTTGGATGATTCCTAAGTGATAGAGAACTGACCCTGAGAGGAGCTGCTATTTCTGAGGTGCCACTGGCAAGAGGTAGGTCTTGAGTGGGAGTCACCATTAGCAACCACTAGACACCAGGAAGCCGCCCAGGGATGGGGAGGTCAGATTAAGAAGCCAGCATGACCAGTACTATCTGTCAATACCCAGGACCCTGGAGAATGAACACTGCAACCTGCTGCAAAGAAAACCACAACTTACCTCAGTAGTTATAACAACCAGCAGCCATGTGCATGACCTCTACTTCACTTCTTTCCTTCAAATTGTATGAGTGCATCTCTTGGCTTTCCCATCACTTCAGATATAAGAAAAGTGAAATGAAGATCGAAATGCCCATCCAAGTATCTACCACAATGAGACAGGGTAATTTTTCAATGAGGTATTACTATGATTTTTTCAGCTCTACTTAAAACTGCACAGATAGAATAACTTCCTTAAAAAAAAAAAAAAGCAAAGCAAAACAAAACAAAAAACAAAACAAAACCATTAGACATTCAACATTTACTCCTTGGAGAGGAAAAGAGATTCCAACAATGAAGACATGCCCATTCAGTATTTATGTTCTTTTTGTCCCATTCAGGAAAGGCCAACCCAACTGTGCCCTACCAAGGGCCCAGTACCTTTCCCTGCATGAGCCCCATGCAGGTCAGATCCATTACCACTTCAACCCAGTAGGACATTTTCTCATCTAAGAAAGCTGAGTCCAGTGGGAAAAGGGCTATCCCCATCTTCTTGCTAGAACAATAGATGGCACGTGTGTGATCAGTTTCATTTACAACAGATCCTGAGCACCAGCTCTGTTTTAAGCCCTGCACTGGCCACTGGGTACACCGAGATGAATGAGAAACTGTCAACACAAATGCCCTCATGGAGGTTAAGCCAGAGAGGGTGAGGATGTCAACAGTGGAGGAGCCAGACCTCGTAACTCCTCTTCGTGCGGCTACTCTGCTCTTCTTGTCCACACAGTCTTTATCTAGACACAGGAATGAACTTTTCCTGGCGGCCATGGCTCTGGAGACCAAGGTGCTCTGATAACTCCCTGCAGTAGGCAGCTTCTGAAATGGCTCCCATGACCCCCACTCCTGGAGTTAACACCTGTGTAAACCCTTCTCCCAGACTTAGTGAACTGCTTCAAACAAATATTATAGAATATGGTGCAGGTGACAGGTTACAGTACCAAATATGAAAGGTGCTGAGGTTAAGGAACCCTGGACTAGAACTTGATCCGCCTTCCTGGGGCATGGCTTTGGTACCTCTGGTTGACCAGATGCCAGATTTTGCCCTGTGCCTTTTCTGCTCCTGGCGAAGCATCCAGCCCAACCAGCACACCCTGACCCGTGCCCACCCTGGCACGCACATCGCCTCCACCACACAGCCTGGCTCTCTGTGAGAACGTCCTTTTGAACCAGGGCTCTCTAACTTCACCTATCGTGGATGGCAGCACATTCAGACAATTCTCCTCTGCCTCTCCCAAGCATCACCTCTACAGGGACCTGAGGGCCACAAGGTGGTGCAGGCCCAGCTGCATGAGTCAGTCCATCAGAGGTCAGTCCCCCTACACAGGCCTGTTTTCTGCTAGCCCACAGGATGGCCTCAGCCCAGACGCACCGAGGCCTTTGCTGGCAGCTTCAGGTGAGGACAAATACACTTCCCAGAAGAACACACTAGAGTGAGGCTTTCTGGGGACACCAGAAAGACAATGACCAAAATTAAAAAACCAAAAAACAGCAAAATCCAAATCATTCAAAACATCCTTTTCTGTTTGTGAAGAGCAGAAACGTCATCATTGCTTTGCCATTTCCTTTTATTTCCAAAGGCATGAGCTCTGAGAGGACTTCTGCCGTCAACCTCATCAGCTGGTCGGCTGAGACCACGTGCTCTGCGCTGAGCGGTCGGAGGGCAGCACGGCAGTTAATGAACCGAAACGGAAGAGGCTGAAACGAGTCCTTCTCTTCTTGTCACTCAGAGCTATGCTTTGTACAAGATGTCTTTCTGCCGGGATTTTATATGTGTGTGGCAGAGACAGAGAGAGGGACAGACAGACAGGAAGGGAGAGATGAGAAGCATCAATTCTTCATCGCGACACCTTAGTTGTTCATTGATTGCGTTCTCATATGTGCCTTGACCGTGGAGCTACAGCAGACCAAATGACTCCTTGCTCAAGCCAGTGACCTTGGGTCCAAGCTGGTGAGCTTTGCTCAAACCAGATGAGCCCGTGCTCAAGCTGGCGACCTCGGGGTTTTGAACCTGGGTCCTCCACGTCCCAGTCTGATGCTCTATCCACTGTGCCACCGCCTGGTCAGGCCCGAAGGTTTTTAATAAGTGGGATTCTTGTTTTTACTCTTCCTGAGAGTGAGACAGACACCACGTGTCTGGGGAAGACGAGTCTGTGCTCTGCGCTCAGCTCATGTTCTTCCACGTCTGACGTCTGCTCTTTGCCATTTGTACCTGATCTGTCAAACGCAGGACCAGGAAGTGGACCACAGTGTCCTGAGCCCACGCTGCTCTCCCCAGCCTGGGAAGGCAGAGGAGACACTGAAAGGTTCTTGTCACCTCTGTTTGGTTCATTTATTTTTTTGTGTGTTATGAACACGGAAAGTTTAACGTATTGTAGGCTCCGTGTTTGAAGGGGGGAGGTTTAGAGATGGTTCAGACACAATATCTAAACTCAGAAAGTTCCTGGCCTTTTGGATGGAGTGGGGACATGGCCATCAGGAGCAGTGGCAATATAGGGGAGAGAGGGGAGGGAGGGGATGGCCTCCCAGACCAGGTGACACATAAGTGGACACTCTTGCCTCGGTTTCCCTTCTTGCCTGCTCTTCCTGAGCACTTGAAAAACAGATACAGCACAATTGTGTCCTGACAACTTCAATTAAAGACATTTATACGTACACATATTCCAATGTCCTCTCTTTTTTTCTTTAAAGGCTATTTTTCTAGAGCAGGTTTAGGTTTACAACAGAATTGAGAGGAAGGCACAGTCCTAAACAAAACTGTCTCCATTCTGGGAATTTACAGCATGGGAGAAAACACGAATACATAATGACATGAATATGCGGATGTGTTTTGCAGCCCTCCTTATATTAAAAACGACCTCAGAAAAGTAAGAGAAGTACTGAATAACTAGTCGTACATTCATCTTATGGGATATTTTGCAGTTCTTTAAAAAAGAAAAAGAAACGCAGTTCTACCAGACGACTTGGAAGATTTGTCTGTGAGATTGTGTTAGATGAGAAAAGCAAGGTAAGCAAGAGTGTACAACATGATGCAATGTTTTTGGAGAACAGTGAGAACAATCTCCTGTGCGATGTATGTGAATACATAGGTAGCTAGAGAGTTCTCTGTTTGCAGGAACCCTAGGAGAGAACGCACATTAGATTGCGCCGGGTTTTCTGTTGGTCCCCAGGCACCCCCGTTCCCCTTCCACCAGCTCTGGGGCCTGGGGCCTGACCTTCCTGGGCTGTGTCTATGCTCCAGTGTGCCCTTAGGCTCCTGGGTGGTTCGGCAGATGGGGGGTACCAGCAAACACCTGAGAAGGAAGGAGGAAGGTGAGGTCTGGGCACATTCCCCTGGCTCCTCTGCTTTCTGCATCCCAGTCCGACGCTCTATCCACTGCGCCACCGCCTGGTCAGTCCTCTGCTTTCAAGGGCGGTGACTGCAGGGAGTGCCGCCAAGCGCCCGGTTGGGACCTCCAGATGACTGCTCTCTCGTTTTTACAATCGTTCTAGCTGGCCCTTCCAGCAGAGGCCTGTCTGCTCTGGCTTCACCACCTTTTGCTCGTTTTACCTTAACCTTACTCACGCCTTAAAAATTGTCCCTTTATGAAAGTCTCCTTGAACACTCACTGCGTGTGCCATCTGTTTCCTGCAGGGTCCCTGACTCACCTGGTTGTGACCAGGGGGTAACTGGGGGAAGGGGCCGCAGAGGTGGGAGACAGTGCTGGGGGGAGAGGAGAGGGAGAAGGAGGAGCCAAGCTAAAAAGGTAAAGAAAAGAAAAAAAAAAAAAAAGAATGCACTGATGGGGTCAAGGACATTTATGTGTACGCATGGGCATATATGCAATGAGGGTAAATAGCATAATAACAAGGGGAGAGGTTAAGAAAGCACGTCCTCCCTTCTTTGGAGCCGTGGTCCTATAAGGAGCTTTGGTCTCCACTCACTGCTTTTTGCCCCACGGACCTTTCCTATGGACTCCTCTTCCTTGATGTCACCCCTACTGAGTATTGTGAAAGGGGCAGGGGCCCAGAGTGCACACAGGACGAGACGATGACGCCTTTCCGGGAGACGGGGAACCCCTTGGCTGCTCCAGCCGCGGTAGCGTGTTCTTCTGGGTCCTACCCCTCCAGGGTTTCCTCCCTGCAGCCTCTGTTCACGCCAGTCATGCTGTTGGGCCCTCCAAGCCCACTTCTTTTCTTTCTTTTTTTTTTTTTTTTTGTATTTTTATGAAGCTGGAAATGGGGAGAGACAGTCAGACAGACTCCCGCATGCGCCCGACCGGGATCCACCCGGCACGCCCACCAGGGGCGACGCTCTGCCCACCAGGGGGCGATGCTCTGCCCCTCCGGGGCGTCGCTCTGCCACGACCAGAGCCACTCTAGTGCCTGGGGCGGAGGCCAAGGAGCCATCCCCAGCGCCCGGGCCATCTTTGCTCCAATGGAGCCTTGGCTGCGGGAGGGGAAGAGAGAGACAGAGAGGAAGGAGAGGGGGAGGAGTGGAGAAGCAGATGGGCGCTTCTCCTGTGTGCCCTGGCCGGGAATCGAACCCGGGTCCCCGGCACGCCAGGCTGACACTCTACTGCTGAGCCAACCGGCCAGGGCCCAAGCCCACTTCTTATCTTCCCTCCCGAGAAAGGTTCTCAGACCTCCTGCTCCCTGCTCTTCAGACGGCGCCCTCACTCACCACCCTCCCCGCTCTACCTCTAAGCTCTCCCTTTTCCATATATTATTGACACATTTTTCAACTGTAGGTCATTGTTTGGTCTGTTTCAGGAACTAAAATGGGAGCTTTTGGAGGGCAGGCACCAGGTGTAGCTAGCGCCCATGCATACGACTCCGGCACCTAGCCCAGGGCCGAGCACCCAGGAGGTAGTCCCTGACTGTGCATTGAACTGAGCTGGTGGATGGGTTATAGGGATTTCCCAGTGGAGTGGATCTTTAAGCTGCACAGTCGTTGTTGTCAGATGTGTCAAGGTTTCTGAACACGGAGAGGAGAAGTAACTTGCTAAAGCCTCCGAGGAAGCATCGGCACAGTTGGTCGGGAGCCCCTCGTGCAGGGCCTGTTTGGAGGACACGCGTGGTCTCTCCTGCTCTGAGCCCTCTTGCTCTCCGCCCCTCCATCTCCTCAGCCTCAGGGTGTGCAGGCCGGAGAGGCTTGTGGAGGGCAGTACTTCCACCTCCCACCGTGCTGAGCTCCGCATGGCTTCGCACTTGGCTCAGACGTGCTCCTCTGCGCCTGACAGTCTCCACTCCAGGATGGCTGCTGGTCACCCGTTCCCCAGGGACAGCCAACAGGGGTGCGTGCCTCCCAGGCTCTGACATGTGACACTCTCCAGGAACCTTAAGGGAAGCACGTGAAGCTCACAGTCCTGTTTTATTTCAGGGGAGAGAGGGGCTATGCACTCTGCATGAGGAACCAGAAAAGAAATGCTTACTCATCTTTTTCAGACTTCCAGAAAATTTACATTCCTTCGAGTATCTGCCTGTTGCAAATCTCTCCCTAAAGAAATGATGGGTCTGGTGATTTACGGTCCAAAGCTGACTGCTATCCAAAAAGGATTATTAGACACACTGTGCATAAAAAGTAAGCTGTGTCACAGGCAGGCACATTCTTCCTCTTCTCTCTCTCTCTCTCTCTCTCTCTGTCTTTCAATGAAACCTAGACACAAACTCTCCTATTAGGCCACAGACCTTCCAAGGCCCATGATGCCAGAGGGGCATTAGAATCCATCCCCCTGTCACTTTATTACCATGGATTATTACCATAGATGTTCTGGCCCCAAACAAGAGCCATTTGGGTCTGTACTTTGAAAACTGTAGAGAACTGTACAAATATGAGATATTCAAGGTGAGATGATTGTCTTGGTAATTTAGAACAAAAATTCTTTTGTTTTAACTGAATAATTTAGGGGAAAACATTTTGCCTTGTGTCACCCAGATAATTATTTCAGTTCTCCA
Source organism: Saccopteryx leptura (assembly GCF_036850995.1). Classification (NCBI taxonomy): domain Eukaryota; kingdom Metazoa; phylum Chordata; class Mammalia; order Chiroptera; family Emballonuridae; genus Saccopteryx; species Saccopteryx leptura. Next base: position 26,341,494 of record NC_089504.1, on the reverse strand, counting down.
GCTCTGATTGTTCGTGCTGACACAGTTTTTGACCTATGGAAAGGAATCCTGCCATGAACATGAAGTTGAAAACTTTTTTTTCCTGGATGTGACTTTTTTGAAGGATCTTTTAATGTTCTTCCAGCCTCTTCAGCTAGCCTTTCTAGGACCAGAGTTCTCAGGTTGGCAAAACCCACCTCTAACTTCTTGGCAGTACCTCTTGCTAATCCAACCCTGCTCCCCTTTACCTGCAGGAGAGAGTGAACGTAGGCATGCAATACCTTTAAACACATAAGGTGGTGCCCACCTTTATTTACTAGCTAGCAAAGAGAGTTATCTTCTGGGCAGTGTGACAGAATTGCATTGTGATTTCTGGTTCTCCAAAGCGGAAGAGGGAACACAATCCCTCCCCAAGAACTCTTTGGTTTGGCAGTTGGGGTTGTTTGAGTTGTGATAAAGGCTAATATTTATCCAGCCAGCTTCCCAAATCTGACCTGCTACTTGGAATCTGCTCAAGTGGCGACCAAGTCAGAGTCCTGTTTGTTATCACAGCCAAGAACCCAGGCTGGTATCAAACACCAGTATATCATCTCTCCAGGACTGGCTCGTTGAGTCATGTGGCACAGCCTGGAGGGGGTTTCCAGTTGAATTCATTCTAGTTTGTAGAAAGATAACACATAAAATAATGAAATCTAGGAGTTGATTGGGGGTTCAAAGACCAACTAATGGTCTTGAAATATTATAGATGCAGAATAAGAGGACTAGAGAAGATTAATGATTTACCTGGCTTATTTGGCTGGTTAGTCGCAGAGTAATAGCTAGACTTGCTTTGGCCAGAGTTACTATTTATTGGGAAATAACTATGTGCAGGGCATTGGGCACTTTGCACTCCGAGTAATAGAAGATTCTCCTTCGAATGGCTTCGTTTATAGAGGAAACACGTTGTTGACACAATTACATGCAGTCCCAGGGAGGCAGGATTCAAGGTTTGATTCAGTAGCTCAGTGGAGGTATTAGATCAGAACCTGGCTTCCCTCTCTTCTTTCTCAGCTCTTCTCCTTTTGCATTGGCTTTCTTCCAGGAAGACTTTGTCCTATGTTGGCAAGGTCTCTGCCAACAACGTGTGGAGTTACAGGCTCCAGGGTTCAAATTCAGTAGATATTAGAAAGCCTGCTTTGAATATAGCTGCATGATAAATCTCCATTGGTTCCCATTGGCCTGACTTGGTTTTGGGGTCCACTGCTGGACCAATCACGTTGACCAGGGAAATGGACTATCCTGAATCATTTAAGTCATTCAGGGCAGAGTCCTGGGGATGGATCCAAACCTGAATCCTCTTCTACAGACAGATTATTGTCCACACTGACCTGGCTTGATTATTTGGCCATCTCACTAATGTACCTTTACTATTACACTGTCTTCATCAATAAAACTTGACTCTTCCAGAGAACTCTGACCCAGAAAGATAAATGTTGCAGTTAACTTTAGTTCAGGAATTTACTCCCTAGTCCTCACTAAAAGAAAACAAATAAACAAAACCCACAAATAAACAAATGAACATCAAACTTGGAATTTTCAATAAATAGCGTCAGATAACTATTTTCTCTCCAAGACTCTGAAACTCCGCCTCTCAAAAACTCTACTTCTACCCTGGACTGTCTACCGATTCTAAACCATAATATCACAAGCTTTAGCCAATCCGAATTAAGCCTCCTCCCACTGAAAGCCCATCTGAAACCAGATGCTAAAGTCATATAAACATCCCAACTTTGCCCTGTGACATTACTAAGACTATCGTGGCAGTATTCTCCCTTACTTCAATGAGAATATAATGAGCTTTGTCTTATTAACTGGTTCTTTTGATGATATTTTCAGGGAGTTCGCATTCAGGATTAATTCCACTCAAAATAGTTTACTAGAAAAGTTAGGGTAGAGTGGGGGAAGGGGAAGAGGAAGGGAGAATGGGTAATGGGGACAACCAGCGAATGTCCTTGCAGGTTCCTTGGGTGGGGCTGTAGCTTTTACATCTGACATAGGTAAGTGTCTGAGGAAAGGGACCTGGGAGATCAGGTCTGTGGCATTGCTCAATTGGCATTTGCTTTAGGGAAGAGAATAAATGAGAAATCAGATGAACACCAGGGTGATGGAGGACAACATGGATTCAACTGGGAGTAGGTGAACTTAGTGTCTTCCTCCTAGGATGCCCCACAGATCCTCAAGAAGCTATGGGCTTTAAGACAATGTTTTAAGCATTAAGGAGAGTCTGAGTTTATTCCGGTGCAGTAGGAAGGACAGCCAACCCGGAGCCAGAGACTCTGGGTTTCAGCTCTAGCCTCCTTCCCGCACCAGTTGTGTGGTCCTGGGTGCTGTTCACAGCCCACACTCTCTCTGAGCCTGTTTTCTTACCTGTAGAATGAGGATGATAAAACTTATCATCTCCTATTTCGGAGATGCAGAGTAGATAATAAATATGAATGGAAAAATTTTAAATGCAGAAATACCACATACATGCTCTCGCTCATTAATTTGGTTAGCCACCCACAAATTCTTATTCTGCTGTTATTGTGACCAATTTGGCTAAATTCTGGAAGGATTTAGAGTTGAGGCCACAAGGACAGAGAAAAGCTGTCACCTAAACAAGGTGTATAACTCTGACCACAGTAGGGAAGTTCTGACCTAGCACAATTTCCTTATTTATAAAGGACCTTATTTCTCCTGCTTTGAATCCCAGTCAGTCAGGGAAAGAGCACAGTACCTAGAGTCAGAGAAACAGGGTCTCAGATCCCAAGTACGACGTTTACTAGATATCTAGTTTTGGACGTATTACTTAACTTATTGGAACCTTAATTTACTTACATGTAAAATGTATAAAAATGCAGCCTATACACATGGTTGTTGTAAGGATTATATATGAGTAGATTCTCAGTACACGTGGCTGAACTGGATGGAATTGGATATTTAGGACACATTCTGTGTGATGTTTCTGTGACAAAATTATACTTTTGTGGTTGGTCATCTTAGGGTACTAGTGACCCCAAGAAAAGAAACAGGTGAAGAAGTGCCTCCACCTCATTGTGACGCTAATTGATTACAACAGTAAGAAGTGTTGTAATTCTGAGGGTGACTGTTGTAGGGATAATTACTACCCCTTATAATTGCAAGTATTTCTGGACATGGCACTTCCTGGTACTCTGGCATTCTCTAGAATGGCATGGGTAGTTGGGACATCTTTTGTACAATTGCATTTCATGGGATACTTTTATTTGGCAAAGCATTTCATAATGATGTGCGTTTCTTCCTCCCACACAAGAACGCTGGTGAGTTGTCCCTTCCCTTCACGGTTGTAGACCTTATGTTCCTACAGCAGACTGCTCAGGGATGCTCGTGCATGGTCTTCAACGTAGGAGGCAGTGTGGCTCCAGCCGGAAGGTTAGCAGACAGTGGGGTTCTTCTGTCTGTGTGACTACGGGTTTGTGTGGGTTATTCAATTAACATGCTAGTTTAGATTTTGTGGCAGGACAAAGTAAAAATGGAATTCAGCCTAAAAATTTAAGAGTAATTGAGAAGGCCCTGGCAGGTTGGCTCAGTGACAGAGTGTCAGCCTGCATGTGGATGTCCTGGGTTCACTTCCCAGTCAGGGCACACAGGAGAAGTGACCATCTGCTTCTCCACCCTCCACCATCTCTCTCTCTCTCTCTCTCTCTCTCTTCCTCTCCCACAGCCATGGCTCAAATGGTTCAAGCAAAACATTGGCCCCAGGCACTGAGAATGGCTTTATGGCCTTGCCTCAGGTACTAAAAAAAATAGCTCTGTTGCTGAGCAACGGAGCAGCGGCCCAGATGGGCAGAACAACACCTGGTAGGGGGCTTTCTGGGTGAATCCCTGTCGGATTGCATGCAGGAGTCTGTCTCTCACTTAATAAAAAAAATTAATAATCAAGAAAGAGGAATAGAGAAGAACCTCACTTTACTAGGTGCTCTGTGTGCTTCCTTTTATATGGAGGGGGAGGGGCCAGGAACATGGAGCCTTAGTATGTGCAAATGTCCTGGGTCAACCTAGCATAGCCTGCATGTGGTGAAAGAAATTCTGGTGGTCGCTGCTGGTCAAGAGGCAGGATGGGGTTAGCCCAGGGGTGAGGGGAATGATGAAGAGGTGAAAAGAGCATGGCACTGAGATGCCCAGTGAGGAAGGAAGGGAGGAGAATGAGAGAGATGGAGAAAAGGAGATGATGCCTAAAAAGGATTTTGCTTTTCTTTGTTGGAGTCTTCTAAGTCATTGCATTGATTCCTTTGAGAAAACCTAAGAGTACAGCTCTGCATTTGTATTTCAGGCTTTTAAATTCAAAGCTGTTACAGAATACTATCCCATGTAAAAATTGGTCCGTGTAAAGGTGCTACCCAAGGGAGGGGGGCTTGTGGTTATTCATTTTTAAGGGAGATCTCTCCACCTCCACTTGGTACCAGCGTGGGAGACATAAAATACCCCTCCTCTTCAAGGCAGTGGAGACCAAGTTGATATCTAGCCCTTCACAGTGAGGGTGTAGACATTTGAGGGTCCAGCTTTATGGCTTCAGAAGTAGGTTTATCTACTGTCACGCACATGCCACAAGGCAGCAAAATGATGCCCATGTTTGTCAGGCTCAGTAAATGTCAAAAGCTGACTCTAGGGTCTGGTCTGCCTCGCTGAGTCTCCACCTTTATTCAATCCCTTATATGATTATTCTTATATTTCTAACAGCTCACATGTTGGATGTCCTGGTCAGAAGAATAAGGTAAAAATAAAGAAATAAAGGTCATCCACATTGGAAAGAAGGAAATAAAAGCATCTCTGTTTTAAACAACAGAGAAAATTGACTGAAAAAAAAAAAGAAAAGAACAGAAGTTCTGGGACTTGTGGGATAATAACAAAAAAGAATCTAAATTCACGTCATTGGAGAACTGTCAGCACAGAACCCAACACCCTGCAAAAATGCCCATCAATCAACATGATGCAATGGACACAGACTACTGACCCCAACAATCGCAGAATACACAATAACAGAATCCATATTCAACATAGGCAGAGTATGTCTCGGGCCATAAAATCAACCTCAAAAAATGTCAACTATTAGATATCATACCGAATGTGTGTTCTTACCATAATGGAATCAAAGTAGAAATCAATGACAGACAGCGAAAGAGAAATATCTCCAAACCCTTGGAAACAGAACAACACATTTCTACATAATCCACGGGCCAAAAGAAGACTCTCAAGGGAAATAAAAAAAAAATACACTGAACTGAATGCCAAGAAAATGCAACATACTAAAATTTGTGGGACGCAGCTAACACGGTACTGAAATGGAAAGTTATAGTACTGGGGCATACACTAGAAATGAGGAAAAGAACTTCCCACCCCAAGAACCTGGAAATATAAAAGTGAAACAAATCCAAGGCTAGCAGAAGGAAGTAAATAACAAAGAGAATTTCAGAAATTGGTGAAACGGAAAACAGAAGAATGATGGAGAAGAATCAATGAAACAAAGAGCTGGTTCCTTGAAAAGATTAATAAAATTGACAAACTTCTAACAAAATTGGCAATAAATAAATAAATACATAGAGGAGATAAAAAAAGAAGATCCAAATGACCAATATCAGGAATGAAAGAGGCAGTGACATTACGGACCCTGAAGATAATAGTACAAACTACACACTTACATTCTGACAACTTGGATAAGAAGAACCAATTCCGTGAGAAATGTGAAGTGTCACAACTCCCTCAATATGAAATAGATGATATTGGTAACCTTATAACTATTAAGTAAGTTGTATTTTTAATTTTCAAACTAAAAAAAGAAATCTCCAGACCCAAATGGTTTCACTGAAAATTACTAAGTGCATAAAGAATTAACAGTAGTTGGATACAATGTCTTCCAGAAAACAGAAGGGGAGGAAATACGTCCCAATTCATTTTATGAACTATACATACTGCTTGGAGGCTCTAGCCAGTGCAATAAAGCCAACAACCAACCAGCCAACCAAACAAGCAAAAGTAAATAAAAGTTACACATAGAATATGTGGAGAAACTCATATGATCACTAATGCATTTGCTGGTGGGAATGCAAAATAGTACGAGACTGAAAAACAATTTGGCAGTTTCTTAAAAATCTAATACGTAAAAATCATATAATCCAGTAATCGTACCCCTGGGCATTTTCCTCAGAGAAATGAAGACTATATTCACACAAAAACCTGTAGACGAATGTTTATAGCAGCTTTATTCATAAGAGCCCCAAACTGGAAACAGCCCAGACATCCTTCAACATGTGAGTAAACAAACTATGCCACAGCCAACCCGTGGAATACTACTCAGAAGTAAAAAGGAAGATGCATCAGACCATAGGGAGCATCTCCAGGGAAAAAGCCTATCCTGAAAGGTTACATACTGTTTGATCCCGTTTATCTTACACTCTTTTATAGACAGAGAACAGCTTAGAGCAGGGGTCCCCAAACTACGGCCCGCGGGCCGCATGCGGCCCCCTGAGGCCATTTATCCGGCCCCCGCCGCACACCCGGAAGGGGCACCTCTTTCATTGGTGGTCAGTGAGAAGAGCATAGTTCCCATTGAAATACTGGTCAGTTTGTTGATTTAAGTTTACTTGTTCTTTATTTTAAATATTGTATTCGTTCCCATTTTGTTTTTTTTACTTTAAAATAAGATATGTGCAGTGTGCATAGGGATTTGTTCATAGTTTTTTTATAGTCCGGCCCTCCAACGGTCTGAGGGACAGTGAACTGGCCCCCTATGTAAAAAGTTTGGGGACCCCTGTCTTAGTGGTTGGTCAAGGTTGAGGAGGGCGTGGGGGCAAGAAGGAAGTGAGTGTGGCTATGCAGGGGATCCCTGTGGCGGTGCAAATGTTTCGTATCCTGACCCTATCCATGTCAATACCCTAGTGTGATGTGTGTTTCAAGATGTTACCCTTGGTGGGGAAACTGGTCAAAGGTCCATTGTAGACCTCTCTGTAGGACCTCTTACAATGCTGTATCATTTCTTACAACTGAATTTATAATTGTTGTAAAAGAAAAAAAAATTTTTTTAAATTGGGTTAATGAGGAGACCCAAGTTCGCGCAATAAGAAGGGCTGGACAGCTGCTGCTATCCACCCAGCACACAGCCCGCTCCGACGGTGCCAGCAGATGTCATGCGCGCAGCCTGCTTGGTAATTACACCTCACGGGTTTCACGGTAATTACAGTGGGACTCGCACTGTGTTTCCCATGCCGGAAATCATCACATTCCCTTAGTAATTACTCGGGGCCAAACACCTTTGGCAGCGAAGGGCTTGCAATTGATGGCTGACAAACTGCCTAGAAATAGAGAACTCAGTTTAGTGGGGAGGCAGGGTCAGGCAGGGGTCCACGCTCCCTTTGGGTCTACATGACCATGAGCAGGACGTTTGGGAAAAGCCTGAAGAATGTCTTAACAACAAATAAATAAACTCATTTTCAAGAATGATAGATCCAAGGGAGTGTTTGATTTCCCTGTTTATGGCAACAAATCAATCAATCAATCAATCACTTTAGGAGGACATGATGACACCCCCTGGGTACGTGGTCATTATCTATCTTCGCTTGTCTCCCCAAGCGGAGCCTCGTCAGGAGCACTGAGCGCAGGGTTCCCCCGGGGAAAGGCCTGCGAGGATCAGGCTCCACGGCGGGCTTCATCCATGGCAGTCTCGCAACAGCTCAGGGATCTCCATCTTGCAGAAGGAAAATCTCAGGCAGAAGGGAAGGGCGGCGCCGGCCCTGAGGTTGCAGGTGACGTCCATGAGAGCTGAAATTTAACGCCGGGTCACTGCAACCGCACAATTCTATAGGCCTCCTCTTCCGCTCGTAGTCGCAGGTGTTACTGCAACTTCTCCAAGACGTTGACTTGAGAGCTACGAATAGCTCTATGAGCGAGGTCAGCATTAGGTGGGAAGGGGAGGGCTCTGTATTGTGGAAAGGGGACTGGATTCTGAGCTCCAAATCCTGAATTCCGATACTGCCTTCAGCTCCGACGCTTTTGCACAAAGCCTTTCACTGCTGCGAATCTCCGCTTCTTCATTTGGGAAATGGTTATTGTAACAATTAAATTAGATAATGAATGAAAAGTACATAGTATAGCGCTTGGCCCACAATTCAATGAAAGATAGACATTGTTGTTGCTGCTGTTGGTAGGAATTCCTGGAGCTTAGGAAAGGGCCCAGCAGACACTCTGGCTTGAGTTAATCATTAACCTCTAGTTTACAACCGGCATCTCTAAGCCGCTGGCTTCTCAGGGTCCGTTCCAGGTATGTGTAGTGGAGGAGCCCCCCAGTTCCTCTTTGGAGGTTGCAGGCTCAGGGCCTAATGTAGCATTCTTAAGTCCCACCAACCCATGTGCTCCAAAGGGAACCTCGCTGTCTTGAGTGCTATCTTCTTGGGAAGCCTTGCAGAGCTGGGGTCCACCAGCTGTTCGGTCCTCTCCCTGAGCCAAGGTCACATGGCTTTCACTATGATTGCCTGTGTGTCTGTCTCCTTACCAGGATGCCGACACCCTGAACGTGGTAGTCAGCTCCGATACCGCATCCTTGGAGCCTAGGATAGGGCCTGGAAGAGAAGGAACACAATCGATATATATATATATATATATAAAGTTAAGAAATGGACAAGATCATGTATGACCTTCTGGAGGCTGTGCTGACTTTTTGCCTTCGAGTGCTCAGCGCTCACTGTCCAGGAGTGTCCAGGCTCAGAGGGGCAGGGGCTGTGGGATGTCCCCAGCAGTAGGCACTCGGTGTGGGGCAAACAGGAACCTTCCCAGCAGAGCCGATGCTATCTTATCACACCTGTTAATTTTCACATTTGGCCTCAGGGATGTACGAAGAATCTTTCACATGAGGGACGCAAAGCACTCTGGCTCCCAGGCTCAGCCCCGTGACAGTCTCATGAATCGTTAGCATCTCTCTTGTGTTTCCTTCCTGGGGTCAGAACAGCAGCCTGGCGCTCGGCTTGGGCTCTTAGAGTCCACTGGCAGGGACCACCAGCACGGGCAGAGGAAGCGCGCACTCACTACTCCCACACTTGGCTGACGTCACTGTGGAAGACCGAGGCCATGGTGGTTGGGCTTGCTGGTGGGGAGTGTGGAACTGGGAGAGTCTGGTGTGGGGGAGGCACCCTTCACCTCCTCCTCTCTCCCCTCTTCCTTCCCCAAGGATCACTGCAATTTTGAATTCCAGCTTGGCCATTCCACAGGTGGTGATTTTGTGCCTAAGAGCCTGATCTTGAGTTTCTGAGTTAAAATGGGGATGATAACAGTCATCCTTACCAGGTTGGGGAGAGGTTGGTTCCTCAATTCTGCAAGTGGCTAGTGGCTGCCTGCTACATGCCAGGAACCGCTCTAAGTGATGGGAGAGCGTCAGCGAACAGGTCAAACGAACGTTTGTGACCTCATGGTTCTGACACGCTGGGAGAGGGAGACGGGCAGTGAACAACACACATACGCCAATTATGTCCTAGTGTGTCAGAAGGTGACGTGCCATGTTGGAGAAAATCGTGGCAGGGGGGATGCTGCATTCTGGGTGACGGGGGTGTGCAATGCTATAAACACAGTGCTTAGTGAGGTAATGGGGTGTCCGAGAAGATGACCATGGAGTGAAGACTGGAACCTGGTGAGGCGGGGAGCTTCTTGGATGCCGGTGGGAAGGCATTCCAGGCGTGGCAGCAGGGAGTTCCCATAGCAGTCTCACGACTGGAGTGTGCCCGGGTATCTGTGGAGCTGCAGGGCTACAGCTGCATAGGAGTGTGTAATTATCTAACAAAATCAAATGAAAACAAATTTTTTTTAATTATGTATTGGTTTTTAGAGAGAGAGAGAGAGACAGACAGACAGACAGAAACATCCATTTGTTCCTATAGTGTGTGCCCTGACCAGGGATGGGACCAGCACCTTTGCATATCAGGATGACGTTCTCACCGAGGGAGCTGTCCGGCCAGGGCTAGAAGATAATTTTTTGAGAGTCTAATTTTGCTCCGAATGATCAGATGACTTCAGGGCCTTACATGTCCTATTCCCGGCTCCTTGACCTCACGGCTCACTTCCTCCCCTTGCTGCCTTGTCTCTGGCCCTTTCCGTGCAGCAGGTTGGGTATCCTAATTGATCTCTTATTATCATTATTAATTAAAAGAGAACTGGCGTGACAGAGTTGTAAGAAGACCCTGCTGATGGCTGCCCTGAGGGAAGTACGAGGCTGATAGTCCGGGAGAGCAGGAGGCCACTGAGCCCGTGAAGTGGGAAACCACCCGTGAAAAACCCCAGACCCACATCAAGGATGGCACCTTGCAGGTGACGGACATTGGGAGATGTCAGGGTTTCTATTGCAGTGTTACCAAGAGACCTGTACTTAGGGGCACATGGGCCAGGAGATGGACGCACTCAGCCACCCGGATGGTTTCACCTTGGCCCCGCAAACCTGATATGCTCTGGAGAGGAACGGTCTCCCTGGCCAGCAGGGCAGATGAGTGAAAGAAACCCATGATGTCTGTCTCTAGCCACCAATGCTGGCTCCAAAACTCTCCCTGGGACCTTGGGAAGATCCTCTTCCCTTCCATCTCTTTGAACTACAGTCTCCTCACTGGCAACACGAATAATAATCATCCCTCTCAACTAGGGTTCTTGTGAGCACTTATTATAATGACACATAGAAAGTGTCTGGCAACAGTGTGCACGCACTCAAAAACGCTAGTGCCCTTCGCCCCCCTCGTGCCCATTCAGGCTGGACTTATTCACTATCTATAGCTCTTTCTCTGAATGACGCTTATGTCTTGTCTTTTCTCATTCAGGGTCCTTCTAAAATTAAGATGTCTCTACTGTTTACTAAGCTTTCATGTTTAATAAAATGACCTCTTTACTTTAAAAAGGACAAATGTTGGAGGCATGTACTAATGGCTCTTAGACAAAAGCCTGTGGAAAGTGTTTGTTCAGATTATAAGGCTGACCCAGCACTTATGACTGAGTTCTGGACACATATTAGGTGCTCAGTGAATGTTTGTTGAATGAATGTATGAGGCTGTAATTGAGGACCCACTACTCATGTAACTGATGGCATCTCACCTTAATGATAGGCAAAAAGGAAACTAAGGGATAATTATAACAATGATACATTATACCTCTAGAGGTTTTCACTGTATTAACTAGGTTGATTCTTACATAGTTTTAAAGGTTGGTATTTTAAAATGTGTTTCTAGATTAATTAATGTTAAACTCTCAACATGGGAGCACTGAATTTGAAGTCCAAAGCTGCAGGCTGCCATTTAGGCTTCTCTTAATGCCTGCTGCGCTGAGAGCCAGGTGACCTATAGTGTCTGGAGAAGTCAAAATTAAAATATAATTGACCATACACAACTGTGGAAGACAGGGATAGTCCATGAAAACCTTTCCTGGATCCAACCCCTTGTGTGTGGAGCATCAGTGAGGGGGATAGTTAGAGTACAGACCAATTTTTTTTTTTTTTTTTTACTGTTTAGCATTGAGATGGAGAGTATATAACTGTGGGCAACATATTTATCTATCATAAATCATTGTCTTCAGCCCTGGCTGGTTGGCTCAGTGGTAGAGCATCGGCCCAGCATAAGAAAATCCTGGCTTTTATTCCCAGCCAGGGCACACAGGAGAAGCACCCATCTGCTTCTCCACCCTTCCCCCTCTCCTTCCTCTCTGTCTCTCTCTTCCCCTCCCGCAGCCAAGGCTCCATTGGAGCAAAGTTGGCCTGGGCACTGAGGACAGCTCCATGGCCTCCACCTCAGGCTCTAGAATGGCTCTGGCCTCAATGGAGCAACCTCCCCCAGTGGGCAGAGCATGGCCCCTGGGTGGACATACCGGATGGATCCCAGTTGGGAGCATGCGGGAGTCTGTCTGACTGCCTCCCCACTTCTAACTTTGAAAAAATCCAAAAAAAAAAAAAAAATCATTGTCTTCATTTGATTGTGTCAGATTCTGAAAGCAATACATACTTGTCAGAAGAAGCTCAACGATGCAAAGATATAGAGCCCAAAAGCTCTCTGTCCCTGCCTATCCTCTGTTCCTCCCACATAGCCAAGGTCAACAGAATTCTCAATTGCTTTCTCTTTTCTCATTTACACATAATCAATATAAATGCACATACATAGGGCTATTTTTCTTGAAATAGAATCATACTATGCAAGTTACTCTGTAAGTATATGCATAAATATATACATGCATATATAAATAAGAGATTTATTTTATTGGTAAACAAATGTGGGACCATAGTATACACACATATCTGTGTCTGGCTATTTTTCTCAACTACTGTAGAAAAATCTGTTCCTACCTTGTTTCCCCGAAAATAAGACATCCCCTGAAAATAAGATCTAGTGCAGTTTTTTTTCAAGCTTAGAAATAAAAGGCCTCTCCTGAAAATAAGACCTAGTGTGTTGTTAGGAGAAAAAATTAATATAAGACACTGTCTTATTTTTGGGGAAACAGGGTAGACTGTTGTACATGGAAATAGAGTCACAGGAAATTCTTGATGGAATTCAGTGTTTGGCTGGTTATGCTGATGTTTGTGATGACATGACTACAGTGTATTAATAAATGTTTATTTTTTATTCAACAATAAATGTGAATTCTTGTTCATGGAAAAATAAGACATCGTCTGGACCCAGGTTTGAAAATAAGACCTAGCGCGTCTTTAGGAGCAAAAATTAATATAAGACACTGTCTTATTTTGGGGGAAACATGGTACGTCAACTGGGATAGCTTGACTTTATTCTTCGTAATGACTACTATTGTAGTTCATAGTTAAGAGAAACCAAAATGTCCTCAACCCTTCCCCTACTTCCGGGCATTCTCTTAGTTTCTAGTTGCAGTGCAAGTCACTTCATTTCTCTAAGCTATTTCTTCTTCTCAAGAATGGTGGTGGTGCAGTGGATAGAGTGTTGGATTGGGACACAGAGGACCCAGGTTCAAAATCTCGAGGTCACCGGCTTGAGTGCAGGCTCATCTAGTTTGAGCACAGCTCACCAGCTTGAACCCAAGGTCGCTGGCTTAAACAGGGGGTTACTCGGTCTGCTGTAGCGCCCTGGTCAAGGCACATATGAGAAAGCAATCAATGTACAACTAAGGTGTCACAATGAAGAACTGATGCTTCTCATATCTCTCCCTTCCTGTCTGTCCCTATCTGACCCTCTCTCTGTCTCTCTCTCTGTCTTTGTCACACACACACACACACACACACACACACACACACACAGAACAACACATTTTATAAAGCTGTTATGAAGATTAAATAAGAAAATGCATGCAAAACACTTAGCAGAATTCCTGGCTCATTCTAAGTGCTCAAGAAATATTAGCTTGGCCTGACCTGTGGTGGCGCAGTGGATAAAGCGTCGACCTGAACTGCTGAGGTCGCCGGTTCGAAACCCTGGGCTTGCCCAGTCAAGGCACATACGGGAGTTGATGCTTCCGGCTCCTCCCCCCTTCTCTCTCTCTCTCTCTCTTTCTCTCTCTCTCTCCTCTAAAATGAATAAATAAATAAAATAATTTAAACCTATAAATAAATAAAAAATTAAAAAAAAAGAAATATTAGCTAATATTATTTTCCATAAAATGCTTTACTCTGGTGGTCAATCCTTTTTTTTTTCTCTTTTTTTTTTTAAGATTCAAAAATTCAAAGACCATGGTACTTTGGTTCTCTTAGACTTTTCATATCCAGTTGCAGGTTTCCTTATTTTTACATTCCACCCGTCTACCACATCCTTTGAATGAAACTCTACCAGCGTCTTTCCCTGTGGCTATTTCAATCACCCCTTTTCCCTGTTATCGTGGCTTCTCCTTAAGGCATGGCAAATCTTCAGCTCAAAACTTCCTGTTGGTCTTTAATGAGTATACTTTCTTGGGGTAGGAAGAGGTATATCTTGGGCAAGGCAGAGGCCAGGGGTAGCCCCACTTCCTCGTTGGAGAAAATATTTAAAGGAGAATCTACAGTCCGAAGGGGCATGCTATACCAGAAGGGGAGTTCAGTTCAGCACGTGGGGACGAAGACAGCATGCTCAGGTATGATGCTTCATCGAGTGTACAGCTACAAAGGTCCTTGGAGCAGATGATTACAGTCCCATTGAGGAGGTTCCTGGTCCCCAATGTGGCAAGCAGAATCCCAGCCACCACCGGGTCTCCCTGGAGCAGTGCTAGCCGCTGGAGTAAGAGTCTTGCATAAGGCAGGTAGATTGGAAAGACCCACGCAGCAAGGTCAGGCTCCACGGCAATGAGATGGCATGCTTGGCAGGGAAACTGAGCTAGAAACCCAGTTACACGGGCTGGACTAAAGCACAAAGGATACAGCACAGATGGTAGGGGAGTGGGCAGTGAAGTACATGATGTTCCCGGGGTTCCCTGAGGCAGAATCCAAGGCTCCTCATGTTCTGGGTTGGGCTCAGAGACAGAGGGCACAGGTCACTCTAGCTGGGTGGGTGTGGAGAAAGAGGAAATGGCGTCATTGTCTTAACCAAACATTCTATATGGCTGTCTGTTGCCAAGCTACACCTTCCAGACAGGTAAACATAATGATGCCCGGAGTGACCTTTACCGTGAGAAGTAAGATGTAAGTACAAGGGGTTATGGAAACACAGTGCAGAGTTTATACTTGGTCCTTAGCAGATGTTTGTGGATTGACGACTGAGCAAAGTTCTGCGCTTTGGGAACAAGCAGGAGACGTCTGCTTTTCCCAGGAGGGGTCAGGAAGTCTTCCATGTGGTCAGATCAGAGAGTGAATGAGTCTCAGAGGAAGTAGGAGCTAGGGGTAGAGAAGCAGGGAAGATCTTCACATGGAAGGCCTCAATGGCTGAGGAGTCTGAATCTAAGAGCAAAGGAAATAGGGGGCCAAGAGAACACAGTAAGAAAGTCGGCGGTCAAATACACCAAACCGCTTTCTGAGAAGCTATGTATAAGTCGGATGGAGACTTAGCAAATTATTTTCCCCTTCCATTGCTGTGCACGTCTTTATCTTCCTGGCTACAGGAACAACTTTGGGCCCTAACCCATTAGCCTTTCAAATCTTTGTCCTTGCCACCCTCAAATATTCCCCAGATAGCTGGTGGTCATGATTTAATATACATATAAGAAGGTCTGCAATGAAGCCATCAGAAACTATGAAAGCACTGAGCAGCAGAAAGATATTGAACATGTAATCAAGAGAACAACATCACCATTGGGGGGGCTCTTGAGGACTTAGCACGATTATTGGTTATTTACACCCTAGGGTAAATGAGTTCCCTGGGGCTCAGGTTTGACAAAGGACAGGGGAATGTCAAGGATTCCAGCTAGGGAATCAGGAGACCAGAGTTATCATCCAATAAATAACCCAGGAGTAACCCGAGATGAGACATGGACCCCATGCAATAGACTTCCAGTTACTGTTTTATACCTTGGCCTCCAAGAGCGTTCGTCTCTGCTTTCAGTTTTGTTTGATTGTTTATTTACATCTGTTTTTAAAAACAGTACACCTTCCTTATATTTAAGAAGAAGACAACAAATGGGAAGCCATAAAAGTTGGAAAGACAACATTTCATTGTTGACATTTTGCATTTTCTTCTTGTACTTTTTCTATACAGTTCTCAGTTGCTAAAACTCCCACAAGCAGCAAGTGGAAACTTAAAAACAACAACAACAAGAAGCTCATTATAAGAATAAAATAGAGTAATAACATCTCTTTAAAATCATGAAAACATAGGAATCAGGATAACAGTTGAGTCTGATCTAATAAAATTCATAGAAACAACAACAATTTGTTTTCTTATCTGTGTTGGCAGAAACAGATTTATTTATCACTCATATTTCCAGTCCTAGAAATAAAACCCTGTGAAGTAGGCATTGCTGTCATTTTCCAGGTGGGGTTCAGTGACAGT
This sequence comes from Saccopteryx leptura, assembly GCF_036850995.1. Taxonomy (NCBI): domain Eukaryota; kingdom Metazoa; phylum Chordata; class Mammalia; order Chiroptera; family Emballonuridae; genus Saccopteryx; species Saccopteryx leptura. The sequence continues at coordinate 26,325,592 of NC_089504.1, read as the reverse complement.
AAGTGACTTGTGGCAATCAGACAGAGTCTGATTGGACAGGGGCAGAACTGGGGGGTTTATAATGCAGAACTGGGGGTTCCAGAGCCTGAGCCCACCCCACTTCGCAGCTCTGCCCACCCTTTATATACCACGTGGCTGCTCCTTACTTCAACAGTTCAAGTCCTCTTAAGAAGGCTGTTAAAACTACCAAGTTCTACTAATTTTAATTTTGAAATTCTATAATATAGTCTAACAGTGAATGTTTGTTATATTTGTGGCTACCCATCATGCTTTTGAAAAAAACAGACTTCATTTTTTTTTAACAGAAATTTTAAGTTCTCAGCATAACTGAGCAGACGTTTCAGAGATTTCCCATATACTCCCCCCCCGAACACGGATGGCCTCCCCGTGATCAACATCCCCTAGGGGAATGATACATTGTTATAACTGATGAGCCTACCTTGACACATAGTCACCCAAAGTCTGTAGTTTCCCTTAAGTGTAACTGTTGCTGTTGTACCTTCTATGGGTTCAGAAAAATGTATAATGATGCATATCCATCTTTATTGTATCATACAGAGTAGTTTCACTGTCCTAAAAATCCTCTGTGCTCTGCCATTCCTCCCTCCCTCACCATCATCTTTTGACTAGTGTTGCTTTAGGGATGTTCTCCTGATTCCAATCTAGTGGTCAGAACGCAAACTTTTAGAGTTCCTTGCAGCTAGGTAACACACACACACATAGCTGCAGCTAGGTAACACACACACACAGCTTGTTTTTGGATACATCCATGCAGGACTTCACATTGTAAGTGAGCCTTTTGAAGAAACGGAATCTTCTGGGACCTTCCATGTGTTCATGTAGGTGGGGGAAGAGATGTCATTTTCAGGAGAGCCAGCGGTTGCCCGGCTGAATCCCTGAGGCAGAGGTGGTGCCAGGGATGCCGAAAGTAGAGGCTGCAATAAAGTGAAGTTCTTGGCATTTCCTGTTTGGCATTGGCAGTAGAGACAGTAATGGCCTTCTTCCCATCCATATTTCATGGTGTGTGTTTCTGGGTATGTGCATGAGTGTGCATTTAATAGCTTTATTGAGATATATTCACATACCATACAATTCACGCAAAGCATACAATTCCATGTTTGTTTGCTTTGGACACTCATAGAGGTGTGTATCTATCATTACGATGATTTTTAGAACATTTTTATTACTTCCTCGCAAAACCTCATACCTCTTAGCTGTCACCTCCCAACTTCCCATGCTCCCAGCCCTGAGCAAATACTAATCAGACTTCTATTTGCCTAACTCTGGACATTTCACATAAGTGGAATCCTACAGTATGTGATACTTTGTGACCGGCTTCCTTTACTCGGCATGATGTTTTCAAAGTTCATCAGAATAGCCTCTATCCAGTCTTTTCTTCTTTATGTTGCCGAACAATAACCTAGTATACTGCGGTTTTAAATACCGTTCCCGGAAGCACAGCCTCAAATCTATTTCTTCGACCTTTGTAAGGAGTCTCTGATATACCTTTTAATGTCTCGTAATAACTCAATTTTCTGCTTAAATTAGCCATGTGGATTCTGTTGTTTGCAGTGAAGAAGCTCTCACCAACACGTCTGGGGTATGTTAAGATTGTGACTTTAAGAAGTCGCTTAAACCAAGACAACCAGAAACTATATAGTCTCTAAGGGACATTCAAACTCTGAGATTCTGTGAGTCCATGGACTCAAGAGCACATGCAATGGCAGCTGACCTGACAGTGTGTTCTCTGAACACTGAATCTCAGGTAGGGAGAAGGACGGTCCTTCCCACTGTGCTTCTCCTTGTCCGCTCCTCCCTGGGAGATCCCATTCCTCCACTCATGCCCCCTGGAGGCACCTACCTCTTCCACCTGTTGCCAGGGCTTGTATCTCCAACTTTTCCCTCTCTCTTGCCCTTACTCTACATCCCTCGTGGCTTGAGCAGAACTCCTCACCTTTCCTCCAGCTCGTTTCCTCTCTGACCCTCCTCATTTTCCTTGTTGGAACCGGCATTCTCTTGGCTGAGGATGGAAACCTTCTGATCAGCTTTGCCTCTTCCTGTTTCTCTAATCAGCTGCTCTTTGTGACCAAGAAAGCTAGTCCTACCTTTTCTCCCTGTGTAATAGGGATTTTATATTCTTATTTATTTATTTATTTATTACAGAGTCAGAGAGAGGGATAGATAGGGACAGACAGGAATGGAGAGAGATGAGAAGCATCAATCATCAGCCTTTTGTTGTGACACCTTAGTTGTTCATTGATTGCTTTCCCACATGTGCCTTGACCATGGGGCTACAGCACAGCAGACCGAGTAACCCCCTGCTCAAGCCAGCGACCCTGGGTCCAAACTGGTGAGCTTTTTTGCTCAAGCCAGATGAGCCTGCGCTCAAGCCGGCGACCTCAGGGTCTCGAACCTGGGTCTTCCGCATCCCAGTCCGACGCTCTACCCACTGCGCCACCACCTGGTCAGGCAGGATTTTATATGCTTTCTTTTTTGTTCCCATTCAAACCACAGTTCTATCCAGGCTTCCATTAGCTCACTCTCAGATGCCATAAGGAAATTTCAGGTGGGATTCTACATCCGTTTCTCCACTTCTCACGCAGTGAGTGGCCTCCAGACTTTAGATCATGTGCCTCATCAGTAAAAAATTTTATATAGCTTTCTCTCTCTCTCTCTCTCTCTTTCTCTCACCACAAATATACTATTTTAGAAATATATTATTTCCCTTTAAAACTTACACACAAAAATAATTTTTTAAAACAGTAAGTTTTAGCAAATATCTAAGGAGATGCCATAAAATTTTTCATCCCATAAACAGAGGGTTATCTCAGCCTCCACCCTCCAAGACTTTGGTTCTCTACGCTGAAGCCAGAGCAGCCTCACGCTGCAGAGGGGACCAGGGTGGTTTCCTGCTCAAGGAAACCTAGGTGGTTTCCTAGGCTCCAGGGAGAGGTAGCCTGTCCTCATCGACCTAAACCCCTCTCCCAGTGGGTGGGCTATGAGCCCCTTCGTCAGCTTTACCTCAGGACAGCTCAGCTCGGGCTGGTCGGCTGGCCTCTCTGAACGAGACCGAAAGTGTGGCCTCCAGGGCCTCATTCCTGTTCCCGCCGCCCCCGGCTGGGGCCATCCCGGTCACTCCCTCTCTGAGCCCAGCGCACTGGACGTCACTCACTGGAATCCAAAACCCATACAACTCTGTGTCAACTGTCTGGTGAGTTTTAATCAAAATCTCTTAGATATATTTATTGAAACTTCTTATAATGAAGTGACTTTGCGGTGAACTTTGCCTTTACATTTCTCGGACTGTAAATTGGTAAGGTGTTAAGTATCACCATGCCCTTTTCCAAAGGGAAAAGGAATTACGCAGAAGTTGAGAGGAACTCACCCAAATTCACAAAATTGTAGAAGCCTAGCTAGACTTGGTGTGTAGCTTTGGCGGGTTCCAGAGCTCATGCATGCCTTCCCCACCATCCACGACTCCTCTGGCAGAATAAAGATTTCTTAAAAATGACTATTCAATTTAGTCCAGCCCCTGAGACCTCTCCCTACGCCCACCCCGCCCTGCACTATGAGAGCCCCTTTCCTCCTCAAATTCAAGGTTCACAAACGGGGATAAGACATTGACACCTACCCACTTCACAAGGCTTCTGGCAGGATTAATGAGCTAATGTTTGCAAAATACTTTGAGCTTCAAGAAAAGCCAGGCGCCAAGGAACTACAAAGGGTTATTAAGACAGTAAGCTGGATTCTCTTAACAAGCTCCCTGGCTTCCTAGGTAATCGGCTGTAGAGCCTCCTTTCTCTCCTAAAACCCTGGATAGCGGCTCACCTCTGTGTCTTGAGGGTGAGAGTGACGTCTCTTCTCCTGCTTCCTCTATTCCCGGGACTCTCACCCCTTATAAGTCTCTGAGCCACAGATCTGTTAATATGGCATATGGGATCCTCATACTGTTCAGAATCCTATCACGATAAGGGCCCTGCAGGAGCGTCTAGCCTAACTCTTCACTGTACAGATCAGGACAAAGGCCCCAGGAGGAATGGGCATATGCCAGAGATCTGTGGCAGGGTAGGCATATAGGCCATGAGCCTTGGTTATGCACCATCCGTGCATTCAATAACACAACTGAAGAGGCTCATACAAGCTGTCGCTCACTCCTCCCTCAAGGTCAACTCCAGTGTGAACTGGGTTCAGGCTGGCAGAGTCCCCAAAAGCAATGAGTCAGTCTCAGCCCAGGTCTAAGTCCCCAGAGGGGGGGAAAGCAGCTAGGAGGAGGGGAAGAACACAGAGTCTGGGGCACACACACGCCTGGGTTCCATCCCAGCTCCCTCCCTTTGTAACTGGGTGATCTCGGGCTGTAGTTGGTCCCAGGGCTCTGGTTTTCTGACCCTTGTTCTAAAGCACAGTTCTGAGCATGTCACCTCCAAGCTCAATGACCTTCAAGTGTCCTCCCATGGGCTTTGGGAATCAGACCTTTGTTAATACGAATGTTGTCCGCCTTATCTCTTGCTGTTACGACTTTCTGCCGAAACCCAGTGATTCCTTAAACACGCCATGTTTTCCTCCTGGCTCGTCACGTGCAGTTCGTTCCCAACCCTCCCCCCCAAACCACCTTCCCCATCTTAGAGGCTTGGAGAACTCTTCCTCAACCCAAGCTTCCAAAGTTCCCTTCTCGAGATTCCGTCATCCGCTTGTTAATTCCAACAGCCATGCTGTGTCTCTCCTAGTGCCAGGGACCAGGCCCGAGTCCAGGGAGGTGGGAATGAGTGGAGCACGTCTTCCTGCAGCAGGCATCTCACTCTCTGACTCCTAGAATGCTATGATGGAGAGGACCGGGCAGAATGCTGGGACACAGAGGAGGGGCCGGCACAGGGAGATGTTAGAGACAGTGTTCTGAAAGTGGTCCCGACTAAGCTGGAGGGCCAAAGGCACACAGGATTGAGCCGGGGCCTTGGCGGGGTGTGTGTGTGTGTGTGTGTCTGTGTGTGTGTGTGCAAGGAACAGAGGAGAGTCATCAGGCAAAGCAGGCAGCACATGACTAGATGAAAGGATTCTTGAAAGGGCTTTAAGTTTCCAAGTCTCCCCCCACGAGGATAAGAACCTTCCTGATTCACCAGTGGACAGATAGCCCAGCTTAGGCCAGGGATTAACCAACTCTGGCCAAACATTTGTTTTTGTATGGCTTGTGACGTAGAGATAGTTTTATGTCTTTCCATGGTTGAGGGGGAAAAAAAAAATCAACAAAATATTTTGCGACCCAAAAATTCTATAAAATTCGCATTTCAGCGTCCATAAACAGTCTTCCTGGGACCCAGCCACGTTCATTTGTTTTTGTATTGTCCACGGCTGCCTTTGCGCTGTCGCAGCAGAGCCCGGTAACTGCGACGGAGACCAGATGGCCCGCGAAGCCTAAACTATTTATTATCTGGCCCTTTACAGGAAAAATGTGTCGACTTCTGGCTTAGGCTGTGGGATCAGACTGCCTGGGATCAAACCCTGATTCCTTTTTCCAATACCTGTGTGACATTGGGCACGATTCTTAACCTCTCTGGGCTTTCCCCCTCCCCCTTATCTGAGGATTAAAAATAGGGCTGTTATGAAAACTGACCTAACATGTTATTAAATTTAAAGTATTTAGACTAGTGCCTTGCATATTTTAAACAATAAGTGTTCATTATTAATACTACGAGGTTCGGGGATCCAGCGGTGGGCTGGGCACACTCTGTTACTCAAAGAGATTTGTTAGCAGAACCAAACGAGTAAGTGAACGGAAGTGTGTTTGGCCTCACCTGATTGGGTGTTGACTTTTACAAAGGCAGGAGAGGGATCCCCAGCCTCACACTGCTTTCCTCCTGTAGTACCCCCAGAGCATCTGCTAGCAATCTGGGTCTTGTGGCATTTTTCTTCTTGTGCTGTTAATTGTTAAATGAATTTTCAGGCTGTGGATGATGGAGGGAAAAGCAGGAGGTGGGGGGAGGGGACCCATAAAGGATGGACGGTGGGGAGCTGTAATTGTGGGGTTTATGCACAGGAGATCGGGTTTCCAGGGAGTAGGGGCCCCCCAACATAAACAGTTTCTAGCAGACAAAGAGAAGAAGTAACCATTCCTCGGAGCTCCCTTGCGAGTCCCAGTGGGAAACAGGCCTCTCTGGCATCTGGAGCTTGCTCCTGCCTCCCAGGGAAGCAGCACAGAGCCACGGGACAGAAGGGCAGTATCGCTCCCTTGTGAGTCCGGTCCCTTTGGGGCTGCAGGGCTCCCTCGTGCTTTGGAACAAGGCTCTTGTCCCTGGCGAGGCGTTTGTCCTTTAAACACCAGCTCAGAACACTCCAAAAGCCTCCAGGGTGATCTGAACTCACCCTGCAGGGATGTTTGATCTATAGACTGACAGGTTTGAACCCCAAAACCTGTTGAGTCATTGAAGACCTTCCAAAGGGAAGATCTTGGAGGGGGTTGGAGTACCCTCCACGGTCAGTCTGTGGACTTGTGTCTGCCTTCTCTACATAGTCATAAAAGTTAGCGCCCAGACCATAGAATAGGCAAAATACACACACACACACACACACACACACACACACACACACACACACACACACACCCCAGCTATAGAATTCTTTCCAAGGTCGTCCTGGAGCTGCGGAGGCTGAGCCCGGTCAGAGGAGAAACATCGCAGCCTGTGGTCTGACTGCTGATCCACTGTGTTGACTTCCACCTTCCTTCCTGGTTTTCGGCCTCACAGCTTGCCCTGAGATGGGAAAGGAGGCAGCGTGTGACTCTTACTCACATACCTCCTGGTACATCGAGAACTGGAATCTCGCTTCAATAGTAATTACTATGATTACAGTTCCCTGTGGAACTCGTAGGGTGAGCTCCAAACACAATTCCTCAAGCTTGTCAAATCACTGCGTCGATTTGCTTATGAAAGGCAGTTCTAATCAAAAGGAGTAATTACAATATTAAGTGCCAAGCCTTGGTGCGCAAGCTCTTGAGTCATAAGATATTAAGCTTAATTTAACTCCGCCGAAGGAGACGTGCAGCATCACGCACTTGGCTTTCTGAGCTGAGGCGATCCCAAGCTGAAAACTTCACTCCAGGAAAGTGGACAAATTGCTTGGTCTATTAGCCACCGAACTAGCATATATTAACACAAGCTAGTGCACCTGCCTAAGAGGCTGTTTCCTCTCTGAAGTACTAATGCACTAGGGGTTGCTTAGCAAGACCCCACCCTGCCTTACAAAATGCTTATTCTTTTTAGGGTATGTAACAACACTTAGACCTGGCTCTGGGCCTGAAACCACTCATTCATTCATTCATCCACCCATCCATTTATTCATTCATTATATATGAGATACATACACTGTGTATCAGGTCCTGTGCCAGGCATTGTGGACGCTGTGATAAATAAATAAAACATGCTATACATCTTCAAGAAATTTACTGTTGGTGTGGGTGATTAACCTATAATGTGAAAGTGCTGTAATTAAAAAATGTTCAGAAGGACTAGAAAAAGGAATGCCCCAGCCTAACTTGAAGAAACCAGATGAGCCCATGAGACAAGGTACCACCTGAGGTGACCCCAGAAGGGTGAGTGGGCGCGAGACTCCGTGGTGTCCTAGGCAGAGGCGCCAGCGCGTACAAGGTGTGACAGAGTAAAGGCACTTGACATATTTCAGGAAGCTATAAAGAATTCACTGTCATTTTTCTAAACACATGCATGTACATACACCAAAGCACTTGAACTTGAAATATTTTTAAAGCTAAATTTTCAAAGCAACACTTGCAGTGGAGAAATTGCTACTCCCATTTTAAAAAGGCCCAGGAGAAGAAAGCATGTAATCGGGTATCTTGTTGGTCTTCTTAGAACCGTCCCAAGCCCCTCTCCCCAGTAAGGGGGTCAGGCTCTAAGCGCTGTATTTTGGGAAATCGACACAAAAAATCTGGTGGTGGTCAAGCAGATGTCATAAACTCAGACTCTGACACACACCCACACATAGACACAATCACCTCTCCCCACAAATCACGCAGGTGCTCCTGCTGGGTGTGGTGGCAACCAAATGGCTAGTACCCTTTTACACATACAGAAAATGATCCGGTGCCCTCAGGGCCAACCCTTGTCTCACGACCAGGTCTGACCTAGGGTTCGTTAGCAGCGAGGGGAGTTTTCTCACGAAGTGAGTGGAGTGACCCATCATCTAGCTGATAGACGGCCTGGCGGATGAATGTGCCACGCTGTTTGTAATCACCTGCTTCCATTAACCTTTGAATCATCCTTCAGTTTGGCCAAAGCACTAAAAAGAATGACAGTGCACATTTGAACCTGTTTAGTTCAGGACTTTGATTTTTTTCTTTCCTTCAGAACATAAAACCAAAGATTTCAGGAGAAAGAGAAGTAAAGAAATATTTGTTGCCTACTTTTGATGTTTCACACTCTTAATATTGTATTTTTAAAGCTAATATTCAGAGTAACACTTGCCGTGGACAAACTGTTCTTTCTGCTTTAAAAGTGGAGACTTGGAGGCTCAGAGAGATTAAATACTTAGCCACGGGCACCCAGACAGTGGGTCAAGGGCTGGGCCCTGAGACTGTCTCATTCCTATACCTGACCTCTTACAATAACACGCCACTTTCTTTTCTGATAAGAATGAAGATAATTAATTTTTTAAAAAATCAAATAAACCTTTTAAGTAAATCACTCAATGTTTCATAAAATTAATCATTTATTTACTTTCATTAACTAAGTCAACTGTGGGCCTGGTTGAGACATAGCCCATAAGAATTGCTGAACAATAGGTATGTGTCATTGCTTTCCTTCCCTAAAAACTCAAATGGGACATGTTTGAACCAGCCGACATGTCTCTCTCTGGTCCTGGGCCACACTGCTCATCACACTAACTGATACACGGTTAATTTAGAAAAGAGACCTGCTGTGTGGCTGTGGCTAAGGGGGTTCTGAGGCTAATGAGCCAAGTTCATGAGCCTGATCTTTTCTTTTTTCTATTAATTCAATTTATTGGGGTGACTGATCTTTTCTTGGTCCAATTTGCTTCACCATATTCTTCCCTTGCTAGATTGCAAGAGAGAGGCTGGAGAGAAAGTGGACTGTTGTGAACAAATCCATCTGTCTGTAGAAATACTCATTCTGAACTCGGGGTCAGTGACCTGGCTATCAGCCCCTAGCACAGTCCTAATGATCTGAGATAGAGATGGACCATCTGGCCACTCGTCAAGGCTGAGACTTCCTTCCAAAGCAAAGCCTGGTTGTCTTTTGCCCTTTTGGCGTTAAAGGATAATTGGAGATCTTTTTGGTTTGATCACATTAAAAGGGGAGTTTATTTAAGCTCTTTGAATGAATGAATAATTGCCCAGAAATCCTTTTTTTTTTTTCCCACTTGAGACTCTCTTTTTGTTACTGAATGAGCAATGGTGATAATTACTGGTGCTTTGCTCATTACTGCCTAATGTCACGAGCAACACTAACCGCTGTCCTCATTCAGAATCCCTTCCATTCCCAGGCAATGATAAACTATGAGCTTTCATTTGATTTCTCTCTGTTTCAATTCTAAGTGAGCTGGAACACAAGAAGAATACTTCTTGCTCCTCCTGGCTCAAGTTTAAAAGCCTGACTAATATAATCCATTCCAGGAATGAACCAGTGCTGTTGAATTCTTTCTTGGGAGGATATCAGAGAGGCTTGGAGATTTGGCAACAAGGTTACCCTGGGTCATATGTTCATATTTTTCTGATAGCAGATTTCCTGGGAGGCTGGTATCTTTGATTAGCCTGTCATTTCTAGGCTTTACTATATAGTGTAGAAAGAGCAGTAACAGTTTACTCACATGACAATGTTTCTAAACTCAGTCACTAGCTCAGTGACCCTGGAAAATTCATGTCCACTCTCTGGATGTCAGTTTTCTTCTCTGTAACGTAAAGGAGTTATGTCAGAAAGTGCCTCACAGTGATGACATCATGAGTTTAACAACACTGCAAACGTTTATTGGGCATCTACTGTGCATGAGACAATGGGCCAAGTGCTGCAAATCAAAAAGTGAATCATATGTGGTCTCATCTCCTGCATTTTGTGAATGTAGAGGAAGAGCAGATACAGATAGTGTTGATACAATGTGTATGCTGTATTAGAAATTTATACCATCCAGTAGTCTACAAAATATTCTCCTTGTATCCATTGACATAGACAAAATAGCTTCCCAACCAGTGGAGTAAAAGAAAGTTTCATCACAGGAGTGTTCAGGATGAGAGTTGGGGTCAAAGTTTAGGAAGAAATGAATGCATTTGGGGAAACTCATTCAGTTCTCAATGTTGTTATCTTTACACAACAGAGTCTCCTGCATAGAGGCCATGACAAACTATGGAGACAGAACAACTGTAAACAAGCCTGTTATTAATCATTATCATAATGATCTGAACCAACCTGCTGAGCTTTTTGATGTTTGCTCAACTCCAAGGATTAAGATGAAAATCTAGGCGTGATCTCTATCATAGTTGCATTAGGATCTGTGGTCCATTCCTCTTGGACTACAAGTGGCTAGAGATAACCTAAAATGAACGCATGGCATTTCACCTCCCATTTCAGAAGATCTCTATACCTCCCCGGCTGCCACAACACTTGGGATGGGTTTTCTGGGTGGAATCCAGCCAGAATGGTATACTTTCCATCTATTCCAGAGTCATCAAAAATATTTTCCTAATGCTTCCCTTCAGGCTGAGTCCCCAGTGCCCATGGGAACTTGCCAAACAAGGTACTTTCCAAGAGTAATATCTTCACAACAGAATCTTTAAGAGATGAAAGAAATGGGGGGGGGGGGGGGAAGGGATGCTGAAACATCAAAACTCCAGGCAGGAACCCAAGATCTAAACACATGGCAAAGGATGTCAGGGGACTGATTTAGTCTTTTCGGAAAAGACCTGGGTTCAAACCACAGCCCTGCCCCTGCTTTGTGTATGACCCAGACAGTGGAGCAGTTGGACAGCAGGATTTACAAACAGGTAAATAGGCAGGTTCTGTTAAGTGCTCTGTGACCTGGCTCACATAACTTCATGTCTCTGTGTCACCTCTATAGAATGAGAATATTAATATAGAGATCCCTGTAGGATGGTAGTGAGATAATAATATTTCTGGAACTATTAAGTATAAGTTAGAAAGAAAGTATTTCACATATGAGAGGTCTGTGAGCTCAAGGAAAAGGTAAAGTGAGTAAATAAATCACACTTATAAGCCCTGTCACTTCTGCTCACCCCTCTGGCCCCCAGGAGGGTACAGTAGGATTTCCCTCCTTCCCAGACCCGAGCACCTGGCTTCCCTTGCTCTGGGGATGTGGCCAGGTAGATGTGGCAGCCTGGGACATGATCTAGCCCAGAGGTCTCAAACTCGCGGCCGTGCGGCCCGCCCACCAATTTTGTGCAGCCCTCAGACTAATCAAACTTCGTGGATTAATCTGCGGGCCAGTCTGCGGGCCGCACAAAATTGGTGGGTGAGCCGCATGCGGCCCGCGGGCCGCGAGTTTGAGACCCCTGATCTAGCCTGAGGTGTGGACTCCTCTGGGTGAATGATGATGCGAGGAGGTTGGACAGCTGATAATACTCCAAGGCTCTCTCCCAGTATAGATTCCTGGACTTTAGCTGTCTGGATCAAATGATTTGCATGCCTTTGCCTCATCTCCTATCCAGAGCTTCCCTGACTGCCCGGGATGTTCTTTACAGCGAACGTTAGCCAGTGGCCAATGGACATCAGCAATTTTGCGGAGAGTCCTGGAAAAGCCACATGTGCACCTGCCCCACAGTGATCCTTTCTTAGGTCAGGCCTTGGTTTCTGAGGCAGGCTACATACATCTGAGAAATAAAGAGCAACAATGAAACAACTCTAAAAGGCAAACAGAGTAGCAGTCAACAGCCTAACAACAGCAGCAGCAACAGCAACAAAGATAGGAAAATAGAAAGGCTAGACAAAACAAAAGTGAAAGGAATGTTCCACCTCTTAATGCTTAAGAAAAGTGTTGTCAACTGTCCAGTGCCTGTGCAGAGAAATGTCAGGGGTGGTTGTTGTCACCCCACGGGGATACAGGTGCTCTCACGCTCGCTGTCTGGTCGTTGGAAAGAATGCGCTCCACCGGAAAACCCTGAAATTCTAACAAACGGCCTGATTGTCAACTGTCTTAGAACTAATTGAAGGAAGATGACTCAGTTCAGATAAGCAAAGGGATGTCCTGATGAACTTATCTTTTTGCATCTGTCTCACCTTTGCCCGGGCCGAACAGAGTAACTGACACAAAGTGTCACCCCCACCCCCCCCTCCCCCCGCCGTGACTTAAGAATTTTATCCCCTTTTGTCAGGTTATCGGGTACTTCCTCAAGACCCTCTGCATTACCTTTGACCCCTCTTCTCCCACCAGCCACACTTAAACACTCCTTTTGTGGTTCGTTCCAACAGAGCCACGGAGCTCTAGCTCCCTTTGGAGAGAACAGGGACTATCTATGCAAATGATGTGATGCTTGGCCGTTCCTCTGAGACAACCAGGAATTTATTCTGGCAGCTCGTTCCCTTAAACGACGTCTCCCTTCAAATCTTCCAGTACACACAGGTTGCATGTGTGAACACAGGCTCGGGTCCCCATGTTTTATGGAAACAACACTGAATCATTTTGCAACAAAGGAAAGGCTTTGGATGCTTTCTGGAGGCGTGGCAGTTCCGCGGGACCCGGGCAAACCAGTTGAATGGGCGCGCCCTTGGCCTGCCCTGGAAGGAGACGGTACTGAAACCAGCAGAAACTGTGATTACGGGAGCTCCCGAGCATCCCCGCCTGTAACGCTGTGTTCCTCGCGACACACGTGAGGATGTTTCTAGCCAGTGTGCAGCCTGCTGCGCACCAGACTGAGAGCTACCCACTCCTTCCCACTTTGATTCTCTTGGCCGGACAGTCTTTTACAGACCTTACAGCTCAGTAATTTCGGGTCTTCTCTCCAAGGAGCCCTAGTGTTTTCCAAAGGTGCCTTTAAGTCAACTACAAGGGCAAGGAGATGGGACTATATAAGTTCTTCCTAAGTTCTTTTTTCTTAGTGAGACAGAGAAAAAGAGGGTTGGAGGACAGGGGAAGAGACAGGAACAGACAGATAGGAAGGGAGAGAGATGAGAAACATCTACTCTGTTGTGGCACCTTAGTTGTTCACTAATTGCTTTCTCATATGTGCCTTGACTGGGGTGCTCCAGCCGAGCCAATGACCCCTTGCTCCAGCGAGCGACCATGGGGTCATGTATATGATCCCACACTCAAGCCAGTGAACCCACTCTCAACTGGATGAGCCCGCGCTCAAGCCAGCAACCTCAGTCAGGGTCTCTAACCTGGGTCCTCAGAGTCCCAGGCCAATTTTCTAGCCACTGCGCCACCATCTGGTCAGGCAAGTTCTTGAAGTCCTTGCTTCAACTACAATTCTGATTTTTTTTTCTTGAGATATGAAAAAAATGTTTATTTTATTGATTTTAAACAGAGAGTAAGAGGGGGAGAGAGAGAGAGAGAGAGAGAGAGAGATAGAGAGAGAGAGAGAGAGAGAAAGAGAGAGAGACAGGAACATTAATCTGTTCCTGTATGTGCTCTGACCGGGGATTGAACCGGGAACCTCTGCGTTTCAGGACGATGTTCTAACCAACCAAGCTATCCGGCTAGGGCTATCTTGAGATTCTTTTAATGATTTATTTTTTAAAAAGAGTACTTTCATTAAAAAAATACTTAAAACTTTTTCTTTTTTTAAGATAGGCAAACTAGACTCAAGAGATAAAAAGTGAAACTGATCCCTTCAAAGTCGCCAAAAACTTCCATGTTGCCAAATTCAGCCCTTGACCTCTTGGCAGCATTTGACCTAGATTGCCACTCCCTCTGTTTTGAAACACTTTCTTCTCTTGGCTTCCATGACAACATACTCTTGTAGAGCTCATCTGTCAACATTGGCTACTTCCTCTTGGTCTCTTTCGCTTGTCTCTGCTACTCCATCTCCAAAGCTGCTCTTCCCAGGGTTCTGCTCTGGGATTCTACCTCTTCAACCCTAGGCTCTCCACAGCTGATCACGCCTGCTCCTATTGCTTTAAATGCTAGCTAAATGCCAATGATTCTCACTTGCGTATCTACAGTCCTGACCTCTCCCACTGAATTTGAGACTTTTATATTTAACTTCCTGTCTTCTCTACTTGGATATTTTTTAGGCATCTCAAGCTTAACATTTTGAAGACAGAAGTCTTGAATCTCCTACCTCCAGTCTACGCCTTGCCCAGCTTTCCCCATTCAATAACTGTGCCCATCCATTGCCACCTGGTATCCGGACTGAAGTGGTATTCCTGGGTGTGGAATGTGTTGCCGATAGGATTGTCTCAGACACGACGGGCAAAACTTAGGAAACATTCTTGCTTTTTCTCTCTCACCTCTGCATTTAATTGATCAGAATTGGGACTCTGGTTCATTAAGCCCTTCTCCTCAGACATCATTGGAACTTAGCTATTCATTTCTCACCTTCATTAATGGGATAGCTTCTTAACTGGACTCTTGCCTCCGTTTTCCTCCTAATTGATTTTCTCTATAGCAACTCTATTCCTTTCCTACTCAAAACATTCCATGTAGTGTGCTTAGTATAAAATACACATTCCTTGTCTTGATCTGTAGGGCCCCTGTCTTCCTCAGTGACCTCAGATGGTCTGGCTCTTACCCTCATTTCCCAAGTTCCAGGCACAGACTTTCTTCTGATCCCTGGAGCACTCCAAGCTCACGTGGTACCCTTGTAGTAGCTGCCCTCTCTGGGTCCCAAATCCAAGCCTAAATGTTATTGTTAGCTTTTGCAGGAGACTTCCTTGACTTACTTTTCACATGTACCTTCCCAGGCACTCTTGAACATGTTTTTCTTTGTTTCACATCAATCATAGCACTTATAATCATCCAACATTACTTTTTTTTCTCTCTTATTTGTTGTTTAATGCACTATCTCCCTTCAATCTGGGCCCATGAGAATAACAACCCTGCCTGTCACAAGGGCAATGCTTTTTACCCCAGCCACCAAAATATGGCCTGGCACATAAATGAAAGTGTGACTTGTCCAGGGACACACAGCCCTGCTGGACCTACAGCCCTGACCAGGATGCCAGATTCCTCCTTCAGGGAGGGACTCAGGAAATGGAATTCAAGCATCACTGTACAGGACAGGGCATTTTATGGATTTACGTAACATCTTTCCATGGAGCAAGAGGAAGAAATCAAGTTCCTAGAGATATCATCTCTGGAGTCATGGGGATCATTTACTGCCTAGAAAATAATCAACTTATTCAATAAACATTTATTGAGGGCCTATTATGTGGAACTGTTAGACACCAGGACTATAAGCATGAATAAGACAGTCCCCACCCTCTTCTCTAGACAAGGAGTGAGATACCTATACAGATGATGACGGTATTAAAATTTTAATGGACATAATAATAACAGCTCACACTTACTATGCATGGTACACTTTTCTGAGGGCTTCAGGTGCTTGACGTCACATAGTAAATCCTATGCAGTATTTACTGTTATGCCTCTAGTTTCTTAGTTGAGAATACTGGGACATAGATGAGCTCATTTGTCCAATCTCAGAAAACTAGAATTTACAGAGCTGGGATGTGAACCGTGTTTATCTATGAAATGAGTCTCCTTAGTTACTATGCTATACTGTCTCTCTCATGGAGGTGTGTGGAGAGTGACACAGGGACATAGGGGATTCTTCCCTCCATCCTTGGTGGCAAAGGAGATTCAGCGAAGACTTAACTGAAGAAATGACATTTGAGTTTGGATCTTGAAGGCTGAGAGAGGGTTTCTCCAAGGGAGACAGACATCTTACATGCTTGGAAGTAGAGAGAACAGCGTACGCAAAACCATTGAGTTCTGAAAGGGCCTAATTGTCTCGGAACTCTGTGGAATTCTGTGTGTCCGGCACGTGTGAGTAGTGGGGAAGGAATGGAAGTAAGACCAGAGGGAAATTCAGGGGCCAGGAGGAGAGGTGTCTGCCCCTGCAGGTTCAGAAGAATGCCTTTCACAGTCTTGGCAGCAGGGAACAGATGGGGATTTTGAAGCTAGTGAATGACACATTCTAAGCTTGCTTTGGAAATGCCATGCGGTTAAAGTCCAGGTGGACTGGTGAAAGGGACAAAGTAGTAGAGAGACTATTTAGGAAGGTCCTGTAGTGGTTTAGGCAGGAGATGCAGAGGCCTCGCCCCCTGCAGGTGAGCAAGACCAGCCTGATGCTACTCGTGGAGAGAGAGGAAGGGCAGTTGGTTGGGGGAAGTCAAGCGTGTTTGCCTAAAGCATCTACAGGCCATTTCTCCAGTGACCAGGGAGGTCAGCAAAGTCTCCCTGGCCCTCAGCTCTGTTGCTCTCCCCTCTGACTACAGCCAGCAGGTGCTAGGGTTTGGGGACAGAGCCTCCTGGGCACTGTTGTGGCTCTGGGCCCTGCTAGGAAAAGGCTGTTGTCTTGTTGGTAGAAGCCACACCTCAGCTCAGCACAGAAGTGATGTCGATGCATTTTTGTCCTGTCTGCCAGTCTCTGCTCTTTCACAACAGGTTTTAAAAACATGCTGAGGTCACGTGAGAATGTGTTAATGTGTTCGGTGGCTAACTATCGTTTTGTCATCCCTATGACTGGGGGAGGTGATGAGTTCTTTGGGCATTTAGATAAGACAGAATGGGAATTACCATTCTCTTTCCCTCAAACTGATGTGTGGAAATGATTGGAGGAGGAAATAACAGCACCAGTGGACTTTTACAGACAACCTCTCGCCCTCAGGAAGAACAATAACTGCTGCCTTCTCCCATTGTACTAAAAATCAATAGAAAAGATTTTTGGTTTTTAAATTTTTAATTATTTTCTTAAATAGAGCTATTTCTGCCTCTCAAGTTTTCTCTATTAAACTAGTCTCAATGAATTCTGCAAAGGACAGAAATCCTAAATACAAAGAATTCCACGAGCATTTCTGGGTGAGCTGTTCTCTGCAGTCAAGGCCTGATGGGGCCAGCTGTGCCCGGGCAAGTCCCTCATCTGCTGTCCTGTGCCAGCTTTCCTGCCCCTCCTCCTCTGAGCATCTCACACAGGCTTACCTGCATCCCCATGGCTCTCAGGGTAGAACATCTCAGGACAACATCTGGGAGTTTAAAGGAGGGGAGGCTGAGGGTGATTTGTTCTCAGTATCACCTGCTAGTTTTAGAGAAATTATATATATATATATATATATATATATATATATATATATATATATTTTTTTTTTTTTTTTTTTCTATTTAACACCTGGAAGACCAGAGATTAGCCTTATTTCCACTTGGTTTCATCTGCTTCTTCAACCTCCCTCCCACCATGGGGTCTCTATGACTTCCTCAATCCACTCTGCCTCTCTCCCTCCTCCCCTTCCTTCTTTTCTCTTTCTCTCACTTTCTTTTTTTCTTTCAGAGTGTTTTCTCAAAAGGAGAAGCAGTGAGGTTATTATCAAAGGGATACAAGTTTCCTTTTGGATATGGGAAAAAAATAGCTATTACAAAGGTTTATGGCCATCCAGAATTCAACCCTACCCAAAGGAATCTTATTAATTTCTCTATTAGAAATAATTTACACTTAATGTATGTCTTTTCTTTTTGTGTGTGTGTGTGGTAGGGGGTGGCAATAGTTTTTTTTTCAGAGACTGAGAAATGCTGTTTTAGGATAAGAAAGTGGGTATATGCAAAAGCACACATATTTGTAAAACCCACAGAAAGTTTTGACAATGTTCTAGTCTTTCATTTGCAAGTGGAGAAGACATATAGTACTTCAAATGTGGTTGTGATTTGCTCACATATGACCTTCTCCATGTTGTTACTAAGGAAAATTGAGGCTCAGAAGAATGAGGTACATTCATTCATAAGCGGAGTGCCTCCCCATTCATCAGGTTTTCAAGGTTTAAAAGAATGAATGCACTAAAGCACGCAGAAGCAAGAGTGGCATGCATGTGCTAGGCACTCCTTAACACTAGCCATGAACACCAGCAGCATCAGCAGCAGTAGCCACGCCATTGTCACTGTTTCCACTACGTCCCAGGGTCTGTGGTCAGGTGCTGGCAATAAGGTGGTGGTGAAGAGACTAGACATGGTTTCTACCTGAAGTAGGTCACACTCTGGTGGGTGAGACAGGAAATCACCCTGGGATCTACAACTGCAAATTGTGGTCAGTGCAGGGAGCTTATGAGAGTACATCACAGGAGGAACTGGTGTAGTGGGGAGGAAGAGGGGGCAGGAAGGAGGAGGAAGGCTCCAGGGGCGATGACAATGAACTGAGACCCAAAGAATGAGTTAGGTGGGTGAATTGGGATGCGAAAAGCGCTGCCCCGGGAAGGACCGAAGTATTTGAAGGCTTCTGGGGAGAAGGGAGCATGGAGCATTGGGTAGAAACCAGCAGGCCCAGAGCCTAGAAAGCACAGCCAGAGGAGGCATGGGCTGAGTCTGCAGCAGAGGCAGACCGGGTCCTGAGGAGGCGCAGGCTGAGTCTGCAGCAGAGGCAGACCGGGTCCTGCAGACCTCGGTAAGAAGTTTAGTTTTACCCCAAGATAAATTGGAAGCTGTTGAAGATTTGTAAGTAAAAGAGAAGCATGTTATGAGCGAGGAAGTTGTGGGGAAGGTGGGTTGGGAGAAGGTGAGTGGCAGAAATAGAAGGGGAGTGATCAGTTGAGTTCTTGCCATTGTTCAGGTCTAAAGTAGCAGTGGTGAAGATGGGAAGAGTGTATAAACCTGAAGATGTTTAGAAGGCAAAACCAGCAAAAATGCATCACAGGTGGAGGGTGAGCTTGCTCATACTATCCCTACAGGTGTGGCCCTGACCGACTTTTCTATAGAACTCATGTCCTGCTACATAGCTGACAAGCAAAATTTAAAACAATCATACCCTGGGGAGACATGCGATTTCAAAACATCACGTACAAGAGGAGGTACCTATAGGAAACTCGAGGTAAAGAGCCAAAGCTTTTGAAAGTACAAGGAAAGCAACTTGAAGTGGCTAGTCTTCTCCTTCATCCTAACGAAGCTACCACTGGTGTCGATGCTTATCACCTAGCCCTTGATTTCCATAGTTGCTGTCCCACTTCTTTCTTCCAGACTGGGGTCACACTTTCTGAAGAACCCTGATTTGGCCTGTGATCTTTCATTGAAAATGAGGTCAATGTCAGCTTATTAGAAGGCTACCAGGTAGGTAGGAAGAACTCGAGAGTGGACAGAACCAGATTTGAATTCAGGATCCCCTACATCAGTGACCATGTTGGAAAACTCCCACCCAAATAATTCCCTATGCCATGCTCCATGCGTTCCAGATGTGAAAAGTTTAAAGCTAAGTCTGTGACTTAGAGGAAGTTAGAATCCTGTTTTATATTAGAGTAGACCCGATAAGCAGGGCATAGGGTTGCTGGCCTAAAGAATTGTTTACTAAGATTTATTTTAGTACTAGAATTCCGCTACCCCTTTAAAAATTTGAGTTTTAAATAAAAAAGTTCTTATTTGTTTGTTTGTTTTTTCAGTGGGATCCTATAACTTTATAATCTACCCCACTGTATGTCTGAAAGCTCTTATGGAGACACTTGTTGGGTAGGCAGTTCATATACATATGTACATATATATGAAAGCCATTGCATGCTGTCTACAGAGCAAGTTAGTGAGTCCCGGCCTGAACTGAAGGTACACCAATGGCAGCCTTCCTAATACGATATTCCCTCTTGCATTCTGAGAGGGTCTTGGTTCCCCAAACTGAAAGTCACTCAGCAGAAATCTCCTCCTGTTTTCCTAAACTGTGTCCAGTCTTTGGATGGATATAAAGCCATTCTGAGATGCCATGGGGAAAAGAACAAATTCACTGGCAACTTTACTTGGAAGTCCAATCCACCTCCACCCAGCCCTCGCAACTTTCCTGCCTGAATCCAGCCCCTGCTCAGAACACGTCCTCCCCTGTAATATCCTTTAGCCCATCAATGCTTTAGGAAAAGAATGACCAATCTCCCAAAGGTCAAGCTATTGCTCAGAAACTCTATTTGCCAGAGACGTTGGATTGAAGAACATTCTGGGTCCCACCCAACCCCACACAAGTAAGAAGTGCATTCTCATACAGGACAAAGGGAAGGCATCTTATCAAACAGGATTTTATTGGCTAGGACGGACCAATGATTTAACGTGAGGAAAGAAACTACTACTCTACCAACCTAGAAACCCCATTTCTAACATTCCAGCCCCAGCTGTATTATCCAAACACCCAGATTTCTAACAGTGCTCAAGTTTGGCTCATAACATGAGTCATTTATGGAGAATACTATGCATCTATGTTATGTTAGGCACAAAGAAAAATGAGAAAACATTAACTGCCTTAGAATGATATCAGGGTCTGGGACATAGTAATTGTTTAAAAGTGCCATTATTGTTGTTGTTAGGTGTTATTATTTCTGGACAGGTTTTCTATCTCGTACCAGTTGTATTTGATGTTATTGATTACCCCCTTCTTATACCTCTCTCCTCCTGGGTTCTCCATCTACTTCTTGAACCATGACTTCTTTCCTTTATTTTTATAATAGATAGATACCTAATATATTTATTATCTTTCTGTCTCTCTACCTCCCACAGATTATTTTATTCTTTTCTCTTTGGTTTTAATATAGTCTAGTCTAGCAGAAATTCTTTTAATGTTTCTCCCTCTAGTCCTTGAGCCCCTGAGGGTGGGGACCCAGGTTTATATGTCTCAATATGTCCAGAGTCTTATAGGAGCTCCACAAATATTTAAGTAGATGTATGAACAATGGATAGATAAAAGAATAAATAAACTAGCATGCTAATCTTTCTACCACTAGTCTTTCCCTCTCCAGTTAGCCATGCCTACTGCAAGCATAGCTACCTCGTGAACATCCCCTTTTTATCCAGTTACTCCCTTGCTCAAAAATATACGTCGCTCTCCATGACTCTTCAGGCCAGCTTTCAAGCCACCCCCATCCTGTTGCCTCGCTCTGTCTGCTGTTACGTTCAAAGCCACCTCCTACTCTTATCTGCATGAATCCTACAGCCAGGCAGGTTGGACTCCGTTCAGGCACTGACTTCTATATACTCATTCTTTCCAGATCCTTGCTTATGATTTTCCAACCTTTCCCTGGATCATCCAAATCGAACCCATCCTTCAATGCCTACATCTCAAGCCTTAGCAACAATACAGCCCACACGGGCACAGCCCCTTCTTAGAACTTCCCACACCCACATTGCCTCTGCTTGGCTCCTCATCAAATGCTGCCCTGTATTATTATCTGAGAGTCGATTTATAAGGTCCTGAGAGTAGGAGCCATGCCTTATGTTTCTGTTGGACCTGGACCATTGCGAAGGAGTCCTTTCAAAGCAGTGCTGTCAGAGTGAACTAAATGCAACATGAACTTACAGAAGAGAAATACATAAAGTGCAAAGCGGAGCTTGACCCTTCTTGTTTCCATTGAATTTAGACATGGAGTGGATCAAAGTGAGTTGGATCTCTGGTATTATTTGTATAATAAGTAGATCCTAATAATGGTGACAACTAATAGATTTACTATTCTGGGTGCCAAGCTCTGTGTGAAGCATTTTAATTTAATTATCAAAAAAAATTTTCTAGAAGTAAGGTCTATCATCCCACTTCATAGATGAGGAAATGAACCAATGTATCAAATATGCAGCAAGGCCTGACTTGGTTTCATGGCCAGGGCTAGATTGTGGAGCTACAGCGATGAGTCAGGGACAGTCTCTACCCTCACAGAGTCCACAGTCTAGGAGGGAAGAGGAAAATAAAAAGTTATGATTTGGGGTAATAAATGCAATAGCAGAATTACAATCAGCCTTTCCTCTGTCAAATGAACAGAATGACCAAACCTCTGCGACTTCCAAGCAAGGCCTTCAAAACAACATCAGCACCGCACTCCTACCGTCTTCCTCCAAGGAAACAGCAGTAAATTTCAGTAGAAAGAGATTCTAAAACAGGGGTCCCCAAACTTTTTACACAGGGGGCCAGTTCACTGTCACTCAGACCATTGGAGGGCCGGATTATAAAAAAAACTATGAACAAATCCCTATGCACACTGCACATACATTAAAGTAAAAAAACAAACAAACAAACAAACAAAAAAAAAACGGGAACAAATACAATATTTAAAATAAAGAACAAGTAAATTTAAATCAACAAACTGACCAGTATTTCAATGGGAACTATGCTCCTCTCACTGACCACCAATGAGAGAGGTGCCCCTTCCGGAAGTGCGGTGGGGGCCGGATAAATGGCCTCAGGGGGCCGCATGCGGCCCGCGGCCGTAGTTTGGGGACCCCTGTTCTACAAGATATCTGACCAGTGCGCCTCTAAACTATCAAGGTCATCAAAAGCAAGAAAACCCTGAGAGATTGTCACAACCGAGAGGAGGCTGAAGACACACAATGGCTAAATGTAATGTGGCGCCCTGGACGGGACCCTAGAACAGACCACGGACATGAGGCGAAACCTAAGGACGTCCGAACTGCGTATGGACTTCAGTGAACAGTAACGTGCCATGGCTGGTTTATTGATCGCAGCAGATATACCATACTAATATCAGATGTTAACAATAGGAAAATGACTATGGGGTATATGGGAGCTCTCTGTGCTAATTTCTCAATTTCGCTGGAAATCTAAAGCTGTTCCAAAATATAAAATCTACTACAAAATAATAATGTGAACCCTCGAGATAAGGGTAGCGAGGGGCTGTCAGGATAGAGGGGCGGGTATGGCAGGGAATCTGAGCAAGGGCCTTCTTTGTATGTGACAGGTAAAGACAGGAAGATGATATGTCTGGTTTTGGAGATACGGCTTTTGGAGAGTCTGGTAAGAAGTCCAACTGTCCCATAGGCAGTGTGATTTAGAGTCCAGGGGAGAGGAAGAGGAAGACCTGAGCTGAGGACATACGGGGGAGTTCATGCGCATAGGTGGTAGTTGAAGCATTTGATGTCCTAAACACCATTTTGGAGATGAGCAGCCGGCAACTCTGTTATTACTGCGTGATGGATGAGCCCGAGGAGGCTGGGGGAGAGCCAGTTTGATTATAACTGCAGAGCAGCTGGAGCCTTTCATCCTCGGGGGGAGCCAAGTCATCCTTGTGGGCACAGACGCTGTGTTTTCCTTGTTCTGGAAGGCATTTCCCGAGACAAACTCTGGATATGATAATTATGCTGGTTAGTACGTTGATCTAGCCTCAACTGCATAGACAGGGATCCCACAACAAAACGCTTCCATGTTATCCAATACACTGGCTTTTCTTGAAAACGGAAACATTTTTTTCTTCTTCTTTCTTCCGTAGGAGGTTTAGGGTAATTACGCAAGATGAAACTATTTTGATAACCATCTTTCTCGAAGACACAGCACCTCAGTAGTTTTAAAACCTAAGTTAATTAGATAGCTGATGCGAACAAAAGCTTCCATTAAAAAAAAAATCCTCAAAAGCTGCACCCCCAGACTCCTGCTATGGAGCACAGGAGTCAAGGCTAAGTACAGCTTTTCTCATCAAACTGGCACTTGTGTATCGTTAATCATAGATGTCTGCTGCCTCCGAGATGGAGAGGGCACCCCCCCACACACACAACTCTTACCCCCAAGGACGAAAGGCCCATCGCCACGAGAAAACCTGTATTTTTCACTTGACAATCCTAGCAAGCTGGGTCTTAAATACACTGAGATCTTAACTTCGCTCGGCAGTTAAGGACCATCTAGTTTGTAGGAAAAGGCCCTACCTTGGCAGCATAAGGAAGGCAGTCTTCGTTGACTCTAAGGTAAATATCCTGGGGAGCAGGAAAGGTGCAGAATTATCTAGACCTGGCTCCAAGAAAAGGTGCAAAATGATCAGGCTCCTAGGAAGGTTCCTGGCCACGGAGTCTCAGAAGTGTAGTCTCCTGACTATTAAGTGAATGAAGGTTAGACAGCACTCCTATATCCTTTACGAAGCCTGCCCATCACACGCCAAACATGTAAGAGAGCAGATCCGTGGGCGCATGCGCGCGCGCACACACGCACCTTTGACTTCCATGCGGGGCAATTTCATCAACTTTCTTTAGTGCCGAGAAAGATAAAGTTGGTAGCTATAAAGGCCGCCCGGCAGTGTTGGTTTCCGGCAGAGGGCAGAGTGGGGTCCGTGGCCTGTGTCTGAGCCTCTCCTCTGTCTCTCATGGGCTCTGTCATCTCAAGTGCGCTGTCTAGTTTGCTGGTTCACTTTTACCTTCTTTAAAAGATGAAGATAAAGGTGCTTCATCCCACTTCAGTGAATACGCATGGAATGTCTTCCAAGCAGCAGGCGCTGTTTGGGGGATGGAGCGGTGAACAAGAGAAACTCAGAGACGGGGCATTTGAGGGAGGCTGCTGCAAGTACCCAGCCCAGGGGTCTCTAGTGTCATGTGGCTTGGCTCTGGATCACTGAGTACACAATGTCACTGTCTTTTTCTCCCACATCAAGACGAGCAGTTGAACTCAAGTAGGAGGACAGTCTGATGACGGGTCATTTAGTAGCACTAGGCCTAGGACTGAAGGGTATTAGTGTATGGAGCCCCCAAAGGCTTTAATAGAAAAAACATGTTGAAAAGCTGATGCTCTTTGGAGCCATAGAGAGCTGGCCCTGGAATCTTTGCCTTGTCCCTTACTGTCTATATAACATAAAGCAATTTCTATCATCTTGCTGAGGCTCAATGTTCTCATTTGTAAAATGGAGCTATTTTTAGTAATTCCTACCCAAAGTTGGAGCTATATGTAACAAAGAAAATTTATACATGAAGAGGGTTTGTTGAAGGGCAAAGCGATATGCACGTTAGTTATTATTGAATTATTGCATCATTATTAAGGAATAAACACCAGCTATACCCAGTGGCGTAGTGAACATAAGTGGCACCCGGGGCACGGCACTTTATTGGTGCCCCTTCCCCCTAACTACGCTTCTACTATGCTTTTCTTGTTTGTCTTGGAAAGCGTTTGGTGCCCCTCTGTGAGTGGCGCTCGGGGCATGATAGACCTCCTTGCCCCCCCCCCCCCCCACTCTACTGGCTATGACAACGGCCCCCATGTGGTTCCTTTGGGGTTGTTGTGTTGGGCTGAGGGATTGTAGCAGAGACATGAACACATTTATAGGCTTCAGATGACGTCCCATCAATGGGAGGGTTTGTAAATAGTCTCCGACTTAATTAGGAGCAGACCCAAGGACCGTGACTTTCTTCTGAATAATAGCAACAAAGACAATGGCACGGAGAGAAGGCCTGAGAGTGGCCTTCCCAAATTCTCAAGAGCACTCTCGGCGGGCTTCTCATCTTCTGTGGCTCCCACATGGTCTCCTTTCTCGAGCTGACTCGGTCCCTCTCCATTTGAGAGGTGGAGAGGGGAACACTCATACAACACAATTGTAGGTCAACTTCAGAAACACCCCACACCAGTAATCAGCCTGCATGCTAATCTGAGGTTTCTTTTGACTCTTCTAATCCAATGGGAGTTCCAGGCTGGCCTGAGAAACCGCTGCAATGCTCGGGAATCTTCCTGAGCTCCACAAACTAGCATTTTAATCCCAATAGTCCTGGAGGCTTGAGTCAGTCTGAAGGGTTGGCTTCACCTTGTTCTCTAAGAGGTCATGGAATGCTCATGCAAATAGACTCTTGGAGAGTAACTCTGAAGTTCCAGAGTTTTAAAAGTAGGCTTGCAGAAATTCCCCAGTATGAGAACAATAGAACAGAACTCACTAGAGCTTAGTTATGCCACATTAGTATAGGTCCATGGATTCATCATATAGTTTCATACCCCTGTGCCTTTGCACATGCTTTCACTCTGCTTGGGGGACCACTCCTCCTCTATCTGCCTGTACATTTCTTATTCATTTTTTAAAACCTAGCTTAAGAATCCCTTTGTGAAGATGTTCTGGTCTCCCTCTCTCTCCACTCCACCATGTCTTCAAACAGGGAGTTCTTAAGAAGTATGTTATTGTCTCAAATACTTGGAGTTGACCTGGTTTCTTCTCCAGCCTCTGACAATTATCCCCTAGTGTAATGCAGGAGGCTGGATATCAACTATGCAGTTATGAAACCTTTGATTTGAAGCAAGATTCTAGGTTGCTCAAATGCAAGTTATGTAACCTTCGCATTGTGCAAGAGACAGGAGGACCTCACTGTGAGCAGAGCTTTGGAGGCTCGATGTGGTATAACAGCACCTTGGCCTCATTTTCACTGAGGCCATCACATCTCCCCGCCCCAGCACAATCCCTGGTCCAAAGCAGCCACTCAACACAGATATGCTATTTTGGGGGGACAAGAAAATAAGCTCAGGGGGAGAGGATCCTGGGAGTCCTTCCCACATCTTCTCTACATGACTTAGTGACCCATTTGCAAAACCCACGTTAGCATCCCTGGAAGCCACTTCCCCATTTTAAGATAGGAATCAGGACAGCAGAGGCAATCTCGTTCCTGAGGATGAGGCTGATTCTTCGGCAGTAGGCAGTTGGTGAAAGATGCCATCACTGCTCAAAGTGGTAATTTTATTACTAATCTTTTTTTTTTTTTTTTTTTTTTTTTTTTGCTTTTTGTGGTCTAGAAACCATTGTTTAATATTCATAGGAAACTATTCCCATTCCATATTCATTCCTTCTGCTTTTTCTATTTGGTTATTCTTCCACCAAAGATTTCTAGCAGGAGAAAGGGCTGGACCAAGAAAAATTAGAATTAGGACCCCCACCTAGCAAGTCAGGCTGAAGGGGAGTAAGGCAATCTTGTCACCAGGAGATGTGGAGCAGTTGGTGGGCCATGGATTTCAATCCACCTCAACTATGTTGGTGCTACCTTCCCCAGGGTGTCTTTTGTTGCCCATCAACCAGAGGTGGTCTTTCTTCCCTCACACCTTGTCTTTCTAAAGACACTTATCATAGCTCTTTGTGGCCCTAACACTTTTAGTACATTAAGAACTCCTTAGTTCTAGACCAGGTGACCCATGGCTTTGTGAAAAGACTATACATTCTGGAGATGGACGAGCTTAGGTTCATTGTTTTTCTGTTGTTGATTAGCTGTGTGACATTAGATAAGTTACTCAAAATTTCTGAATTGGTTTCATCATCTATGAAACAGGCACAATACAACCTACTTTGCGAGTTAGTTGTGATGATAGAGGGAGATAACATGGATGGAGGGCTTGGGAGTGTAAGTTAGTGCTCTGGGATTAGACAGCCTCCCCACAAACTAGCTGGTCAGTCCTGTCATGTTATTGAACTTTCTAAGCCTCAGTGTCCTCTTCTCTATTATGGGGCCAACAGGGCCCTCCTCATAAGGTTTTAAGAGCATTAAATGGGCTGATACATAACTTGACACAAAGGGAATGTTCAATAAATGTTGGTTATTACCAGTGCTGCATCCATTTTTGTTTCTGTTGAACTGAAATGATGCTAGGCTGCCCATCTCATCACGTGATGGCTTGAGTGTCCAGTTCCCCTGTTCCAATGTTTATGATCTCAAGGATTTTTCTTAGTTTTTTTTCCTTGAAATTAGTCTCCATAATTGAAAGGAATAGTCAGCTAAAATGTCAAGCTTTAGCTAGTTTAGAGGAGGGGAAGTAAGTGTTATAACTGAACACACAGGAGAGAGAAAGAGAAAAGATGAGCTAGTAGAGGCGAGGAGTGACAAGGTAGGAAAGGGACAGAGAACATTCTGGAAGAGAAAGATTGCTAGGTTAACTTTGCACAGGTTGCTATGTTCCTCCTACATTCATATGTCTTGGATTTTGGAGATGTGGTCATTGTCCTAAGCTGGTGGGATGGTTGGAGAATGCGTGGAGGTTAGCACATTCTTGACCTCACCAGGAAGGTTTGGCACAGTGGAATGTGTGACTGGGATGGACCCAACCCCACAAGCATTGCTCATAATAAGCCCAGTGAAGTTCCTGTTAGCTCCACAAGCTTTGTGGCCCCAATGGCCCAGAGCACACTTCTCCAGTAACTGTGTGTCATTCTTAGTCAGAATTGCTCCCTCCCAGAGTCCTCAGGGGCCATGGCTAGCCCCTCCACACTCGTTCCGGCAGCAGAGCCCGGTCAAAGGCAGTTGCGGGCCATGGGCCATGCTGGCCCAGGTCAGCTCCCTCTGCTTATGATGAGTCAAACCCAGCATATGGCGGGCAGAGTGACTACAGCCTCTAGTCCCTGTAATAATTAGGGCATGGAACTGGAGAATCCAAGACGATTCTACTTGGGAGAATTCTCTTTTCATCAAAACCCAAGCAGTTCTTAGAAACCACCTAGAGTCTGACCAGGTGGTGGTGCAGTGGATAGAGTATTAGACTGGGATGCGGAGGACCTAGGTTCAAGACCCCGAGGTCGCCAGCCTGAGCGTGGGCTCATCTGGTTTGAGCAAAAAAGCTCACCAGCTTGGACCCAAGGTCGCTGGCTTGAGCAAGGGGTTACTCGGTCTGCTGTAGCCTCATGGTCAAGGCACATATGAGAAAGCCATCAATGAACAACTAAAGTGCCACAATAAAAAACTGATGATTGATGCTTCTCATCTCTCTCCATTCTTGTCTGTGTGTCCCTATCTATCCCTCTCTCTGTAAAAATAAATAATAATAATAATAATAATAATAATAATAAAAGAAACCACCTAGAAATACATGCGTGCAGCAACATTTCCTTGGTCCTAGAACCATCTCAGGGACCCAAAGGCCAGGGGCCAGGAAGAGGATAGTTTGGTTCTTTTATTCCTGGATATAAATATCAGTCCATATCTATTCTGGAAATGACTGTGAGGTCAAGGATATGACCTATTCACACAGGACATTTTACCGTATTAGAATTTCTATGAAAAAGTTAGCTAACTGTTTTGGCCCGCCCACCATTACAGATTCCATTTCCTTGGGAATCCCACAGGAGACTTGATCTACTTACTCATCCACACATGATGGCTCCAGGTTTTTGGAAATCATGCTTTAAAGTAAAATGCACCTTATGGTTTCTAAATTTCCTCACTTCATTTCCTGCTTCCATCCCAACCTGGAATAGGGCTTTGCTCTGCAAATGGAAGAAGGCCCTCCTCCTGTGGTATTGCTTCCCATGTTTCTTCACTACTTTTTTCCTCAGCCACAAAAGGCCACCAGGTAATCTTCTTATTTTGCTCATGGGTCCACTTCCCAGCCTCACACTAGAAACAAGCACTTCCCAAAGCTTCCCCCTCTTCTTCCCTTTTTCTCCGGTATAGCACTGATTTTTAAAAATTGAGTCATAACATACATACAATAAAGGTCACAGATCTCAGGTGACATCTTGCTCACACGTACACCTGTATAACAGGCACTCCTATCACGACATGACCATTTCCAGTACCCAGAATCCTCCTGTGTCCCTTTTGCCTTCAATATTTCCACCAAAGGCAATCACTGTTCTGACTAGTTTTGCCTATTCTTTTTAAATTTTTTTTAATTTTGAAATTAAATTTAATAGGATGACATTCATTAACAAGAGAACATAAGGTTTCAGTGAACATCTCTATAGCCTTTAAGCTGCTGATTGGCAACAGGACCACCATCCAAAGTCAAATCAATTTCTGTCACTGTATATTTGTCTCTTTTTTCTCTCCTCCCCCACCCTCTCCCCAGGTAACCATTTCACTTCTATCTATGTCCATGAGTCTCAATTTTATATCCCACCTATGGGTAAAATAGTAATCTTTATCTGATTTACTGATTTCACTCAGTATAATGTTCTCAAGGTCCATCCATGTTGTCATAAATGGCAATATACTATCATTTTCTATGGCTGAGTAGTATTCCATTGTATATATGTACCACATCTTCTTTATCCAGTTGTCTATCGAAGGACACTTTGGTTGTTTCCAAATCTTGGCCACTGTGAATAAAGCTTACAATGAACATGGGGTGCATGTGTCTTTACATACCAATGTTTTTGAGTTTTTGAGGTAGATACCTGCTAGAGGGATTGCTGGGTCATATGGTAATTCTAGTCTTAAGTTTTTGAGGAACCACCATACTTCCTTCCATAATGAGTTTTGCCTGTCCTTGAATTTCATGTAAATGAAATCCTATAGCATGTATACTTTTACGCTAGGTTTCCAATGCTTTGCTACTGGGAATTCACTTTCTTCTTGGACATAAGAGAGATGATGAACATATATTCACTGAAACAATCATATAAAAGCTCTATGCATAAAGTTGATGCTTAAAAAGACTTTTGAAGCTAGACCATATTTTCTCTAATAAGGAAAGTAAGGACTTGAAAAAAACCATTGCTCATAGGTAACCTTTTAAAAAAAGTACCTACAAGGACACTAAATTCTTGCTGTTGAGAGGTTCACACTAGTATCCGTTTCACCATATTATTATTTCTGAAGAAGAGCCCAACCCCAGGGAAGCAGCCCAGCACAGGAGCCTGGGTTGGATTCTGTCTGTGTTGGCACCATGGATGTGATGGGCAGTGGATGGAGGCAGGAGGTTATGGTCCAGACACTCACCAGCTGTAGATGCATGGAGATGACTCAGCACTTCGGCCTCCGTTTGCTAACCCCTAAAAAGTGCATTGGGTGGATTAAAGGGAATAATGGCTGTCAAGTCAACACTCGCTGAGAACAACAAAGCTTGAAAGAAAAAGTAGTTTCATAAACTAGTTGTAATGGTTCATTTTACGTGTCAACTTGGCTGGGCCTTGGTGTTCCAATATTTGGTCAAACAATATACTGGCTATCTCTGTGAAGATGTTGGTTTTTTGGACATTATTCACACTTGAATATGTAGATTTTTTTTTCTTTTTTTTTTGTATTTTTCTGAAGCTAGAAACGGGGAGAGACAGTCAGACAGACTCCCGCATGCGCCCGACTGGGATCCACCCGGCACGCCCACCAGGGGCGATGCTCTGCCCACCAGGGGGCGATGCTCTGCCCCTCCGGGGCGTCGCTCTGCCGCGACCAGAGCCACTCCAGTGCCTGGGGCAGAGGCCAAGGAGCCATCCCCAGCACCTGGGCCATTTTTTGCTCCAATGGAGCCTTGGCTGCGGGAGGGGAAGAGAGAGACAGAGAGGAAGGGGGGGGGGTGGAGAAGCAAATGGGCGCTTCTCCTATGTGCCCTGGCTGGGAATCGAATCTGGGTCCCCCGCACGCCAGACCAATGCTCTACCGCTGAGCCAACCGGCCAGGGCCGAATATGTAGATTTTAAGTAAAGCAGGTTACACTCTGTAATACGGTTGGCCTCATCCAATTAGTTGAAGGCCTTAATAAAACAAAGACTGACCTTCTCTGAGCAAGAGTGAATTCCGCCAGCAGATGGCCTTTGAACTTGAACGGCAACTCCTCCCTGGGTCTCCAGCATGACGGCCAAACTTGTAGATCTTGGACTCACTGAGCCTGCACTATCACATAAGCAAATTCCTTAAAAGAAATCTCTCCCTTTATCTATATATCTATAATTCTATATCTATATATCTATATATTTATATATCTATATATCTATTGCTATCTATCTTTATCTATATCTATATATCCTATTGGTCTGTTTTTCTGGACAACCCAAACATACCAGTTTTTCATTTAGTTTATTGATGCTATGTTTTCTTCTTTATTTTGTTTTTTCCTTTATTCCAGATGGTACCAAATTTATTGTGTCTTTCCTAAATCACTAAGGAATATATTTAAATCACACTTTCTTTGTTAATTTTTATTGTAATTAAAGCTATTTTAAGTAAGAATTTTTTGTTTCCATTACTGACTTGACCACTACCCGTGGACGAGAAAGGGGAAGTAATTTCTGTGCAGACAACCCATGCGTTGCTCTCTGAGCTAGGCTGTCAGTGACACTTAGAGAAGTTACTTCTTACCACTCATGGATTTCAGCATGCTATGCTTCTTGGTCCTGTTTCTAGACCTACTGGCTCACTGTTAGACACACTCCACCCTTGGTGACACCAGGGTCATGCTTAAATTTTCCTAGAAGAGTCATTGTAAATCTAGGATGTCACTTGAGTTCACCCAGTTTTATCAGATACCTAAAACCCCGATTTCTTTCCACAGTAGTGAACTGATTGAGTCAGATGTAAAATTTTCCGACAGCTCTTCTATCTTCCCCTAAGACAAAGTTTCAATCAGACTTGTTTCTTGTAGAACCCTCCTTACCTTCCCTTGGCCATGCCAATCTGAGAGCCTCCCAGGCAAATGGTATATACTCTTACTGCCTTACTGCTCTATAGGACCTCTGGAAAGGGAACTAATGGGGTTTGAGGGATAAGTATCTTTTTCTTCTCTCCTAGTGAGAGCCCCGCCCAAAATGATGGCCAGTTGTGTCTTTGATGACCACAAGGCAGGTCAGGGTGCTGTCAGACAAAAGGAAGCAGGGCCATTGTGGTCTGTGTCTTCTGTCATAAACAATTTTGTTCATGTTCTTAGATTACTTCACTGATGCATGCATAATTTTAGATTTTAAAAAATTTCCAAGTGATCAGTTTTGTTTAGCTTTATTATTTTTATCTAACTCCATTGAATCATGACTTGAGAATATGATGGGTAGAATCTCAGTTTATGTTATTGAGTCCAGCTTTGCACAGTGGCAGTATCATAGCCATTGAGGTTTATCTGGGGCATGATTAGTGCTAATTGAAAACTATATTATTGAGTCCATTTCAGACTTCCATGGGCTCTCTCTCTTGTTTTGTTTTTTTTTTATTTTGCATTTTTCCGAAGCTGGAAACAGGGAGGTAGTCAGACAGACTCCCGACTGGGATCCACCCGTCACACCCACCAGGGGGCGATGCTCTGCCCATCTGGGGCGTCGCTCTGTTGCATCCAGAGCCATTCTAGCACCTGAGGCAGAGGCCACAGAGCCATCCTCAGTGCCCGGGCCATCTTTGCTCCAATGGAGCCTTGGCTGCAGGAGGGGAAGAGAGAGACAGAGAGGAAGGAGAGGGGGAGGAGTGGAGAAGCAGATGGGCACTTCTCCTGTGTGCCCTGGCTGGGGAATCAAACCCGGGACTCCTGCATGCCAGGCCGATGCTCTACCACTGAGCTAACCGGCCAGGGCCATGAGCTCTCTTTTTTTCCTCCTCTTCTTCTTCTCTCCTTCTCCCTTCCTTCTTTTAAAGAAATTATGATAGGGTGGGGACTATTTCCTAGATCTTAAATATAATTTTTTCTGAAGTCTTTCAGATACATACATAATTTTTTTTCCATTTTATTTGTAGGAAGGATTCTTTAGATCTTTGATTCCTAAATTGGTCTGATTTCTCTAGGTTTTGAGACATGCTAATCTAAGTCATTCAGTCAAGTACTAACAGCCTAAAATGACATTAGTTGTGTGACCTTGGGTAGTGACTTATTCTCTACATGCCTCACTTTACTTATTTGTAAAGAAGGGACAATAAAATTAACTTCTCAATAGGTTGTGGTAAGGATTACAAATCATGTCTTTTTCTAGTGGTCCATTATATTATTGGCTTTCAGATTTATAGACACCTTAGAGATATGCTTTTGTGCATATAAAATATTTTATTTTTAAAAAAATAAATAATGTTTGAGAGGCACTGAATATGATGCTGGATATAGTAGGTGTTCAATAAATGGTAGCTATTGCTATAGTTATTACAAGTTCAATCTATGCATGAGAGGAAATGTCTGAAACAAGCATTTAAAGTACTCAGTTCAAAGCTCTGTGTGTGGTGTTGTAAAACAACCAAAGATGAATAAATAGCAATCTCCCACCCCAATGAATGTGCAACATAGCTGTGGTAGCACATACATACGGCTAGCAAAGCAAAGCATAGGCCTATACTGTATTCTATAATAACACTTCCCAAACTCTTCCATGACATAGCACACAGAGAAAATAAGAATATTTGCATAGTATACTATTGCAGGTTGAGGGCACCCGGGATGTCTGTATAAGCTAGATTTTTAAAAAATAACTATATTTTATATTACAAAATTATTTTGAAACAAAAAATTAACGAACATATGAAATGTGTTCTAGCTAGTTCAGAGTGCAACGCATGGATTGTCTGCACAGAAGTAACTTCCCCTTCCTCAACCACGGGTAGTGGTCAAGTCAGTAATGGAAAAAAAAATTCTTACTTAAAATAGCTTTAATTACAATAAAAATTAACAAAGAAAAGTGTGATTTAAATATATTCCTTAGTGATATAGGAAAGACACAATGCATATGAATTTATATAAAATTTCCAAAAATGTTTTTAAATTTTCCAGTGAGCCACTGAGCGTATATCCATTAAGATAACTTTTAAAAATATTAGTCCTTATGCTTGAAATGACTGTACAATCCCCTGACCATGAAAGATTAATGACTGTCTCTTTACATTTTTTTTTTTGTATTTTTCTGAAGCTGGAAACGGGGAGAGACAGTCAGTCAGACTCCCGCATGCACCCGACCGGGATCCACCCGGCACGCCCACCAGGGGGCGATGCTCTGCCCCTCCGGGGCGTCGCTCTTTTGCGATCAGAGCCACTCCAGCGCCTGGGGCAGAGGCCAAGGAGCCATCCCCAGCGCCTGGGCCATCTTTGCTCCAATGGAGCCTCTGCTGCGGGAGGGGAAGAGAGAGACAGAGAGGAAGGAGAGGGGGAGGGGTGGAGAAGCAGATGGGCGCTTCTCCTGTGTGCCCTGGCCGGAAATTGAACCTGGGACTTCTGCACACCAGGCTCTTTACATTTTGACAGTAGACCAGAAACTTTGTACATAGAGGTGAATCAGGTTATAAACTATTTATAGAGCTATTTAAAATCTCCCACAGTTGAAATGACATTTAAATTTACTAATTAAAAATAAGATTTTAAACAGTTAAAGTCCCTTTAAAAAAATAAAATAAGAACGATCAGTAAAACTTTCAACATTCAATCTCCATTAAATGAGAAAAATTAAATGCTTCTTCAGAAACTTTTTAAATTTTAGTTCTACCATTGAACAGTACCTTTCCAAATTTAATACTATAGATTCATAATCAATACTAAAATTTTCTTTTTTTTTAAATTTATTCATTTTAGAGAGTAGAGAGTGGAGTGGGGGGAGAGAGAGAAGGAAGCATAGACTCCCATATGTGCCTTGACCAGGAAGCCCAGGGTTTTGAACCAGCGACCTCGCATTTCAGGTCAATGCTTTATCCACTGCACCACCACACATAAGGCCTAAAATGTTCTAATCAATTAACTACTAGTTGCAATTAGAGAACCTTCTTTACTAACACACAGAAGAAAAATACAGTAAAGGGGGCCCATGTTCTTGTATACAAAAGGCAAACATTCCAAAAGTGATGTTAGTTTATAAATAATGTTAAAGCATTGCTCCACTAGCCTATTCTTTTTAAAGATCAGTTATATAAGTGAACATATCATTCTTATCAATGTGAAATCCACTGAGCTTAAGCTTTAGTTTTTCATTTTAACTTCAAAAATAGCACTGGTTTAATAAACGGAGATCTAAATAACTTCAAGAACTATAACATTTTAAAAATTAAAAACAAAACAACAACAACAACAAAAAACCCTGACAGCTCTTCCTTTTGTATTGGTAAATATTGAATCATTTATAAGTGTGCAAATGGATTTCAAATCCCATTAAACTTCTATGTGTCAAAGGTGAAGTTATAATTTGTGTGATAGGCAGGTATTCTTAGAGCAAACACCCGTCAGCCAGCTAGTAAACCACTGAAGGACTCATCGGCCACAGATGCAAACAGGAATCTAACACGTGTGAAATGAGACATTGGAGCTGCTACTTCGAGTTGCACACATCAGGGTGCCCCAGGTGGCCTCCCCAGGACAGCCCTACCCCAACTGACCACACCTGAGACTCTTCCTCAAGCCCTTGAAGCTACGGAGCAGGAGCCCCTCTGGAAGTTCCATGTGCCCGGTCCACAGGGTAGTACTATCACAGGTCCTGGGCCGGGGACTGACCCTCACCCACTGCCCCATGCACCTGCATATTGCAGATGGCACATTAAAGGGTGTGGCAATTAAGGTCGATTATAGTGTCTTTGATTATATATCCTCATCTGCTCTATGAATTGGAGTTTTATACCAGTCAGGACATACTCAAGAATGCTTCCCATCTCTATATGGGAGGACTTAGGGGAAAAGTTTGCCAGTTATTGAGGTGGAGGCCAGGACTTTGGAGACTTGTAGGGGGAAGGTTAGAAAGCATCAAACTGAAGGCCCTTATCTTACACATGAGAGGAGGAATGGGATCCAGAGGGAGAGGAGGCATGCCCTCTAGTCACATGGGGGTGTGGGGAGTCTACATAAACCCCCCGCTCCCTCCAATGCAAACAGACCAGATTCCATGATCCCGACGGTCGACGGGGGTGGGGGTGGTGGAGTCAGCCACCTGAGCCTAAGAGCACACGCCCCAGGGAGCCAGGCTCATTGTCCTCCTCGCCTGTGCCAAGTTCTCCTCGATAATCATTTTGGGCCCTTCATTTTTATTACTTCTTTTAGAATTTATGACTAAGAATATAGACTTTTTAAAGGAGGGGTTACACATTCCTTTGGAGAAAAAAAAATAGACTACTGAGTATAAAAGAAATAAAAGACTAAGCTGCTGTGGGATGAGAGGCTCCACTCTGAAGTCCCCGGTTTAGGCTGGAGTTCAGTTTTCTCCTTGGGCGAGTGATCTAACCCTCACGTGCTTAGCTTTGCTGCGTGGAAGTGATTTCTTCACTTGAAGGGTAACTTCCATGACACGAGTGACTTTAATACAGATCCCTTCGGAGAGAGATCACAGCGTAGTGGGTACTAGGATAGGAGTAGGTTCCAACTGTCTGGCTCTGAATTCCCACTTTACCATGTCACATCCATGGGAGTGTGGGGGAGTTACCTAGGCCTCAGCTGTATCAGCTGTGAAATGGAGACAGCTTGTCTGGTTGCTTCACTCTGTATCAAGGTGTCTCAGCGTTGGCACTACTGACACTTGGGGGATAATTCCTTGTTGTGGAGGGCTGTCCTGTGCCCTATAGGAGTTTAAGAACACCCTAGCCTCCACATACTAGAGGCAATAACATTCCCCGCCACCTCTCAGTTATGAGAACTAAAACCATCTCCAGACATCGTCAAATGTCCACCGGGGTGCAAAGTTGCCCCTGGTTCAGAACCATGAATCTATATATGAAATGAAACACTTGGAAGGCACACACTTGGCACATAGCAGATTCTTTATTTTAAATTTGGGAACATCATCCCTACTGGGTCTTTCTCATGGGACAATTATGAACATCAAAGGACATCTCTGATATAAAAATGTAATGTAAGTCATCACAGCTGTGGACAGCGCCTTGACGTGCTGGCACTGTGTGGTGCATAGTTTGGTTATCAGGATGCATGGCTAAATTTAAAGTCCTTCTAACATTCAAAGTGACTTGATAGCAAAGCACTCAATACATTTTAACTTACAGTGTTATCACTTCCACTTCACAGGTGAAAAAGCTGAGGCTCAGAGAGGTAAAGGAATTTGCCCAATATGCACACAGCATGGCTCATGGAGTCAGGGTTGAATTCAGACAACATTAACTGCGAAGTTGGTGCTATGTCCATGGCATTTGTGTGCTTCCCTGAGAACACAAGTGCCATGATTGAAATGAAAGCAGTCCCTTTGTTATCAAGGGCAGTTGCCATTGATTAATAGACCTCTGTCTTTTATTGTTATTATTGTTGTTATTATTATTATTGAGAGGCAGGGAGGCAGAGAGACAGACTTCTACAGACTTCCACATGTGCCCTGATTGGGATTTACCTGGCAAGCCCCCCTAGGGTGCAATGCTCTGCCCATCTGGGGCCATTGTTCCATTGCTCTGCCAGTGAGCTATTTTAGTGCCTGTGGTGAGGTCATGGAACCATCTTCAGCACCCAGGGCCAACTTTACTCCAATAGAGCCAAGGCTGCAGGAGAAGAGAGAGACAGAGAGAGAGAGGAAGGGGATGGGGGGGTGGAAAAGCAAACGGTCGCCTCTCCTGTGTGCCCTGACCAGGAATTAAACCTGGGACTTCCATATGCTGGGCTGATGCTCTACCACTGAGCCAACTGGCCAGGGCCAGATCTCTGTCTTTTGATCAGGGCTGAAACCACACCACCCTGACAACAGGATAAGATCATTTAAAATACTTTTTTTTTCTCCTGCTTTCAATTCAGAAAAAAAGATATCTCCTTAGGAACTGTTTGAGGGAAGTTGGAAATAAAAGGGCAGAGCCAACCCCAACTCCACGCTATGAATCACTCCCTTGGAGGGATATGATATGCCTTCCGCATCTGGGCTTTCATTTTTAACTTTGCAAAACTTGGGTATTCTGGCTTCCTAGGGGAAACCCCTTTGGTGCCTGCAGCCTCACCCAAAATCCTGGCTGGCTGCCGGTCCTTGTGAGCATCCAGCAGGTGGAGGGGAGACTAGGTAACCAGGCTGGTCCTCTCAGCAGGCTTCCCTGGGAGAAAGCTCCTGATCTCTGGGGTTCTAGAGCCCAAGCTCAGAAGCCACTGTCACCCCCACCACCTGCCCCAAACACACTCAGTTATGTTGCCTTCTTGAGGGAATTTGCCTGCTCTGACAGAGGAGGGGCTTCTCAAGCTCCCAATTTGCAGCCACATGATCATAGGAAGGGCCGCTTATGCAGGGTGCAGGCTCCATCCAACTGCACGTGTCTTCTCTCCAAGACTCCGCTCTGCACTCAGGACACAGGATTCAGGGCACCAGGCAGCCGAGAGGGTGCAGCACCAGATGTTCGGCTACAGCTCTTTCCAACAGAGACTCAGCCGCATGGAAAAAGAGGACGTTTCTGTGAGCTTGCGTATGACACTCTCCAGGAAGATGCCTGGCAAAGCCCTAAATGTGTGTTGGGAAGCTGGGCATGGGGAGGGGAAGGTATGCACTTTGGAGTCAGAGATTACCCGGCTTGGAATCCCGGATCGGCCAATAGTAAGTTGTCTGACCTTCTACTAAGCCTTAGGAAGAATTAGCTTTTCCTTTTTTCTTCAGGGGCTGAAACATATTCAAAAAGAATAGTTATTTAACCTCTCCAACTCTCTGTCCAGACCCAGCTGAGGGGAGAGGGACTACACAAACAACACAGTCCCCAGCACATGCACGATGATGATCAGTGTCATTCCTTCAATGGCTCTTCTGGAGCTCCTGCTATGTGTCATTGTCCCGGGCCCAGTCCCCAGAAGGGCGATCGCTTTGCACATTGCCAAGCTGCAAGTGTGGAGTCGGCAGTCGGAAGCCAGCTCTCCCCTTACCTCCTCCTCTTTCTAGCATGTACGGTGAGAGGCAGGTCATTCCCCTTCCCTGAGGCCACACCTCTCACTTGTAGCATGGGGGGACCTTTTACAGGACTGTTGTGGTGTGACTCCGTGAGCTCACACACCTAACGCAGCGCCTGGCACGGTGAATGAGTTAATAAGTCAATTCTTTGCTGCTTCCTTTCTACCAGTCTGCTCAGAACTCAGAACTGCTTGGGGAAGGGGAACTCCTGAAATCTTCGCACCGCTGCCTAAGCCAGTACAAGTACTGCCCCTCCTGCCGCCTGACACAGGTCACCGTTTCTCTTTTCTGCTTTTGTGGCACTAAACTCTGGCCATTAAATCACCTGGGGAACTTTGAAAAATGTCACTGCCCAGGCCTTTCTCCAGAAGATTTTAATGGTCAGCCAGGAATGAAAGTCACTGGTTCTTTTCCAATGGCTCATTTTTCATGTGAAGAGGTCAAAGTTCGGCGATGGTAAGTGAGTTCCTTCAGGGCAGTCAGCTAATATGGAGCCTGACTAGGCGTCCTGGCTAGCTGCTCCTAGCCTAGCAACCTTTCCATCACCCTGTGCTCTCTCTCGCTGTCTTGGCAACTTTCCCCCCATCTCCTTGTCCCCTCCCCTTTGGCAACCATCAACCATAGGCTTGGTCTCTGTATCTATGGGTCTGTTTCTGTTTCTTTTTCTTTCAGTTTTTAAAAGATTCTACCCATAAGTGAAATCATATGGTATTTGTCTTTCTGTATCTGACTTATTTCACTCAGCATAATACACTCAAGGTCCATCCCTGTTGTTGCAAATGGTAAGGTTTCATTCTTTTATTTTTGTTTCTGAATACTATTCCATTATATCGTATATATATATATGTGTGTGTGTGTTTTGTGTGTGTTTGTATACACACATCTTTATCAATTGGCCTGATGTTCCACATCTTTATCGATTGGCCTAGTGGAAGAAATCTAGGTGGCTTTCACACCTTGACTATTGTAAATCATGCTACAGAGAACATAGGGGTGCATCTGTCTTTTCAGATCAGTGCTCTTGCTTTCTTTGGATAAATTCCCAGAGGTAAAATTGCTGGGTTGTGTGGCAACTGTTTTTTAATTTTTTGAGGACTCTTCATACTGTTTCCCACAGTGGCTGCACCAATTTACAATCCCACCAGTAACGCACGAGGGTCCCCTTTTCCCCACATCCTCGCCAGGACTTGTTGTTCATTGAGTTTTTGATGAGCACCATTCTGACAGGTGTGAGGTGATATCTCACTGTGGTTTTAATTCTCATTTTCCTGATGATTAGTGATGTTGATCATCTTTTGTCTTCTTCAGAGAAACATTTATTCAGGTCCTCTACCCATTCTTTTAATTGGATTTTTTTATTGGTGTTAAGTTGTTTGAGTTCCTTATTAGCCCATTATCAGATATATAATTTGCAAATATCTTCTCCATTCAGTAGATTGTCTTTTTGTTTTGTAGATGGTTTCCTTAGCTGTGGGAAAAAACTTTTTAGTTCCATGTAGTCCCATTTGCTTATTTTTATTTTTGTTGTCTTTGCCCAAGATGATACATCTAAAAAGATATTACTAAGATTGATGTCAGAAATTTTACTGCCTATGTTTTCTTCTAGAAGTTTTATAGTTTTAGGTTTTACATTTAAGTTCTTAATTCATTTTGAGTTTATTTTTGTATATGGTGAAAGAAAGTGGTTCAGTTTCATATAAGTGACTTATTTCTGAGCTCTCTCTTCTAGTCTATTGATCCATACATCTATTTTAATGCCAGTACCATTCTGTTTTAGTTATTGTAACTTTGTGGTATAATTTGAAAACAGGGAACATGATACCACTTTGTCTTTTTTTTTTCCCACTTTGTCTTTTTTAAGATTTTTTTGGCTATTCAGGGTCTTTAGACGTTCCATCTACATTTTAGAGTTAGTTGCTTTAGTTTTGAGAAGAATGTATCTTGGCAACTTTTAAGCATCTGATTGGCTTGTCTGATTCAAAGAATAAGTGAGACTTGAGGTGGGGTCTCCAGAGTTTGCCTCATAGAACAGAGAAAGGAGGTCTCTCTGACTGGCTCAGAGTTTCATGGCATATCTTCATTCCACAGATAATTCCTGAGACATCTGCCATGACCTAGGAGAGTGGTAGTCAACCTGGTCCCTACCGCCCACCAGGGGGCACTCCCGCTTTCATGGTAGGTGGTAGCGAAGCAACCAAAGTATAAATAAAAAGATAGATTTAACTATAGTAAGTTTTTTTTTTTTTTTTTTTTCATTTTTCTGAAGCTGGAAACAGGGAGAGACAGTCAGACAGACTCCCGCATGCGCCCGACCGGGATCCACCCGGCACGCCCACCAGGGGCGACGCTCTGCCCACCAGGGGGCGATGCTCTGCCCATCCTGGGTGTCGCCATGTTGCGACCAGAGCCACTCTAGCGCCTGAGGCAGAGGCCACAGAGCCATCCCCAGCACCCGGGCCATCTTTGCTCCAATGGAGCCTTGGCTGCGGGAGGGGAAGAGAGAGACAGAGAGGAAAGCGCGGCGGAGGGGTGGAGAAGCAAATGGGCGCTTCTCCCGTGTGCCCTGGCCGGGAATCGAACCCGGGTCCTCCGCACGCTAGGCCAACACTCTACCGCTGAGCCAACTGGCCAGGGCTATAGTAAGTTGTTTTATAAAGATTTATTCTGCCAAACTTAGTGAAAATCTGACATAAAGTACTTGGTAAGTAATTATTATTATATGCTTTACCTTGCTGTAACTCTGCTTTATAAATTTTATAAAGTAAAGTTACTTCCCTACTTTATAAATCACCATTACTGTGGAACCATTGGGCGGTTAGAAAATTTTACTACTAACAGAGATACAAAAGTGGGCAGTAGGTATAAAAAGGTTGACCATCCCTGACCTAGGAGATGAGCTAGGCCTGGTGATGCAGTGTAAATGAGACACAGTGTCTGTTCTCAAGGAGCTCATGCTGCTTGTTAAGGGCTGAACTGTGTCCCCCAGAATTTCTATGTCGTCTGGGGTGCTTTCTTATAGGGACACTAATCCCATCAACAAGGACTCCACCCTCATGATCTCATCTAACCCTAATTACCTCCCAAATGGCCACATCCTCAAATGCTATCCCATTGGGGTTCAGGCTTCAACACATAAATTTTGGGGGATACAGTCAATCCATAATACCTCCGCACTGAAAAGAGAGAAATGATAGTGCACTGTAACCCAGCCATCTCCCTGTTCTGATTTGACATGAGACCCTTTCTTGATTTCAGGAGAAACTTGCAAGCATATTTGCTATCTTCATTCAACACTCCTTCCTACCATAGAGGGAGTTGCTGGAAAAGGAGCTTTAATAGGCAAATTAGGGCTAAGTTGACTCTTGGCTTAAGTTAATATTACAGACTTTTTCTGACACAAGCATAGAAAATCATATTCCTGAGGTCCAAGCTACATGAGGTCCTGAACTAGCAATGGGATGTCAGTTGAATCAGATGCACCCCTGCCCTTGAGGCACTCACAGATTTTTAGACCCAGGGACGACTTTCTCAGGTTGTCAACCTCAGGTCACAAGCATCTTGCTTCTGGACACGAAGGCCCTTAGGGATGACCCCATCATTCTCCTTTCTCTCTGGGATGAGCTTGCGGCTAATTCCTCAGACAGGGCCCGGTCTGCTCGCCTGACTCCTAAGTGGCTTGTTAGGATGAATCATGTTCCAACTCTCCAAATAGGTTTACTTGTTGGAAAGAGTATCCTCTTTGATCTCACAGCTTAGAGTGTTTAGGTTTTGTCCAGTTAATCCTGTCGCTGGCGTCAGGTTTTGCCAGCCTTTATTTCTTTGAGACTGTATAGCATTCAAAGGGCTTGGGCACTGGCCCTGTAGCCCATGTGGCTTGACTTCGAGCAGCTGGAGCCTGAACCTTTTCTCTGACTCTTTGATGGTAACTGATCAATCAGTCTGGTCTGTTCTGCAGTGG
This sequence comes from Saccopteryx leptura, assembly GCF_036850995.1. NCBI lineage: Eukaryota > Metazoa > Chordata > Mammalia > Chiroptera > Emballonuridae > Saccopteryx > Saccopteryx leptura. Next base: position 26,282,347 of record NC_089504.1, on the reverse strand, counting down.
CCCTTAGAGCTGAGAGGCGATGGAAGGGGTGGGCCTTCTAAAGGACATAGGCTCCTCTCCCACATGCTTCAAAGAAACATCCTGATAGGCTCTATTCTGCCTTAGTGCTACCCAGCTACCAAGCACGCTCATTCTACCATCACTGTAACTTCTCAAGTCCGTTCTGAGAGGTAAAAAAAGGGTGAGATAGATGAGCTTAATTTTGCAAAAGAGAAATTCTAACTCATTAAAGGATTTACCCAATACCTCATGGGGTGGCAGCTGTGAGACAAACTAACATTTGTTGTTGTGCCAAATTCTTTGCCTATATGAACTTATTTCATCTCCAAACCAACCCAGTGGAGCAGGTATTAGTGTGTTCATTTCAAAGAGGAAGATGCTGAATCATGAGAGGTATAAATGGTTGTTTCAAAGTCCCCTAACCCATACGTAGCCAAGGCAACACTGACCCTTAGTCTTCCGTTAACTAGCCCAGTCACACTGCATTGAAACTCCCCAAGCCTAACTGTAATGTATTTCTGCTTAGTTTTATTTGGGGTAAAAGGAACCACAAGTGAAAAAGTGGGCATCTCCCTTATTTACAGAGAGACTTGGGAAATTTTCTTCCCTTTGTGTATAAAATGAGACAGGGCACAGAGACCCCAACCCGCTGCCCCACGCACTTCCGTCAGAAGTCTGAGCATGGCAACAATCAGACATCGCAAGCCAAGCCAAGGCTGCCGGGCTTGGTGGCACTGCTCCCGCCCGCAGCCGCGGCAGCAGCCCCTCCGGGGGGAAGGTCACGTCTTCCCCGACTTGCTGCGTGCGTTCCTCTCCTCATGCGCCCTGTGGTCTGGCAAGAAGCTGGGTGCCTCTGCAGTGCAGCCACCACACCGCAATCCTCCCTAGTTCCTGGTCTGAGGGAGCCCAGCTCAATTTCTGGGGCTGACACAAATCATAATCCAAATGAACAGAAAGCATTTAACCTGTCAGACAGAACATTGCTAAGCCTAAAGACGTGTAGGCACAAGGTCACCGAACAGGAAGACTTTCTTCTGAAAATGGAAAGAATGGGGCAAATGCTATCACCTCAGCATTCTGTGGTCTTCCGTCTTGACACTTCCTCGTGGGACCCGGGCGTGTGTGCCCTGGGTGATTTGCGAGGTCACTGGCTAGCAGTGAAAGGGAGAGAAGTGAAGGTTACTGTAGGTCAAGAGCTACGTGCTCCATTTCATTTAATCCCCATTTAACTCCTTCTGTGAGAAGTGGCCCATCTTATAGTTGAGGAAACTGATGCTCTGATAGGTGCAGCACTTTGCTGACAGTGACTGGCTAAACTTGCCCTGGAGCCCGAATCTGCTAACCCTGTGCCCTTCCCACCATTCCACACTGCCCATCGGCACATGTGTGCACTTTCTATGGCTTGTGGTACTTACTCTATTCTGTAAGCCAGTGGTCCCCAACCCCCCAGGCCGCGGACTGGTATCCATCCGTGGGCCATTTGGTACTGGTCCACAGAGAAAGAATAAATAACTTACATTATTTCTGTTTTATTTATATTTAAGTCTGAACGATGTTTTATTTTTTAAAAATGACCAGATTCCCTCTGTTACATCCCTCTAAGACTCACTCTTGACGCTTGTCTCGGTCACATGATACATTTATCCATCCCACCCTAAAGGCCGGTCCGTAAAAATATTTTCTGACATTAAACCGGTCCGTGGCCCAAAAAAGGTTGGGGACCACTGCTGTAAGCCATCACTATTTAGAGCCAAAGTGTTCTCCTCAGTAGAAATGAGTACTTTAAGGGCACTGACCATCTTCTTGAGCCCTTCATCCTCACCAGACCCAGCAGAGGGCCTTGTAAGTAGTAGGTACACAGTGATTTCTTGTTTTAATTTATTTAAACACTTAGATGCACACATACCCCATGGTTAGTTCTGCCCAAAGGCCAACCCCTGTCGGCCGTGAATGACATTTTCCTATACCCTGAACTGATTGACTCTCTTTACTGCAACTGAATTTCTTGCCCATCATCTTGGGTAGCAGGAAGACTATTCAAGCATCAAACTGTTCTTCCCAGCAAAGCTCAAATCAGAGGTGTGAAGGGAACCTGGATTATCTGGGGCAGGTTATATAGGACAGTGGTGATTTGGATGCTACAATTTCCCAAATCCATGTTGCAAGGTCTGTTTTCAATCTCCAGGCATTGTAGGCATCTCCTGGGGCTGTAAGAAGAATGCTCTCATTTTAGGACAGAGTATAGCCAAAAGCCAACTTGGCAAGGGCCAGAGGGATATAAATTCAGAGTGACAACCTAAGGAACATGGTTTTAATAGAAACATACTTCTTTTTTTTTTCTCCAATCACTTGTTGACTGGCTGTCTGCATGGGGAGACCTGAGCTACAATGAGGATCATCAGAATTAGTAATTGAGGGGCTCTGTGTTCCTCCTAAAGCTCCCCTGTCTTCCAGATGACAACTCTGAGAAATCGCTTGGGTGGCTGGGGACACGGTGAAGTCATCATCACAGACCAGCCAGGGCAAATGTAGATATGATATACTTTATACCGTGGGGGTACAGTTCTGACAAAATGTATTCAAGAAAATGTTAAAAAAAAACTCCTGGACTATGCTGGGCACATGCTAGGTGGCAATGTTTCAAGGGTGAATAAGAGACCTCCCTTTTTAATTGTAAAGAATTACCTACATGAGAAGAGCTGCAGGTGTCACAATAGACATCTTTGGGCCCGGGATGGAGAGTGGGAGAAGGCAACGTCACAGAGAATGCCTGGAAAGGCTGAACGGGAGGCTGCAGGAGGAGGAGGACGGTAAAGGAAACTGCAGAGATGGAGGCATTACAAAAAAATGGAGTGTTGGGAAACTAACGGAACAGCTTGGCTTCGGCCAAGGTTCTGGTTTGGGACATGGTGGAGGAGTAGGAGATATATCCCTGGAGAATTAGAAGGAGGTTACATCACACATGGCCTCATACGCAACACCAAGAGGCTTGGACTGTCCCCTGAGGCAACGGCATAGGGTTGACATGGTCAAGCTGCACAGTGGAACTCTCACTGTGGCTGCAGCGTGGTGGGTAAAGGAGACTGGGATCCAGGCGACACAAGACCAGAAACGGGAACGGTGGTATAGGCAGGAGGTGTGAGGGTCTGAACCAGGACAGCACATGAGATCGAAGAGACAGGAGGGATCAGGCAGACGGCTTAGAGGCACCCTGCAGAGACTGCTGTGCACTGCCATGCAGAGGAATCACCGACTTCCTACCAAAGACCCTTCTGGGGTATCAGGACCTCAAAATCGTAAGCCTAATTTTTTATTGCCGAATAGTGTTCTAACCTACAGGTGTGCTATAATTTATTAAAAACAATTATTGGCCTATAGATGTTGATGCACCTTTAGGTTATTTTGTTACATATGAATTTTTGCTCTCTTCAATATGCTTTGCTAAATACTCTTCAGTGTAACTCCCTTCACTACTAATTATTTCCTTAGAATAAATTCCTAGAAGCGGGTCAAAGGATATGCACTCATTCCAAAGGCTTGAAGTTTGCTGCCAAATTGCTCCCTGAAATTGTTTATTCTGATTCACCACACAGACCCCCAGTGAAATAGCCAACCCGTATTACCCACCTTCATCAGCACTGATCAGGATCTTTTAAAAAGTCTTTGTCTAGTTTGATGTGCATTAACGATAGCTTATTATTGCGTTTATTTGTATGGCCTTATCACTACTGTGGTTGAATTATTTGTCTCGTTGGATGGATAAGGCAATGGAGGGTGAGTGACGTGCCTGTACTGCAGATCCAGTAAGTGGCCGAGAGTGAGCTGTAAGCCAGCCCCGCCAGACCTCTCGGGCAATGCTATTCCCACTTGTGTGGTGCTGTCCCTTTGGTGTGGGAAGAGTCACCTTGATTTCTCTGTGTTGAATGGGTTTCCTCTCATTAAGATCACACTCTCAGGAGCTCCTGGTCTGCAGGTCAAGGCAAGGGCATGCCCTTCCTCCAGAGGGGCAGGGCTCCCTCAACCTGTCAGAGGACCCAGCAATGGGAACAGTTCCTGCTGTGCTCTGGGTGGAGGCCCCAGGTACAGGATGTGCTCAGACGCCTGGTTCCCATGGAACCCTTGGATGGAAATTGATGCGAGGAACCAAACACGTGTTCTGTTGAAAAACAAGCCTGAGCTGTCCGCCCTCTGCTGAAAACCCTTTCTTGTTCCCTCATTGCTCTTAGGGCCTGGCCAGGTGCTGTGGTTCGGCACAGAAGTCCCTGAGCATCTGTTCCTGTCTATCTCTGCCACAGGGCCCACGCCACGGTCTCGCCAGTCAGCAACGCTGACTCCTACTTCAAAGTTTCCTAGACTCTCCGTGTTTCTTGTTCTTCTGTTTCAACCTCACCTTCTTCAAGAAGCTGTCTGCCTCTTCTGTGCTACCACAGCCTTCCAAGCTTGCCCACCCAGGGTGCTCCCCCGAGGGTAGGACTGGCCGTTTACATGTCTGCCCACTCATCCCTGAGCCAGGCACTTGCACAGCCATGGCGGAGATGTTGCACATTCTAAAGCTACACGGATGGAACGTGCCCTGGAAGTCCCACAGAGAGCCTATGGGATTCCGTTTGCGATTGGCCCCAGATCCGTCCATTCATGTGACACGTTCATGGAAGGGCTACAGCAGGGGTCGTGAGCCAGATGTGGCTTTTTTGATGGCTGCATCTGGCTCACAGACAAATATTTAATAAAAAAATAATGTTAAAAATATAAAACATTCTCATGTATTACAATCCATTCATTTCCTCATGTTCATGGTTGCGGTGGCTGGAGCCAATCACAGCTGTCCTCCAGGACAACACCAAATTTTTATTGGATAATGCGTAACGTACACAGGTCATTGTATGGCGCTCACAGAATTATATTTTAAAATATGTGGCGTTCATGGCTCTCTCAGCCAAAAAGGTTCCCGACCTCTGGGCTACAGGTAGCCAGACAGACGCTCTTGGGAGCAGCGACGTTAGCAGACACTCCCTCTTCCAGCACCGAGGCTCTCGTGTTGCCAACAGCTGCAAATGTGGGTGGCTTTCAGCTGCATCCCTCTTTGGGACTGTCCTCAGCTGAAGAGAGCTGCCTAGCCCGAGGTAACAACCCCTCCTGGAGGCAGCCTTCGTCCAAGACAGGTCGATGGGAGGGTATTCCTAGAGGCCCAACCACCTTGTCTCAATTTGGAACAACTCCTTTGCGGCCACTGCACTGCAGTCTGACTTCCCCACCTGCTCAGTTCTGCTTCCCCACTCTCCCACAGGGCTCTATCCCAAAGACTCCCCAGGAAACTACCATATGCAAAGCTCCATCTCAGAGTCGGCTTGCTGGGGAACCCACCCTATGACCTATGAAAATGGTAAGCAAAACAGACGTGATACATGTCTCACAGAGCTTGGGGACTGGCTTTGTCATCAGACCTACCTTTGTTTTCCCCCAAGGACAAACCGA